>NC_092212.1:81155058-81240174 GCF_043381705.1 Parasteatoda tepidariorum | reverse complement strand
TAAGAGCAAGTTTGAGCTTAAAAACTACACATTTTTCATTTTTTCTACAACAAATTGGAATGTATAAATTTCAAAATATTTTTTTTTACAGATCAATAATATGGTTAGCTGTGTTTTGAACTAAAATCCTAAAATTTAAGAAAAAAAACTATGAAATAGCTTTTAGTTAAAAACAACGCTAAATTTATACAAAATCTACATTTAAAATTTGAAGAATTATTTAATAAACTTTTTTTTTGTAATGTGTGTTAGAGTAAAGAAATTCTCAAAATCAACGTTCGCCGGAAAATGCCTTTAAAATGCAAGAAAATTTTGAACGTGAAAATATTCTGACAACACAACAATTAAAAATCCGAAAATTTCATTTTGAAAAAATGAATTTTATTTGTCTTAAATCTATAATTCATTCAAATAAAAAAAGGTTCCAATACTCAGTGTAAGACTAACATTTTAGTTTCGTTTTCGTAAATTTATTTTTGTTGTGGCTTCACATACGAAAAAATAACTTCATTTCTAAAAATCGGAGATTAAAATTTTAAGGTTTTGGGAAAGCTAATGAACAAAAGTTTAAATATGAATAACAAAATAAAATCAATCAATTTTTTATCGTAATTGCTGATTTTCACCCAGTCTGATACCTAAAAAGAAAAGTTGATGTAATATTCGAAAATTACCAGTTTATCTAAGCAATATCCAGCTATCAATTTAGCTATAAACCACTTTGTGCTCACAAAAAAGCAGAATAAATGTGAAGTTGCTTTAAAATAAACTATAATTAATGAAAAAGATGTTTAGATATTTTAATATCTATACTATTTTTTTTTCTTTTATACAATCTTAAATGAAAAAAGCAAAGTGTTTTTTTTTCTGTAAGCAAATACAAATTTTAGAGTAATTTCTTATGCAAAATTTTTTTTATGAAAATACAAAATTTATTATGTTGCTATTGAAATTAATATGTGGCTTAAAAAACCTATTTCATGTCTTCAAAGTCTTTATTTATTTAATTCTAATATGGAACAAAGTTAAAAAATTAATGGAAGTACAGATTTATCATTCTGTAATTATTCTTCATTTCAAATATGTTTCCTCTTAAGAATATTCTGTTTAAAAAATCAATCCGATGTTATGCATTATATAAAAGTTACATCAAATCTTAAGATTCCTTAAAAAGATGAATTAAAGGAAAACAAAAAAAAACGTACATAAGATTTTTACACAACAAAACATCAAATGTAAAGAAGTGAAAAAGTAAAATCTTATCTGCCATTATACTTGAGAACGCTTTAATTGAAATTTTTTATATATATATATATCAGCCCCAATCACTCATGTCAAAATCAAAAACCAAAGGGTTAAAAATCCTTGTCTTCTGGGCTAGGTACGACGGAGTTGAGAGTGAGGTCAAAAATGGGTCGACTTCTCAAAGCCGGTTACAAAGTAAAATCTAAATAAGCATTGTTCACATAATTTAACCAGATTTCAGTGACCCCTAGCAGCCTGTGACATTTAAATACAATTAATAAGAATTAATACAAAAAGTACTTATCCATAATATTCCGTTAACATCAGAGTAGACATTCACTTTCTGAGAATCAGGTTGTGTAGGCCAGCTTTCAAAAAAAGTTGAGACTGGACGAATCTAAAATATGTCGAAGTAAAATAAAATTTCAAAAAGGAAAACGTTCAATTTTTTACTTTGTTTGTAATTAGAACTTCATAACAAAACTCAAAGGCATTTAAAATTTTCAATTATAGATATCTCATTACCCCAGCGAAAATATTGTTAGTAACCTTAGTAACTGTAAAATAACTTATGTCTTAAGGGGAAAAAATTAATAGTCGCAATCGACCTTTGGGCAACTAAATATGACAAAAGAGATTTTTTAAAATCCCATGTGCACTTTATTATTAATTTTAATAAGTATGAAATTATTGTGAATATTTTATAGTATTCTAAAAATTACTTTATTTTAAGAAGTTTTCATAAAATTTTTCCTTCATTTTTAATAATTGTTCAATGTTTTTTTAAAAAAATCAAGATAAAAATTTACATGTTACATTAAGTCACGTTTATATTTGTACAGTTTTAAAATTCTTAGTAAATATATTGCTGTGTTAATAAGTTTCAGGGAGCAAAATCATATTTTTACTTCATTTGAATATAAAAAACTTACAATTATTCGAATTTTGCAGTATAAGAAAAAAAGGAATATTTTCTTATACTACAATTTTGTTTTATACTTCAGTAAATAGTATGGAATTTTTCGGAAAAATGAAAATTCTATACCAATTCCTTACATTAAAACACTATATTCAAAAACACATTTTATTTTAATCCCGCAAGTATATTTCTGAATTTTAGTTTATAACTAGGATTTTTTGTGCGATTTCTTTTATGATTAAATTTTCGTAAGTATTCTATGTATGTTTTGTATGTATTCACGTATTCTAGCAACAGTACTTAAGTATGTTACTTACATATTTTTTCATACCGATGCAGGTAACAGAAACCTCTGAATTAACCTATAACGTCATGAAAAAACGTTACTTCTTAGAATATTCCTTGAGATAAGGTAAGAAACCTTATTATACTAAAAATAATTGCTCACGAAATAACAGATTTAGTAAGAAAAATTCCTATTACTCCTGTAACAGTAAAATTAAAATCAAAGATTTTTTTAAAAAAAATATCAAGCGATTTAACTCATTTGTGCTTGACGTCCTTTTGAAAGTTTTCAAAAAGGAAAAAGTGGTAGCACAAGCGTCTCAATTTCCCGAATTATTTTGTAGAAACTAGATAGTTCTATACATTAATTATGTATAAATATTTATGTTTCGATCTCAGTTCATCGAATAGTTCTTTTCTTAAGCTTAAGTGGTTGGCAACAGAATGAAATATCCACTTGATGTAGTGTAGATAAATGTGCTCCAACTTTTTTCACCCAAGTAGTTTTCATAGATAGACCACTATTTGTGGCTAGCCATTAATAGGTTAAATCATTATTTAGTACTTAGCTGAATTTTAAACTTTACTTAATGAAAAATATAAGAAAACAAGGGGAGAATATATTTTTAAAATACTGAAGAAATTTCAAACCTGTGTTTACCAGGAGATAAATTCCCTTAAAAGCACGGCGCTTTCCAATTACTCATATCGAATAAAATACAATAGAACGCATACAGTATAAAATTTTAAATATCTGAACATTTAACAGAACGGTACAGTTTTTCCATAAAAAGTGTAAAATTAGATGTGGAATTATAAAAGCAAAACTTTAAAAAAAAATGGAGTGAAGAAGGTGATGGAAAAAAGATCATATTACATTCTGACTTAGGAAGGGCAAGCGGAAAGAAGAAGCTCAATGAATTATTTGTTGATTAACTATTATCTGAATCGATGAGAACAGCAGTTCCAAAGTTGTGTTCCGAGGAACCCTATGGTTCCTCGGTATGAATATTGAAAAGGATATGTACTTTCAAAAATTTCTTTTACTATTTCGCATCGATTAAAATTAACCAAATTCCACAATAAAGAAGTCTGTTTCCCTGATAACCAGCCTCAACGTTTATTTCTTTTTTTTTATTTTTCCGTTTTCATTTTAATGGAAACCATATTCCAGCTTTTTTCATTTTCAGTCTATGCATTCATTGAAATCAAATTAAGACTTATACTAGATGCTACTCTAGAACGGTGAATTCAACCATCAGACGTTAAAAAACTCCATTTTAAGATTAATTCTGAAAAAACGATATAGAGAAAAGATTTCATTCACTAAATATTTTTTTAATATTTAAAAGTCTTTCATTAATTTATATGTTTTTAAAAATGCTAAAAAAATTTATTCATTCAGTCTCGGCGATCCGCCAAAAGAAGGTCGATTATTTAGCGTTCCACAATCGAAAAAATTGGGAATTGCTGCATTGGAAAACCGCCTTCGATTTCGATCAACAACAAAAAAATAAAGAAAAACTTTAATGTAACAAATGCAATTACAATTTCAGAGTGTCAAAACTCACAACCCAGTTTAAAAAAAAGGGAAGAAAAAAAACAATTTTGCTTTTTATTCTTGAATCCTAAAAGTGTGAATACATTAATAATATGAAGTATGCTTGCAATTGCTAAAACCTACAATTGAAATTTTTAAAACAATTATCGCATTGTCCTAAAACCTAAAAATTCCAAATAAAATTTAATTTCTTCAATATTAGAAGCTGCTGTATTAATTAATTACGTGTGTAAAAAACTGCATTTAAAAAATCTCAATGTTAAAATTTAAAGCAGAGCACTAAATCAAAGACGTAATATTTGACTTGCATTTTAGATTTTGATAAAAACGAGTAACATTTAAAATTATATCAATGCATAGAACTCACCAAATTTCTTTAGTAAAGAGCGTTAAACTGTAAAATCTTATATTTCGAAGCTTCCATTTTCTAATATGAAAACACAACGTGATGAGAGGGAAAATATGTCAGATAATTCATGTGTATGTATAAGATTTTTGCTGTCATTGGTTAAAATAGCATTAACGTCACAACGAATGGTTAACAAGCATTAAAAAGTTTTTTTTCCGAATGAGCATAACAATTCAAATGATCGAGATTTTTTTATTTTATTATTATTATTTAAAGCACGTGGTCTTAGAAACTTGCATTTGACAAATTTAAAGAAACTGGAAATTTGATACTCGGCAGAACTTTTAACTATATTAGACCGTAAAATTACGAATTCGCCACGGGAACTGAAATTAACTTTCTAATTTCAAACAATAAATCTCTGCAATTTATAACCCAATAATGTAAATCTATTATACTACATTCAAGTACATAAATTTAAAATTAAAGATTTTAAAAAGTATGCGACGTACCTAATCGTTTACTCAACTTTTGCGTCACTTTTATTAGATCATTTTTTTTAAGAAAGTCGAACCTTTTACAACATATTTTGATTAAAAAATTTTTTACAGCAAAGGGATTGCGTATAGATGATTTCAATAAATTTGACGCATAGTTATAAGAGTATTTTAAAGGTCTAAAATTAAAATTTCAAGAACATAGATATAAAATCGGTCCAGTCCGCGTATTATTTTTTTTTAATTATTACTTACATAGAGTATGTAGTTTGATTTTTGTTTGAATGAAAGTAGTTTTTTCCAGTTCCCGCAGACTAAACTCAGCATTTATCGTAACTTTTTATTTGTTTACTTTTCGATTTGTTTGTTGCCTTGATCTCTTTTTCCCACGTATTTATGAACTCGCTTTCCTGCATGTAATGTTGGAATCTTGAGATCGAAATTTCGATCATTTTTATACTAGCTAGAGTTCTCAAAATTTTGTGCATGATGATGACAATGCAAGTTCTAAACGTTTAACGATGACTACAGACAAATTGTATCGCCATTTTATTCCCAAATGTCGTTATTTGAAATTTAAACCACTTTTCGATAGACTAGAGAGCTCAAACTTCATCTGAAACATATAATTTCTCTATTAAACTAATTAAATGCTTTGCTTTTTAGGTATTACAATTATTATTTTAATACAAAACTCATTTTACACATGTTCCAAAATTTATACTTATTTTATTTACTGTCCTAAAACTGCATCATAAATTCAGAGCTCTTATATTTTAAGCACAAATTGGATATCATTTGGCTTGAAAATAAATGCCTCAGAAGAGCTATAGCAATGGGTTATCGGCGACGGTCTAAGATTCATATTTAATGATCTGAGGACATTCAGCTTAACTACCACAATTTATATCCAAAAGCAGATTGTAGTAGTAATCACCTCACTGGAGTTGGGTACTGATTCGATGATTCGAATTATTCACTGGATTGATTCTGTGATTCGAATCATCAACTCGCAACTGAATCGAATCAATAAGTGATTCGAATCAGTAGTTTGAATCACCAAGGTGAACTAATTTTACTGATTCGAATCACTTAGATACTTCGTTTTCCCAAACTCTACTCCATGCTACTTACCAACCGCCCAAACATTTTTTAAAAAAAAAAAATTTTTAATTTTATTTTTGGCTTTATTCCATTTTATTTATTTTGGAAATTCAGCCTGTGGTAACATTTAAAACTTTCAATTTGACACATTGAGTTTTACGTGTCTGTCATAAAGTCAGAAGTTTTTATCCAAGTACAGTAAAATAATTAATTTAAAGAAGTTTTCTGCCAAATATGAAGAAAAAAAAATTATAATCGATACTAAAATAAAAAATGAGAAAGAAACAAAAATACTGTAAAGAAAACATCAATTAGCTACCGGACGGCAATTATTTTTAAAAACTTCATTTAAAGTTTTTTTTTCTTTGTTCATTTTGATTAAAATTAATTCAAAAATTGAATTAACTCATTTTATTTAAAAATTTCGAATAGTTACTTTTGTTTGCAAAACGTGGTTTAATTCGACAAAAAATATATTGTATTTGCAGAAAAATGACCAAAAAGAAATAGAATTTCAAGAACAGCAGAAAATGCGATTTTTACTTTTTTCTAAGCTACATATTTCAAAGAAAACCACAAATGGGAAAAAAATCTTTTTGAAAAACTTCAATTTACCAGAATTAAAAAGTAAATTATGCAAACACTACCGGAACTTTCTGTCTTTCGAAGAATGTTAAACCTTTAACACTGCGTAGTTGTGCGTAGACTTATAAAGTGACGAATTTAAAAGTATTTAAAATCTAAGTCAATTAAACAAANGTACAACTTGTTAAAAATCTGACAGTAATATTTAATGTTCCTTCAAACATAAAAGAGTCCTATATTTTTGATAAAGTTGCGGCCCGCCATTTGACTGGTATTTTTAATTACGGCTCCCGGCCTCATGAAAGTTGGAAACCCCTGCTCTAGATGGATAAATCATAAAGTGTCACCGCTGTTGTTTTAGGTGTTCAACTTAGAGTTACATTTTGTTTCAAAAACTATCAGACATAGAAACTTTAAATTACGAAATTGCGCAAAAAATTTACAAGAAATACGATGGAACAAAAAAATTACATTTAACAATTAGTTCCATAATTATTAGCATAGGCGTAGAGAGTGGGGAGGAGCATGTGCCCCCTCAATATTTTGCGCAAATACAAACTTTTCCTGAATTAATTGCATTATTAAAAATATATATATATATAATTTTTAATAGCTCACCAAAACTTTAGATTATTACATCCACTATCCCATTATTTCTATTTAAATCTTCTCCCGCTTATTGTTATTTATAAATTCATTTTTTTTACTTAAATTGCCATCAATATTTAGTTTAGAATCATCAAGGCGTCACTTATAAAAAGCGAAAGATATTTTTAATTATTGACTTAATAATCGTCTGCTTCAAGAAGCTTTTTGGGTATTTTTGTTACATGTACTAACTCGTGGGTGCTGGTAAAAGCAGCTGTTTGAAAGAGCAGGTGAAATAAATTTTGTTCTATTATTTTAAAAGAATAAAAGGGATCGGATTACTCATACTTAGGTAATGCACCCTTTTTCTGAAATGTAAAGTTTTGTTTTTCAAAACAAGATTATTTGTTTAATTTAAAATTTGAATTTTAACTCTCGTAAGAAGAAAAAAAAAGTTCCTCTAAAAATTTGCTCCTTTTATTTTTAAAGAAAATGCATTTCTCTTAAGTTGAAACATCTTTATTTTAAGATTACAGAAAAATCATTTATTTAAGTTGCATTAACTACATTAATGTCTAGCAATAAAATATATTGTGCGGTATTGGTTCTCGTTAAACTGTTCTACCGTAAAGTGCTCCTCTTCGCGTGCAGGTCGTCGGGCTACAGAAGCGGGGGTGCCATCCCCTCTGCAGAGGATCAAAATTGTGATGGCATGTCTTCAGATCATCCTCCGGGATGTTTCCCAGACCGTCGCCAATAGCCCATTGTGCAGCTCTAGTGCGACGTAAATTAACAATAACAATTATTTTAAACAGATTTCAATAATTAAAAATTCAACTTAATTTTATTAAGAAATAAATCTTGTTTTTATTTTTTAACTGGAAGGAGACAGTATGCTGTGAGACAAATTTTGTGTTAACAAACTTCCAAGCTTTGTGTAAACAAATAATGATTTTTAAAAACGTAAAATGTTTAAACCAATGAATAAAGAAATCCTACATTTAAATGTTTATCAAACTGGTCAAAAAATAAATTTTAACTCTAAGGTTTGGAAAAAATATTTTATTTATCTATTTTCTGCTAAACTTAACAAAAATCCATTAAGATCTATTATTAATATAAAAAGGACTGCATGGTGAAAGTATAAAAATTAAGTTTTCTAATGCAATTTCAACAATATATTTAACAGCATATAAATTTCGTCAGCATCATTTTTTTTAATTTTTAGTTATTAGTAGGGTGACCAGATTTTTTCGGGCAATTCCGGGGACACTCATCTCTACCCCCCCCCCCCCCCCAATTTTNCCAATTTTACCGACAGAAAAAATTGAAATTTTTTTTTATTTTTTTGTCTTAAAAAATATTTTTTTTTTCGTTTAAATTTTTTTTATAATTTAGTATATAAATTATATCGTTAAAATCGTGATCATAACATTTTTACACAATTTTAAAATCTGTTAACAAAACAATTGTATTGCTTTTAAAATTATACTATTAAACACCGTATTTTTCTGAAGAATGAATCTTCTTTAAAATTTCAGGATTTTTTTCGAGTAATTGCGAAAGTATGTTACATGAAAAATCAAGATTAATCAGTACAGATAAAACCGCTTTCACTGTATTCACATCCATTCACGATTTTTCTTTAGTCCAATAGTTATTTATGCGCGAAAATACCCGTTCTTCAGGCGCATTACTGCTTGGCCAGCACATTGCAAGCTCAACAATTCTTTTGATATTTGTTAATGGTATATTGATTTTTTGAAAATAATTGTTTATTTCGCGCCATTTGTCTGTTATGTGTACGGATTGGTACCATTTATAGTCTTTTGAATCCAAATAACTTTCAAGATAAGTAAACTCGTCAAATAAATCGTCGGAATTAACATTCAAAATTGCGCATTTTGAAGAGAGAGACAGAACTGCCTCGTCGAGTTCAGACCGTGAAGGCTTACAATCTAAAAGAAGGCACTTCAAATCAGACATATCATCGTTGTTATCGTTCCAAGCTTCTAATTATGAAATCGCAGCTTCATAGAATTCTTTCGACTTTTCTAAGTAAGAATCTTCAGTAATGATATTCTCAGCAATCAATTTAGTCAGTTCAGGTTTTACAACAAGTGGAACAAATTTGGCATTCTTTCGTGCTTTCAATTTAAATATCAAATCCTTGACAACAGCTCCAGATTCAATAACACATTTGTCATCGCTTTCAATTTTCAAGATGCTTTGATTAAAAATTGCAGCATGCGAATGCGCAAAAAACAACCATAACTCGGTTGTTTCACTCTCAAAATAATTCTTCAAGATTTTTGGGCACTTTTTTTCAGACAACATAATTCTTTAAGAGATGAATAAATTTTAAGAATTCTTTCTACAGCAGGAAGTAATGTCAACCACTTAACATGAATGTGGCCTAAAATTTGATGATATTCTTGGTCAGCATACTCACAAAATTCTTTCAGTCTTTCAATTCGGACTGTGTAAATTTTAAAATAACTAAAAAGTTTAGATACCATAACTTCAATATCTACAGGCAAACAATCAAAAGCAGTTTTAGCGCCATTGTGTATAATATGCGCATTACACCCAAAACCAAAAATATCTCTTCCTAACTCAGTTTGAAGTTTAGTATGAACATTTTCTGTTTCTCTTCTTAACAATCCTCCAAAATTAGTGTTAATATTATCCGCAGACAAACCAGCCATTTTATCCTTCAATTGGAACTCGAATAGTGCGTTTAATATTTCTGAAAATAAAATCTTTGCAGTTCCACCTTTAATTTCGTTTAGAGATACAAGTTTATTATTAATTGGATCTTTAGCACAGTCCCACTGAAAATACCGCACTAAAATAGGAAGTAATTTTACATGATTGTGATTGGAAGTATCGTAAGATATTGTTACAAATTGAACAGTCTGTATATCTTTCTTCAATTCAAGAAATGCCCACGGAGAAAAAACATTGACAGCGATAGCTTCGCATTTTGTTCGGGCACAAGAAAATTTCTTGTCTACAAATTTCTTCTGTAAATTTGAAGTACAGTCCATGCTGCGAAACGATTGGTTGTGACGAATGGTGTGAAATGCAAGCGTTCCTTCATATGTTGCTAAGTCAAACTCTTCTTTGGATGGTTCCAGCTTACGAAAAAACTGTTTGACGGATTTCGTTTTTGTTTTTGCTGCCAAAGCTTCTTTGTGTTTAATTGTAAGAATGTGATCTGCTATAGCTGTTCGTCCTCCACTTCCAACTGAAAACGTTGCTCTACACATTGTACATTTTACTTTGGAAGAATTATTAGGATTCGGTTCAATAAATGGAAACTCGTTTTTCCNCTTGCTCAAATCAAATACATTATTAATAACAATTAATAATGTATTATTACAATTATGTACAATTACGATTAGTAAATACATTATTACAAATTATGCAACTCATGGTTTGTGGTACTATTTTTTATAGTTACTTATATTGAAATTCTAATTGCAGAGCTTTTTCTTTATTAAGCTCATTAATATGAAAACAAGAAAGTAAAGTTCAAGGTAAATAAAATTGGATTGTTAATAAAGTCGAATTCTGAAGCTTGGGTTCATGTTTTTCTCTGTCTCTGTTATTGTTATTATTATCGCTATTTTTTTAATTTCTTTAACAAAAATACGTTAAAACAATTACATTATTACAAATACATTATTACAATTATGTACAATTACAATTATTAAATACAGTATTACAAATTATGCAACTCATGGTTTGTGGTACTATTTTTTTAATAGTTACTTTTTTTGAAATTCTAATTGCAGAGCTCTTTTTTTAATTAGGCTCACTTATATGAAAACAAGAAAGTAAAATTCAAGGTAAATAAAATTGGATTGTTAATAAAGTCGAATTATGAAGCTTGGGTTCATATTTTTCTCTATCTCTGTTATAATTATTATTATCGCTATTTTTTTTAATTTCTTTAACAAGCAAAGGAAGAAAAATACAAATTAAATCAAGATGAATACATCTTAAAGCTCGTGAAAATTACTTTACTTCATTCATTTTTGAAACAATGAAGTAAAAATAAATAAATTCTGTGGAACATATTATAAATTTTGCGAAATTTCCTTTTTTTTGTCGACAAATTTGAGAAGTTTCTTCTCTCGTTCAAGTTTTCACATTTCACAAACAGAAGAAAAAATAATGAAAAGCATTAAATTCAATTCTAGCATTCAATTTTTAAGCTTTTATTTAACATAATGAAAAACAGGAAAATAATAATACTAATAAAATAAAATAAGCTGAATATTGTTCAAAGCATAAGAAAATTAATTTGCTTAATCAAAAAAAATTTTGAATTCGGTATTTTAATTAAATGTTTGAAGAACTTACAACTTTCAGAAACATAAATAATTATAACAAAAATTATACTGCATGCATCATAAATCTCGCAAAAATTTATTTATTGCAAATATATATCGAATTTGTTGCTTACATTTAGTTGAACGAAAACATCAATTTGGCTTTCAGAAAAAAAAAATCAAAAATATTCTATATTTTTTTTAAAATCTACATTGAGTATCATTTTTAAGATACTTAAAATGTAGGATTTTCTATTTCTTAAAACTGAGCTTTGTTTTCATATCAACTTTACTAATATGCATTTAAAAAAACGAAGTTTCAACTTAAAATCTAAGGATTGAATGCCCATTTTTTTTTCAATAATCTTGTTTTCTAATAATAGTAGTTTTTCTAATAATCATAAAATTCATTTACAAACAGAAAGAGAAAACTTAAACAGAAATCAAGATGGTTACTTAAATCTTTGTAAAATTAATTTAAATTAAATCAGTCCATTTTTTAAGCTTTCATTAACATAAACAATAACAAAACAAAATAAAACACTTACAAATATTTCATGTTTGATCAATATAAATCAGCATTAGGAATCCTTATTATTTGAGACATCTTTTTTCATACTGCATATGGAGCTTTCCATCTGATATATCCATCTGCTCAAAAAAATGGCACAAGAAAACATTTTGAAACACAATATATCCGTGAAACAATATACACAATATATCCAATGAAACCGTGTTTAACATATGATTGGCATTGAATAAACCGCATCAGTAACATTCTCAATTTGATGATTTACGACAATCATCACGTTTTCATCATCTGATCCACGAACTTCAAAACCGAGTTTATCCAATGTATAGAGATCAGGGACATTTTGAATTTGAAGATTATCGTCAATCATCATGTTTTTCTCAAATGACACAGATGGTTTATCCACTGCTTGGAAATCAGGAACATTCTGAAACTGACGAATTTCGTCGATTATCCCGTTTTCATCAACTTGCTCAAATGCTTCAATACTTGGTTTATCCGATGCTTGGAGATCAAACTTTATATTTTGCTGCATAATAGCACACTTGTCAGAAGTTGATCTTTCCATATTCGGGTTCAACTTTTCTGGAGCACTGCTCGACTTTGAAAGATCATCTCTAACGACAGCAACTTCCGACACCAGATTCTCCATTAAATCAATTATTTCAATCTTCGATTGTGAAACTGTAACATCAGCTGGGTTGTTTGAATCTTTCACGACGATTTTCGATGAAAGTTCTTTCGGAGTTGAGCCCCTATCACGAAATGATTCTTTGTTCGAAATTGGAGCAGGCGAAACTCTATTGTCATGCTCTTCTTCATATTGTGCTTTAATTTGATCAGATTCAGAATCATCTGAGCCCGATTCAATCGAAGGAGAAGAAAGAGACGAAGCTTCAAAATCCGATGAACAAACTGAAGTCAATTCCGAATTGTTCGAAGGAGAACAAAGATCGATCTGCACTTTCCCAGCACGTCGTGTGTCATCATATTCAAGTAATTCTTCTCGGGTTAGATCAGCTGATTCTCGTAGTGGATATCTTTTGCACAAATCAAGCAATTCGTGGATGGCTTCCGACACGTCGAGTACTTTCGAATATTGAAGCTTTCCGTATCGTGAAACTACTCTCCGGTGATTGATTTCTAAAGAGCGATTGTTCCGAATCCCGTTAGGTAAAATTTGTTTTGCTTTAGGTAAGTGATCCGAATCACTCAAAATTCCAGAACACTTGAGATAGGTATCAATATCATCATCAATATGGATCACTTCGTGAAACTTTAATGCTCGTTCATCGGGATAACGAATATGGCAATAATCGCAAACTACCTCATCAGAAGGCATTTTCAATTTATTCATCTTTCTCGAAGTGTGATAGAAACGGAATTTTAACCTGATTCCGTTCCTTCAACAGTTCACCTGGAGCCGCTTGCGACACAGATTCAACCAAATATAAACATAAATAGCATTCTTTCGAAAATTGAAACACGCTGTCTTATCGGTTGCTAGCTTTTGAAGTGACGACTATAATTGAAACTTATTCAAGAGATGTAGCATATAGCTCTCATATAAATCATAGAATAAGAAGAAACTTTATTAAAACATGAATCAAAGGGTTTTGTGTTGTGCGACTTGACATGGTCGGAGATACACTGATCTACCATTCTGTTTCAAATACTGATGGATATGAGACCCCTAGAGAGCGACTGCTCATTGTTATCAGGTGTTTATCAATGTGGAAGGTCCCGCAGTGGACTGATCATTAAAACACGAATTACGAACATAGATTATTTTTAAGTATGTATTAGAACTATCATTTTACATTTTGAAAACGTCCGACAGTGAACTGATCGTTAAGACACGGTTCCCAGCAGATCACCGAAGTCAAGCATTAGTGGCTACGGTCAGTGTGCGGGTGGGTGACCACTTGGGTCAGTCTGCATAGGGACAGAGGGTGTGCGATATTGGTCCTCGTTTAACTGTTCTACCTTAAAGTGCTCGACTTCGCGTGCAGGTTGTCGGGCTACCGAAGCGAGGGTGCCATCCCCTCTGCGGAGGATCAAAATTGCAATGGTATGTCTTCGGATCATCTTTAGGAATGTCTCCCAGACAGTCGTCAATAGCCCATTGTGCGCAGCTCTAATGCGACATAAATGAACTACAACAATCAATGTGGAAGATCACAAATTGGCTAGTATAATATTCCACAGGCGTCATATTTTTTTTAAAAAAAAAATATGGGTTTATTGTCCCTTTTTGAAGTTTCAAAGAGAACTTATCGTAAAGACACGCTCTAACTCCAAAGTCAAGCATCACTGGCTGTGGTCAGTAAGCGGGTGATTCACCACTTTTGTCAGCCTGCGGAGGGATCGAGGTTGCACGGTATTGATGATCTTGATCTTTTAGAGTCCCGCAGTGGACTGATCGTTTAGGCACGGCTCCCAGCAGATCACCGAAGTCAAGCATCACTGGCTGCGATCAGTGTGCGGGTGGGTGACCACTTGGATCAGTCTGCGTAGGGACCGAGGGTGTGCAGTCTTGGTCCTCGTGAAACTGTGCTACCGTAAAGCGCTCGACTTCGCGTGCAGGTCGTCGGGCTACCGAAGCGGGGGTGATATCGCCTCTGCGGAGGATCAAAATTGTGATGGTATGTCTTCGGATCATTCTCAGGGATGTTTCCCAGACCGTCGCCAATAACTTATTGTGCAGCTCTAGTGCGACGTAAATGAACTACAACAACTTAACTGTATAGTGCGCAAAATGAAAAAAGATATCAACTAAATAACTTTTGTTTGAAGGATAGGATTTTTATAAACTAATACTTTTGAAGCAAGCAACTTTTTTAACCCCTTAACGATCGGTTAATTTTCAAAAAAACGGTCATAAAAGTGTCTATTTTGCCAAATACGCGCATTTGATTAGTGCTAGTATCTAGTTTAAAATAAACTAACTATTTACAATTACCTTAAAATTATCCTGGTACTGATATATGGTGAGTAAAATGAGAAGAAAAAAAATTTTCCGGGCAAAAGAAATGAATTAGTTTTAATCTTATTGGCGCATTACTACTGAACACTCCAGCCCGTCAATATCACGGGAGCGAGAAATAGCGAGCGAAAACTCACTCCTTCAATTTTACGAGAGCGAGAAGGAAGGGGTTAAAAACATGTGCCCATGTTTTCAAAAATTAAAAAGGTGACTCTTTTGTATTCTATGTTCCTTCGATTGTTAAAAAGAAAGAGTACCACTAAAAGTTTACAAGACAAAACTTGATGATTGCACTCTTACCATACAATACCTGAAAAGTACTATTATGGTAACTAAACTTCAAGTTGTAAAAATTTTACTATTTAATATGGAAGGTAAGGATGCCTAAGAGGTATCCGTACCTGAAAAGGGTTAATAATATAAATCACGTCTTATGATGCTCTTTTTTAAGGCGACAAGGGACTTTCAAATTTTTCTTTTAATTATCAAGGGATTTGCTTGAAATGTTCAGAATACATTTATATTGTTAAAAACAACTTTAATACAAAATTTCAAAAAAATATTTCAAAATTTAAGAAATTAAAAAATTTAAATTTTTGAATTTTTTATGTTTTTTTTTATATTACTCCTCGCGTCTGAAATATTGTCAAAATGACAAAATTCTTGTAAAATATTACATATTAGGTAATATTGAAAAAATTGTTGGGAGTACTTTTTTTATTTTTTATTATACAAAAAATTGACATTAAAAAAACAGTAAAAAACTTACATTTTCAGGAAAAAATCATCATACCTCTATAAAATATCATGCATAAAAAAATTCTATTCACTTAATTCAAAAAACTTTTCCAACAAAATGTTAATAATATTCATAAATATATAGCATTAAATTCTCAGGTCAATAGAATGAAAATTCTTTACGCTGGATCAGTTTGAAATTTGTAAATTTGTCAAAAAAGACATTTTGAGAAAAAGGACATTTACTACTTTTTCATTGCAAATTTTACTTCTGAACAAATATTTCTTGTTTTTAATATAAATACTTATAAATATTGTCTAATGAACTAGTTTAATAATTACATACTTTAAATTTCTTTAAAAAAATTAACAAAATATTCAACCAATTTAAAACTAGTTTTAAACGAAACTAATTTTAACAGTTACCTGCAGGCAAAAAAAGGTAAACAAAGGGGTGTGGTCAAAACTGAAATGGCCATAACTTCATCAATTTTGCTCTTATTCCAGAAAAATTTTTTTAAAAATGTTCAGTTAAATGCCAAGATATCAAAATTACAAAATGTAAAATAACGATTTTTTGACAAATTTTTGCTTCTTTGAAAGTCCCTTGTCACCTTAAAAATATATGATAAACATTACTTGATCTCTAAAAAAAAAGAAACATTTTAAGGAACACGCGTGAAATAAGTATTTTTCCGATTAGCAATTCACTTTAGAGCAATCAGGAAGCAATTTACTTTAAAATATCCTACAATGTGCAAAAATTGCCGAGATTTAAATGCCTCACTTTTTATGCAGTAATGAAAAATAACTAAAAATAAGTTGAATTGAATGTTTTTTTTTAAAAAAATATTTTGTTGCATTTATGAGTTTTCTAACAAAATTATTCTAACGTTATTCTAAACAAAATATTTCTAACTAAAACTCGCAATTTTTCCATAATTCAAAGCTCTAGCCTCAGGAGGTTAAGGCATTTCAAAAAGAAATTAAAATTACTTGCAAACCTAGTGAATTCAGATAAAAGTAATAGTACTAACACTTTCAGCATATATTTCATTAACCATTACTCAAATTATTGGCTGTTTTTATGATATTTTATAAAGACAGAAGAAAAATAAAATTTAGGTCTTATATGCCAATATAAAGCAGCTAAATTCTTGAGATTTTCCCAGTCATAAGTTGGGTTTACCCCACCATTTCGTGTCCTTCCAGAAGTTGTGTTCTTTTCATTTTTTTCAACCATTGAAACCTCATGATCTATCTGAATATACATTTCTCTAAACTTTAAATTTTAAAATTCAAATGGAATTCAAGCAGGATTTGCCTTTTTTTTAAATTCCTATTTACAATTTTATTAAAAATTGATTTTTCAAATTAAAGAAATTTCAATGATGAATAACTGTTTCTCTTAGATTTAAATAAATAAAAATAAGTGTAAATTTGAAAAATTGTTTTGAAGTGAACCTTGTTTGAAAAAGTTTGCCTGTAACGCAAAAAAAATACTGTTTCATCAGTGTTTCATGTATTTCATTATCATAAATTACTGAAACAATAAATATAATATTTTTGACTTATTTTGACCTAAATTACTACAAAAAAAATAAAAAAAGTATTAAAAATATGTTTAGCAAAAATTCTACGTTAACTGGTTAAATCTATTTAATTACTTTAAAACCAGAACATGAATTTTTTTCAGTATTTTATAAATACATTGAAACTTGAGAAATGCGCAATATTAACGTAATATTCAGCATTAGATATTGGTTTCAAAATTTACATACATATTAAAACCATACAGCTTGTGATTCAAACAGTTTAAAAAATAAGTAAATAAATTAGTTACTATGTACACAAGCTTAATAAAATAAGTTTTCAGAAATATTTTATAGAATATATAGATTTAATTTTTACATTCGAAATTGTAACTGATGACATTAAAAGTATGGCTAAAAATGAATAAGTTAAAACAATCTAAACAATATAAGTTTAGAACAGAAGTTTTCTTAAATTTATAATCTAAGTAACTGTACATTGCGAATTATTATCATGGTTTAGTAAAAAGCATTTTACATGATTATAAGGACAATTTGTCTTCGCAATGTCTACCACAATCACTTTTGCAAACATGGATTTGATATATCAAATCAAATCCATTAATTCTCAATAAAATCTGTTTTAAAAAAGAACATTTCATATTTTCTTCATTTGTCGTTTGAAATTTCAGTACAATTATAAAATAACTCCAACCTTTGGAGTTTGAAATGTGAGATTACTACTTAGCAGTTCTCCAACATGATCCCCTCACTTGATTCTAGTTTTTAACCAATAGAAGGTTTTGGTCAAGTTTAGCTGCCAAGCTGGTTACGCTTAGGCTTTTTTCAGTTTTTTACTTTCAGGGTACAGTTGATTAGCTTCTGAATGTCCTCTTTTTAAATTTGTAGAAGTAAGATCATGGTCATGAGCGGAATTGATAGATCGATCAACACTGCGATGTTGCTGTTGTATTAGGTTGGTTGGATATGGAATATTAGCTTCAATCACTTCATGGTCGATTGTTAAATGATCGTGTAGCTCCTTTAGAGTCCAAAATCGGTGTTTGCAAACAATGCATAAATTAGGGCGAACACAAAGATCAATCGGCTCCATTATATTATTTATCCTATACGCAAAACGTAGATGCATAACTTAATAGCAAACACATAACCAAAACAAATTAACTACAGTATACCAATTTCCGTGAGCTTACTTTTTTTTGCTTGAGACAACCAACTACAAAAACACCCTTTCTGTGGTTCTGACGCATCGATTTTTAGAAATACAAGTTAACCCTTTAAACATTTATCTTCTCACAGCGGACTGATAGTAAGGCATGGTTCGTAATAAATAAACATTGTTGTTGTTGTTGTTGTAGTAGCTCACTTACGTCACAATAGAGTACAATGAGCTATTTGTGACGGTCTAGGAAACATCACTGAGGGATGATCCGAAGACATGCTATCACAAATTTGATCCTCTGCAGAGGGGATGGCACCCCCGCTTTGGTAGCTCGACGACCTGTACGCGAAGTAAAGCACTTAAAGTGCTTGACTCCGCTTTAAACTGTTCTACCTTAATGGTAGAGCAGTTTAAAGCGGATCAATACCACACACCCTACGTCCCTACGCAGACTGATCCAAGTGGTCACCCACCCGCACACTGACCGCAGCCAAAGATGCTTGACTTTGGTGATTTGCTTTGAACCGTGACTAAACGATTAATCCACTGCTGGACAGTAAATAAGCGAAGTCATGCATAACAGACGGTGGTCATTAAATTGGTGGGTGATCACCTTGATCATGCGAAGGGACTGAGATTATGTGGTATCCGTTTTTGTTAAGCTCTTTCACCGTTACAGCCTTCCAAAGTGGAAGAGCCCTTCCCTTTGCAGAGAATCACAATTGTGATGGCATGTCTACGGATCTTTCTGAGATAGTCGCTATTATCCGATTGTGCAACTCCAGTGTGATGTGAATAATGTACTACTGCTACTCACATTTTTCCCATCCAAATTTTTCTAGATTCCCGCCGTCTCACAGTTGAGTGATTTTATTATATTTTATAGCCGTCGTTGAACAGCCAACCCAATTTTATGAGTTTACCGCTACTAATGTTCAGCTCCGTAGCCTTGTAATTTTTAACCCAATCCAGAAGACAAGGGAACTCCTAGATCGAGTATTAGGCGAAATTTGCCCTCGTGGTGGACTTTTTGATGGAACTAACCCGCATTTGCGTTGCATGTAGAGGAAGACCACGAGAACCTCCCACGCCTAACGGCAAGGGGACTCTATCCCACGATCCGTCTACCACTGAGGATATTTCACGTCAGCACTATGGTCGGTGCAAGCTGGATGCGGGATTCATATTAACTGGGAGTCGAACCCGGTTCATTGGAAGGCGAACGCTTTATCCCCTGAGCCATCGCGGCTCACACAGTTAAGTGATTGTAAAAACACGGCTTCCAGTAGAAAAGCATAACTGTCTGCGGACAGTGAATGGGTGAGTGACCACTTTGCTAAGGCAACGAGAGTGCCCGGAATCAGTCCTCAATAAATTGTTCTACCATAAAGCACTCGACTTCACTCTCAAATCATCGTGCTTTTAAAGTGGATGAGATGTTCCCCCCGTAAAGTATCAAGATTGGGATGGTATAACTTCGAATCATCTTCAGGGATGATTTTTCAGGCCTTATAATGTACAATAGCCCAATCGTGCAGTTCTAGTGTGTAGTAAATAAAGTACTTCTACTATTTTTTTTCTTCAAAACTGTCACTGAACAGCCAAACCAATTTTTTGGTTTTACGACTGCTAATATTGAACTCTGTAGCCTTGTAATTTTGAAAACAATCCAGAAGACAAGGGAACTCCTGGTTCAAGTATTGTTAGAAATTTGCCTTCGCGGAGGACTTTTTGGTAAAACTTACCTGCATTTGGTTTACATTGAGAAGAAAACTTCCTACCTTTAGCCCGACAGCAAGAAGATAGTAACCCATGGTCAATCTACCTCTTAGGATAGTTTAATTCAACACTCAGCCGGGATCAGAATTCGTATCGACCAGTCAACATTGTTACACCTGATCGAGAAGCAAGCGCTCTATCCCCTGAGACGCCGCAACTCACGATAATAAATTTTTGATTTTAATAATGTGTTCGTATGGTAACAGGTATTAAGATTTTCCAAAATATATAAAATATGAGCAGTAATCAGCCTTGTATCAATACATTTTTGAAAATGGGTCCCATTAAAAACTGTTTAGAAAACTGTAACAAGGGCATTGTGGAATTTCAGCAGATTCAATAAAATGTTATTTTTTATAGAATCAAAAATTGAATATGTTACAGCGAAATACAAAAATATATTACCTCTTTTTCTATGGCTGACAATTGTTCAAATGGATTCTGAATTCATTACTTGTTGCATAACTTCTCCAACAACGAAAATAGCTGGCAAGGGGACTCTAACCCATGATCCGACTGTCACTGAGGATAGTTAATGGATGGAAGCCGGATCGATGGAGGTTGATGGAAGCCGGATGCGGAATTCGTATCGACCAGCCATCTCTGGGATTCGAACCCGGTTCACCTGAATTGGAGTCGAACGCTCTATCGCTTGAGCCATCACGGCTCAAGTACTACTAGATTCTCGCCAAGGGTGAACCTAGTATGGTCTTACCGCCACTTTGTAGCGTGGAAAGAGCTGGTTCGAATCCGGCCGTTACCTTTGGGATTTCCTTATCTAACTTGTTCTTGAGAAGAGCATCAAAAGTGTGATGTCATGTCTTCGGATCATCCTCAGGTATGATTCCCAGACAGTCGCCAATAGACCATTGCGCAAAGGGCTGGGATAGACTGGTCGGTAGGGCGCTGGGCCATGTCCAAGAGGTTGTGGGTTCGATCCTCGCCGGCCGAAGACTCCCTGTGTAGTAAATGGTGACTGATGAACGTTAAATCTGTCGAGTCTCAAAATCCTCCATGTTCCCATAACAAATCAATACCTCTGGGGGTACTGATCCAGGAGTTCCCTTGTCTTCGGGATTGGTTCAAAATTACAAGACTACGGAGTTAAACATTAGTTGTCATAAACCCAATATTGGGTCAGCTGTTCATAAAATAAAATAAAATAGCCCATTGTGCAGCTCTAGTGCGACGTAAATAAACTACGACAACAGATACAACATCACATGCATAAATTTGCTAACTTTTGAGTAGCATTAAATAACGGCTTTCCAATCTTAAAGATAGAATCATTTACAGAAAGAAATCACTCAGAAAAGATTCAATTTACACAAATTATTGAAGGATAGCACGTAAATACATACATCGGGAATCGAACTCACTACCTCTATTCTTCAGAACTTTTGGCGTAAGAATGATACTTCTCGAAAACGGAGGCTAATCCAACTTCGAAAATTTTTAATACATTGGAATGTGCAGATGGCAACTAACCCTACAAATCTATTACGGAATGTCATTATTAGATATGAGCGTATTAGATTTAGAAACATCATTTTCATTTATCTTTTAGTTTGAACTTTTTATATATGGTGTTCTAGGCTATTTAGTATAATTTTTTTTAAAATTTCTCTTTGCTTAAGCATGAGTGCTCCGAATGAAACTGATGAAAGCAAAGGAGACGATACCAAGGAAAGTTCAGATTTTAGTGTTGGCCAAGAAGATCGTCAGAAAGATAAAATTGAAGAATCTGGAATACCAGACATACTCCGGAAGTCCGATGAAACTAATATCGGTAACATTGAAAAAACTTCAGAAAACGAAAGAAAACCAGTTTTAGACGATAAATGCGGCATTGATGGTCACTCTGAAAAACTTTCTGCTCTCGAATCCGTTTCTGAAAAAGTCATTCAAGCTGATACTGGAGAAGCTAAAATTGCTTCGGAAACTACAACTAAATTTATATTAGATATCAAAGATAATACGACAGAAGATTCAATAGAAGTATTAGTTCCAGATTCAGATTTTGAAAGCGGGATTCAATCGGATAAAATTTCTAGGTCGGTGACTTCTACTGTAAAAAGAAAACTTTATTCTGAAGTTTCAAGTTTGGAATATTCGAATGATCTTCATCCTTCAGAATCCCCAAATAAAGTGGTAAAATCTACATCAATGAAATTGGATGTTAAAACAGAAATATCACCGGAATTGCAGGTCAGTGAACGTTTTGAATTAAAGACTCAACTTCAAGAAACCGATTCAACGGAAACTAAAGTTGAACAACCCGAAGTTGAATTAATAGAAAACTCAGAAAATGTTGAATGTGATGACTTAATTAACGAGTCTAAATTAAAAGACAGTGCTGACTCCAATGATGGATTGTTGCAAAAATCAGGAAGTGTTGGATGTGATGACGTAATTAACGAGTTCAAATTAACAGACAGTGCTTCGTCCAATGTTAGATTAATACAAAAATCAGAAGATGTTGACTGTGGTAAAACGAATAAAGAGTCTATTAATTCTGGCATAGTGTTAGATTTAAGCTCCCATCATCAGGAATTAAATTCAAAGAGAACAGATGTTACATTACCCAATGTTGGCTTAACACAAGAACCTGCAAACGTAGAATGTTATGAAATAAATAAAGAGTCTGTAAAAACTATTAAAGCTCAAAAGTTTGATAAAACTGATAACAAAATTCCAGAAAAGGAAAAAGAATTGGATATAGTGAAACTGTATCGCATCCAAAAGTGGCTAAAAGGAATTTCTACTTATGATTTAACGGGAAAATTTATTCCAAGTGATTCAAGCAGCACTTCGTCGTCTTCGACTTCTAAAAGAAAATTGGAAGTTAAAGATTCGATTTCAGTGTGTTCAAGGGATGGCAATCCCTCAGTGTCACCGAACAAAATGTTGAAAATGCCTGAACAGGACCAATTGGATCCTGTTTCATTGAAATCGGAAATTGCAGAATCTGAAGACAACCATCTTTACACCTGCAACAGATGTTTTCAACTATTCTTGACTCAAGAAGATTTGGATGACCACAGCGCATCCTGCAAATGGTATTTTAAAGATACACCAGTGAGTTGCGATGTAAACCTGGATTTAGAGGGTGAACGTCCCTTGCAGGATAGTCTTGGCAAAAAGTCTTCCCTTGAGTCCCAGCCAGGAGAAAATCTTGGTGAAAAATATTCAATCCCGATTTCGTCAGCATCACAAAAACTAGATTCTGATAACGGTCAGCTTCAGCAGTTTTATAAATGTCCTGAATGTGGGTGTTTACTATCATGCACAGATCTTGACCTGTGTTATCATCATGCAGTGACATGCTTTTTCGTAAATATGCCTCGCCCTGATTGCGAGGTAACGCGGCCCGATGATATTCTTGATTCCGGAGGGAATTATTCTGTTACACATTCCGATAATACTGTCACTTCCGAATTCCTATACAACATGCTAAATTTTTATAAGACTCAATTTATAATATCAACTATACAGATATCGGAGGTTACGGATGATTATGCTTCATCTTCTGAGTCGAGCCATTATAACTGTCCCATCTGTATAGAACCGGTGCAAAATCAATCTTTGAGACAGCACATAAAAAATAAACATATGAAGAAGACATTTTCTGCTAGAGATGCTGCGAGAGAATTAGCTGCTGATGCGAGCAAGCATGAATTTGTAAAGGGAAGGGTTTTTAAATGTAAAAAATGTGGTGAAAAATTCAGCAGTTTTGAAGGAATAAAACTCCATATTGATGCATTTGCCAAAGGGAATTGCGGTCCGGGATCACACATATCAGAACCTTCTAAACAAAATGTCATATCTGGTGCTGTGGATAGAGGCTGCTGTTCGGGATCATCACAAACTCCAATTCCTATTGAAAAAAATACCTCACCAGAGACTGCGGATAGCGGTTGCAATTCAGAATCATCACAAATTCCAATTCCCATTGAACAAAATGCCACACCAATTTCTGTGGATAGAGATTGCTATCCAGGATCATCACAAATTCCATATCCTATTGAACAAAGTACCATATCTGAGGCTGGGGTTAGAGATTCAGGATTAACACAAATTCCAAGTACCAATAATCAAACTTCTACGAGCCATCAGGGATTTTCCCAAATAACAGAATCTGTTGAACTAACTTCCGGTGTTTCATCTGCAGATAAAAGTTTCGGTCCAGGAACATCACGAATTCCAGATCCTGTAAAAGAGAATGATGGATGCGAATCAGCAGAATGTGGTGACAGAAGGGGAATAGAAGTAGAGGGAGCTTATTCCGACCCCTATGCAAGTAACTATGTGGAAGAGACAGCTTTTACGTGCAGGCATTGTTTTTATGCGTGTGAGCATTTGGATGACATGGTTGACCATTATTCAATTCACGAATTGCTAAGAGTTTGCTATCCGTCAAATTTCGAGTCTCCGGACGCTGTTTCAAATCAGTTCCAAGTATGTCCTTATTGTTTAAAACAGTTTGAAGATTGGAATGCTTTGACAGATCATTTCCAGTTGATTTACACTAGACAGTTTACTTGCACTGTATGCCACGAGTTCCTGGCAACCCTAACTGATTATGATTATCATCTTCAAGAACATGAGACAGATATCATAAAGATATATCGCGATTCACGAAATGATGCTCAGTTGACCAATTCAACTGAAGATCAAGATAATACCAAGAGCATGCCGAAGAGAAGAAGAAAGAGATCAAAGAAGGCTACAGATAATCAAAAATCTGACAAGAGCTCTTTGGTGGAACAGGCTAATCATCCTTCCCCTAATGCGAAACACGTTGGAGATACTAGTAGACTTAATATCGATACAAATTCGTCTTATGAGCAAAAGGCGATTAAAGACGACACAATTAAAAATGACGCTAATGAATCAAACATAGAACTTGAACACAGATTTAATACAAGACTTCAAAGCGACCAGTTCATTCAATCACCTACAAGTCAAGAAAGAGGGTGTACAAATATGCCCTCGGATGAAAATAACAAAAAACAAACATCTAGGTACACAAGTGTCAGCTCTAAGTGTGAAGAGGAGTTTAGATCCATTGCAAGCCCTCCAAGTCCTCAAATTGTTCAATCGTCTAATTATAGTAAAGTTGCAACGAAAAATATGCAACATGATGAAGAGAACATAAAGAAAGAATTAGAAGAAGAAAAATTTCAAAGAAATCTTGAGGAAACCATTGGAAGTTCTGTGTTTTCAGAAATCCCTTCTACACAAGCACAAGAAGTTCTGTCTGCAAAGGTATCGTGTGAGCAAGAAATAAAAGACATTCGAACGACAAATAAAGAGTTTGAGAGCAATTCGGAGACACTTATATCTGTTGCAGGCTCTTCGAGTCAACAAATCAAGCATTCATCTTACGTTAGTCAAATTGTTTCCTCAAGTGTATCTTCGGATCAGGAGGACATCACTAAAAAGATAAGTAAGGAATCTGAAAAGAATGTACAGGAATCTTTATCTGTTACACCTAAACCTTCAGTTCTCCAATTTGCAAGTTCTGTTGATCAAGAAGATATCACTAGAGAAGATAATGAAAAAACAAGTGATGTATCTGAAAGGAATCTAAAGAGCTCAAAATCTGCTACAGATTCTCTAAGTCCTGAAATTGTACCTTGCACTCAACAGATCGTTTCCACCAATGCATCTTCGAATCAAGATGATATAATTACTGAAAACAAACAAAAATCTATATCTGTAACATCTAGTTCAGTTTCTCAGCAGGAAAGTTGTATAGATCAAGAGGACGTCATTAAAGAAGGCAAAGAATCTGAAGAAAATAAACACGAGTCTATATCTCCTCCCAGTTCTTCTATTTCACAAAGTGCAAGTTCTTGTGATCAAGAAGACACCAATAAAAGAGACTGTAATAAAACAAGTCAGAATTGTGAGGGGAATTTCGAAGCATTCGTATCTGCTGAAGATTCCAAAAGCCCTCCTACCGCTTACATTGATATTATTTCCACAGACATACCTTCTGATCAAAAAGACATCACTAGAGAGGAAAATAAAGAATCTGAAAGGAGTCTACAGGAATCTATAGCTGCCATAGCAAGTTCTTCCACACCCCAAATAATCAATTTACCAAATAGCCAAGTGATTTTTACCTATACACCTGTTAAGGAAGAGGGTGAAATTAGGAAAGACGATAAAGAAGCAAAAAGTCATTTGGAAGAGTACAAGTCTATTGTAAGTCCACCAGATTCTCGGCTTCCAGCCATCAAAACAACGGAAAATTACGATGCGGACATTTCTGCTGGTGCATCGTCTGATGATCAAGAAGTAGTTCAAATTGAAGTGTCTGGAACTTACGTGATACGACCAAAGAAGGCCAGACAGGAGTCAAGTTCTGCACCTATAGGTGAAATTGCGTACACTTGTGCTAAGTGCAACATAACATTTGAATCTGCGAGTAACTTCATCGCACATAATATGATGCATTCTATTTTTTGGTGCCTCAAATGTGAAAGAAAGTTCCGCTTAAAGTCAGCCTTCTTAGAACACCTTCAGGAACATACTGGAAGGAAACCTTTTGCGTGTTTTCGTTGTTGGAGGAGTTATGCAACAAATAATGAATTCAGAATCCATTTGAACAATTGTCCACCAGGGAAAAAGAGGTAATATATTTTTGTATTTCGCTGTAACATATTCAATTTTTGATTCTATTGAAAATAACATTTAATTAAATTAGCTGAAATTTGCTTTTCATTCTTTTAAAAAAATTTTTTTTTCTTTGTTTCTACGGAAAATAACATTTAATTGAATCTGTTGAAATTCCCTAATGCCTTTGTCACAGTTATCTGCACAGATTTTAAAGGGACAAATTTTCAAAAATGTATCGATGCAAGGCTGTGTACTACTCGTATTTTATAAATTTAAGAAAATCTTAACACCTGTTATTAAATACGGACACATTTTTAAAAACTAAAATTCATTAACGTGAGCTGCGGTGTCTCGGGGGACAGAGCGCTTGTTTCTCGATCAGGTGACCCAGGTTCAAATCCCAGGTTCAAATCAGGCCTTAAGAGTTGCGATCTCGAATCTCCTGAGTCACCATGACTCAAACCTTTAAGATTGTTCTTCATCCAACAATCAGATTAATTGCAAAAAATTCGATCCGATCATTAGAACAAAATTCACTCAGGGTGGTTAACTTGTTCGAATTGTACAACGGAAACTACATCAAGATCATTATAAGCGTCAAATTTTATAACAAACTGGGTAAGAAAATGGAGTTATCATGTCTGCCGTTTTTAAATAACCTCAAAAGAGAAATTTATTTGTTGTTGATGATTTTGTTTCACATAATTTAAGCTTAAATTAAACATGTAGAATAATGTTGAATTACGTATATTCATAATGGAATACAGTTAAAAAAATACTAAGATGGGCTCTGCAGCCACTTTATTTGTTTAAAAAAAAAACTTTGTTTTTAGAATAAAACTATTAAAGTTTAAATATGGTAAAATTGCATAACAAGTTCATTTTTTCGGCACCGCTTTTTTTAAGAATTGGTCTGATCTACCTGTTTCAAAACTTCATTTGCTTCAAAAATATATAAAAAGGAAAAAACAGTTGACATGTTTTAAGCGCTCAAAAACAGGCGCCTATTTTCAAGACTTCAGACGTGAATGGGAAGAAATAAGTGATTTAAGACACTGTTATTTTCTATTTATATATTTTTATTCATAAGACTTTACAATGAGGGAAAAATGTAAATAGGAATAGCTTCAAAATAAATAGAATAGCTTCAAAAATATATAAATGGGAAATAATTAAAATAGGAAATAATAATTTAGTGCTTTCTAAATAGGAACAGAAAGAGTTTCAATATAAATTGGAATAGCTTCAAAAATATATAAATAGGAAATAACAGTTGGAATGTTTTAAGCACTCAAAAACAGGCACCCATTTTCAAGATTTCAGATGTGAATGTGAAGAAATAAGTGATTTAAATATAAAACTAAAAGTTGCCAACAAAAATAAAATAAAGGTGGAAAAAAAACTTGCAGACTCTGTTATTTTCTATTTATATATTCTTTTACTTAAAAAACTTTAAAAAAAATACTCTATGATAAAATTTTTAAATTTCTTGATTCTTTTTTCCACCCTTGTATTTTGTAATTTTAAACCTATGAAAATTGTTTATGAAATATATTTTTTGTAATTGACTGAGATTCATGCTTTTTTCAGAGAATCTGAAAGAGAAGACAGAAATCGAGGAAGTTAAGAAGAAACACACTCTTGTAAATCCAAGAAATATTTCTTTAAGTCCAATATCAGTTGCATCAAGTGCGAAGACGCAAGAAAAACTAGCACAAAAACTGGCAATTTTTCGATTTTAAAATTGTTTTTATTTCTGCACATAAATTTTCGAATAATTTAGCTTTAGTATGTGAAAGTTAAGTTATAACTCATTAGAAAAGGGTTTAAATTACCTGATTTATTCGTTATTTTAGAAGCATCTTTTTATATTGCTTTACATTAACAGTGCAAAAAATGTGTAAAAACAAAATGCAAAAGTTTAGTGTAGAAAGTTAACGTTAGGAAAAATTTGTAACACAAGAGTATATTTTTAAGTGAATACTTTTATTAATGAATGTGAATAAGTTTTTGAAAAAAAAAATTCTTTTCATTGTGTGAGAGTTAACTTAAAATCCAATATCGAAGGAATTAATTTGAATTTACCTAATTTTATTTTTACAAAAACCCATTTTTAATATTTTACACTAAAAGTTTTTATATTACAATGTACATAGGAATTAAAATATTTTTATCACAATTTATAAATGAAAGTTAAAATTTTCTACATTAGTTTCCAAATTAAGTGAAAATAAAGATAAAAAGTTTCAAAAGGCATTTTTACGTGCTTAGATAAATGTTCGAAAAAGTTTTGTATCATTTTAATCACATACTTATAGTAATTGTGGGTGTTTTTTTGAATTTTATGTTAGAAATGTCAAGTTTTTTACAAAAGAGTAAGAAGACAAAATGAAATTTGATTTTATAGAGTATGTATTTAGACAAATTTTTAAATGTTTTTTTTTTTTTTTAATATTGCTTGTTTCTTCAATTTATGCAATTTTTTAATAACTTTATGTGCGAAATTAAATTGGTTTTTATGTAAAATTAAGTATATTAGATTGTCTTGCTCAGTAGGATAAAATTTTCACTGCTATTTTATGTCATTTTTCTACTTTTATTGTATATTTATGAGAAAGAAATTAAATAAAAATATTGATTATAAAACATCTCACTTTATTTGGTCACACGCTTCTCACTATACAGGAGACTTCTTCATTAGTCTACAATTTAGAATCCATTTATAAAACTAATATATAAATGACCAGAAAAAAAAACCTTGTGAAAATTAATCACTTGAAAGAGATGAGATTAACATCAAAACCAGTTTGATTGCTCAGCGAAACATGAAGTTTTTTATAACTGGGGAATTCTCAAAAGGTGGGAACAATAACCTAAAAGCTAATTCTGGATTCTATTGATCTTTATGCTATGCAAAACATCCATTTATAAGGGTATAATATAGTAAGACTTATTTAAAATTTATACTATTTGTAAACATTTAGAAACTACGGTGAAACTTTTATTTACGGTTAAACTATTATTTAAAACTTTTTTGTTAGAGACAATCTAACCACTTTTTTGTTAGAGACAATCTAATCCACGAGACAATCTAACACAAGGTGTTAGATTGTCTCGTGGTTAACATCGTGACTAGGACTGGGCGATATTAGAAATTATGTATCGTGATGCATCGTCAGTTATGCATCGCGATATAGCGATGTATCACGATACAGTATTTTTGAATTTCATTTACTTGTAAGGCACAGAAAGTCAGATTTCTATCAAAACTTCATACTCAGATTGATTTAAATCAATTTATAAATTTGAAGATTTTTATGTTTTGCTTAAGAAAGATATTAAATAAATTGACTTCAATGTACAAATCTTACTTAATATTTATTGAAATGTTTGTTTAGAAATTCATAATANTGTGGGAGCAACGTTGGCCCTCCTAATATGGTGGCCCTGAAGGAGTGGCCAACAAATCTGCCCTTCAGGTGCCTGTATGACCTAGGTCAATATCCAGGTGGGCATTGGACAAAAAAAAAATAATGTTTTATACTACAACCGTATAAACGAATCACGACAATGGATTTTAAATTCGCATGGATACGAATCACTAAAAAGGGCTTTAAAAACGCGTAGATACAAATCACGCCATTGAATTTTAAATTGAGTCTCGCAAATAAGAATCGCAATGTACGATGTTTAAATCACGTGAATACGAATTGCAACGAGCAAATTGTAATTCAGGTAAATAAGAACATCGATGTTTGATAATAAAATCGCGACTTTGAAAACGCGTGAATACAAATCGCGATATTGGATTTTTAAATCTCGTAAATAAAAATCACAATGTACGATATTGAAATCGCACGAATAAAAATCGCAATGCGCAACTTTTAAATCAGGTAAAAAAGAAAATCGATGTTTGATATTAGCAGATTCTGGGCTTGGTATTTCTAAAAGGCTTCTTTGCATTGCTTCCGTTTAGCCACAATAAATAAAAATTAACAAGATTAATCAAGGTGCGTAGCCAAATCATTCAACAAAAAATAAGCACTTTTCAAGCTCTCAAAAAATATTTCAAACACTTTAAAAAATATCATAATCAGGCAAGGTTGGAAAGTTTTTGACAATCGACGGCTTTATCTTGTTTTAACCGTCATGTCAAAAAAAGGAAAAATACCTTTTGGCATTGTTTTTGACAATTGTCAAAAATCATGAAATTTTGAATCATGTAAAACGAATGGCGTTTTCATACGCTACGGACTGACAATACACCGAAATAGATTGGGGTTGAATTAATTATGAAAACGTTGAATAGAACAATGTGAACTGTGTCTTTTTGCATAATTCGAACCGAAAATCAACATAGTAAAGGAAAAATCTCATTTTGGAAAAGGGAAAATTAAGCACCCAATAATAAAAGCACCTTTAAGACCTTTTAAAAGCGGTATGCACCCTGTTAATTGAATGGGCAAATAAATATTTTCACTGCAAATCCTGCGCTATTTTTTTTTTATTATTTCGCTTGCTTTCACCCCAGCAGGCAAGAAACAGCGACATCTGAATTACGAAAATACGAACTATCTAGCGGGTGGGCAGAAATACGGAAAATCTTATTTTCTGCGCGCATAAATGGAGAAAATAGCTAAAATAAGTAAAATTGCGAAAGGATTGTTGGCTACGTAGATTGAATTTTCAGTTTATATTTGAAAATCGGAAATAATTATTTTATTTCAACGACTGAATTTCCAGGTAGGTATTTTATTTACATCACACTAGAGCTGCACAGTGGGCTATTGGCGACGGTCTAGGAAATATACCTGAGGATGATCCGAAGACATACCATCACAATTTTGATCCTCTGCAGAGGGGATGGCATCCCTTCTTCGGTAGCCCGACGACCTGCACGCGAAGTCGAGTACTTTACGGTAGAACAGTTTAACGAGGACCAATACCGCACACCCTCGGTCCTTACGCAGACTAATCCAAGTGGTCATCCACCAGCACACTGACCGCAGCCAGTGATGCTTGACTTCGGTGATCTGCTGGGAACTGTGTCTTAACGATCTGCGGGACCCTGAATTTCCAGAAAAAGCGGAATATTTATTTTAAAAAAAAATCGAAACTTTTAAAGAATCGGAGTTTTAAATAAAAAGGCAGACTGACAGAAGCGAAAATCTACTAAAAAGTGGAAAAATCTCATCCCTTTGATTAGAATATATTAAGGTATTCATAGAAAACTTTTGCAATAATTTATATTAATTTCTGTTACTCAACAGAATTATAAATTTACTTTAAAACTTTTTCTTTGAATTTAATATGAACTACCTCTTGAGAACTGAATATTTTTCTGTTTTGTTTGGCTATATAAACAGGTTTTGCTTCACTATTTCTTTCCTCAGCAGTGATGTGTTAGATTTTAATAATTTTTCTCACTTACAAGAGCGCCGGCAGTATAATATAAAACGGGGCGCAACCCTCTAACAAACTACCCCCCTCCCCCCAAAAAAAAATTTTTTTTTTAAATATTCTGCTATTATATTTTGTTTTGTTATTATATATACTTCCAGCTTTCATTTTTTCTTCAAGATACATTTAATCATTGTTAACAAGATACTTAAAAAAAAAAAAAATTACGAATTTCTTGTAACTTGCAAATTTTGCCATGAGAAACTGTATTGATGGCGCTGGCATAGCTACTGACTTTGAAACACAAATAACTACAAACAGTAGTTTGTATACTAACATGTTTGTGCAAGCTTAGCATTGGTATTTATTGTGTTGATGAAGTTTTACAGTTGTGAGACGTCAGTTTATGTTATACACCTTTGTTAAACTAAATAACTAATAGAAAATATAATACAGGGTGTCTATAAAAGAACTCCGGGGTTTTAAAAATTCATATCTCACTAACTATAAAAGATAGCAAAATTTAGTCGATTTCTCTGAAAAGAGTAGCTCAAAAAGTTTTACTCATACCAATTGGGAATGTTTGTATCAACTGTTGGCGGCGCTGCAGGGCGTTGACCTTGAAATGACGTCGCGAAATTTGAAATGATGGCGACTCCGCAACAAAAGGCTCAATGTGTTATTTGGCTCATAGAAACGAAGTCTTTAGTTACCGTACAAAGAAACTTTCGACGTAACTATGGTGTTAACCCGCCTTCTGACAAAACCATTCGTCAATGGTTCAGTGCATTTAAGGAAACAGGAAGTGTTTTGAAGCAAAAGTCGCCGGGTAGGCCGAGTGTGTCTCAAGAGAAAGTGGACAGAATCCGAGCTTCATGCCTTCGAAGCCCTAAGAAATCGTTGACAAGATGCAGCNTATGTGTTCTCAAAACTCTGATTCTGATTCTACAGCTCACCAATCAAGGCCATTTCAACATAAAGAAACGAACATCGTCTTCCACAGCGCAAGTCGACATCGGAACGTAAGAGAAGAGTCTTATATCGCTATATCGTTATCTTATATCCTTGCGTGTCTTATATCGCTATATCGTTTTGCGCTCGTTGTCTTTACTCGACGGCTTAAATCAGATTTCTGATGCATCGCCTTGAATGAAAGTCGCTGTATCGTCTTGCCGTACAGGCGTTAAATCGATATGTCTCGATACATCGATTTATAGCCCAGTCCTAATCGTGACTGTCCAAAATTGGTCCTCTTGATTTACAGGGATGAGAGTAGTCAAAGAGTAAATCCAAGAATGAATGTGTGTGTGTATATATATATATAAAAATAGATAGTATATATATATAAATAGATAGTATATATATTTCAAAAATGCGAAAATACAAATCATGATGAGTAATTTTTAAATCTCGTAAATACGAATGACGATGCATAAAGAGCAAATTGTAAATCGGGTAAATACGAACATCGATGTTTGATAATAAAATTGCGACTTTAAAAACGCGTAAATACAAATCGCGATATTGGATTTTTACATCTCGTAAATAAAAATCGCAATGTACGATAGTGAAATTGAGCGAATAAGAATCGCAATGAATAACTTCTAAATCAGATAAATACAAAAATCGATGTTTGATATTAAATTTACGTGAATCAAGATATTAGCAGATTCTGGGCTTGGTATTTCTAAAAGGCTTATTTACATTGCTTCTGTTTAGTCATAATAAATAAAAACTTACAAGATTAATTAAATGGGCAAATAAATATTTTCATCGCCTGCGCTATTTTTTTGTATTATTTCGTTTGCTTCCGCCCCAGAAGACAAGCAGCGACATCTGAATTACGAAAATACGAGCTATTTGGCGGGTGGGCAGAAATACGGAAAATCTTATTTTCTGCGCGCATAAGTGGAGAAAATAGCTAAAATCAGTAAAAATGCGAAAGGATTGGTGGCTACGTAGATTGAATTTTCAGTTTATCTTTGAAAATCGGAAATAATTATTGTATTTCAACGACTGAATTTCCAGAAAAAGCGGAATATTTATTTAAAAAAAACAAAATCGAAACCTTTAAAGAATTGGAGTTATAGATAAAAAAGCTGAAATTCCATTGACAGAAGCGAAAAAAGCGGAAATCCGAAAAGAACCGGTAAAATCTCATCCCTTTGATTAGAATATATATTAAGGTATTCATAGAAAACTTTTGCAATAATTTATATTAATTTCTGTCACTCAACAGAATTATGAATTTTCTTTAAAACTTTTTCTTTGAATTTAATATGAACTACCTCTTGAGAGCTGAATATTTTTCTATTTTGTCTGGCTATAAACAGGTTTTGCTTCACTATTTCTTTCCTCAGCTGTGATGTGTTAGATTTCAATAATTTTTTTCACTTACTTAGAAGGGCGTAGGCAGAAAAATATATATAACGGGGTGCAACTCTTTAACAAACTACCCCCCCCCCACCAAAAAAAAATTTTTTTTTTCAATATTCTGTTATGACATTTTGTTTTGTTATTACATATACTTTCATCAGTTTTTTTCAACATACATTTCTTCATTGTTAACAATACATATAAAAAAAAGTACGAATTTCTTGTACTTGCAAATTTTGCCACAAGAAACTGTATTGATGGCGCTGGCATAGCTACTACCTTTGAAAAACAAATAACTACAAACAGTAGTTTCGTATACTAACGTGTTTGTGCAAGCTTCACATTGGTATTTATTGTGTTGATGAAGTTTAACAGTTGTGAGAAGTCAGTTTGTGTTATACACCTTTGTTAAACTAAATAACTAATAGAAAATATAATATTATTTATATTTTAATAAATGAAATTTAAAAATATAGCTTAGATATCTGCCAAGTTTGTGCATGCTCAATGTGCATAAGAAAAGAGTCAAAGATGACTCAGAATTCATTGAAAAAGTTATAAACAGATTTGGACAGCAAATAAGACGATTACAATTCTTGTTTGATTAAACAATTTTTTAATTGTTATGCGTCAATAATTATTTCATTATTTGTTTTTGAATAAAAATACTTTTAATTAAAAAATTTTATAATAAAATTGTTTTTCTGTATCTCTTTAATTGTTTTTTTTTTAAAAAAAAAGACAGGGGGGTGCAAGTGCACCCTTGCTTACTTAAATATTAACAATTTCATAACGACAGTCTGCTCAGTTGAAGTGATGCCCATTGAACAGTGCACAAAGCCGTGAACCATGTACATTGCATGTCGGTTAGTTGACATTCAAATTTTCTTATTTAAATGTTACAAAACAATATATTGTTAGATTTTGTAAACATTGTAAATGAAATGCAATTCAGGATAATTCAAAAAAGTAAATTATCAGAAAAGAATCGTAGTAATTTAATTCAGTATGATACATTTTGAAACAAGGGTGACAAACTTTTGCCCTGTGTGTGCACGAACACTGTATTTAACAGATTACGTACATATGGCCTGGATGTTTGTTAACCGTTCTAGTTTGTCAGTCGAATTTTGGGAAAACCAGCACTTTTCAATATGATAAACTAACCAGCATAGATGCGGAATAGTCTATAAGTTAAGTAACAAGTTATCAAGGAAAAAAATAAGAATAGGATTTCTAATATACAAATTTGAATTTCTGGAAAAGACATGACATAAAACTTGACTAAATAAAATAATTGCTTAAGGGATACCTAATAAAGTATACTCTTTATAGGTATTTGGGAGTTGAATTGAGAAACCAACTGAATATTACCCATATCATATTTTTAACCATTTCTTTCAACAGGGGTCTGTCTAGGTTTTTCTGAGAGGTACCTATTTCGGGAAAATTTAGACATAATTTGTGAAAATTAAAAATAATATTAAAAAATCAACACAAAACTATGGTGAAAATATAGATTAATTGTTTCTTACGGGATACAAAAATAAAATTTTAAGAAAAAGTATTTTGTGAAACTACCGTTTTTCACAAAGTTGAATTTGTGAAGGTACCGTTAAACAGTAGTAAATTTGGCCTGGACAGACCCCTGTTCAAATATAGTTGTTTTATTAATTCTTATAATTTTCAAAAACATAAATAACTAAATAAATTTTCTTTTCAGGTGACCAAGATGCTTTGTTTGGATATATATATATATATATATTGTAAAGGAATGATGGAAACTGCCACTCTATACACAGCGTCAAAAGATTAATATCAGGCATATCATTTTACATTATATATGTCAAAATCTTGGAAACTCTTTCATGGGTCAGTTATAATTTAGAAATAAAAGGTATTTAAATGAATTTTACAAAATGAGGCATCAAGAAATACAATATTTTTACAAAAGCAACAAATTTATTAAAAATATAAAAACTTTTTTTGCAACTATTTCTTTTCCAGCTCTATTCTTTCTTCAACAGCAGTAACAACCTTTTTTATAATTTCAGGCTTTAGCAATTCCTTTACCTATAACATTAATTAAGGAAAACAGAGAAAATAAAAATTATATCGTAACAAACGATTTGATTAATTATACTTAGAAACAATTATCAAGCTGTTTAAAAATAAATTGCAGTAAAACTATTAGAGTTAACACACTTGTTATAAAACATTTCTAATTATAATACTTATTTAGTCCTAAAATTTGTTGTCTTTTTATCCACAAAAGCAAAAGGAAAAATTCATTTGTAAGTCTTTCTCTTAATAACTCTAGAACTATTCACACTAGAAACCTGAAACTTACGAAAAATCTATACCGCAGGAGAAATTTTACAACGCAAATTCTGTTTGACCTCCATTACTAATTTAAAATATAGAAAAGTAAGTTCAGGAAATCTAAAGTAAGTCATGAAGTTTTAAATTTTATAAATAAAATTTTAAAATAACAAAATGCAAACAAATCATTCGAAGAAAACTTCGCCACTGTGTAAAAGTTATCCTCCAATAATTTGTTCTCATTTCAATATTTTGAAAATATCTTTTTAATATAACAAATTACATGGATTAGTCTAAGTTTGCCTCCCTTTATTCTATACTTTAAATTTTAAATTACTTATTACGTAGTTTTAAATAGTAGGAGGGATAAAACAAATACAATTTAGTCACATAAATACAATTTAGTCTACTTCTAAAAATCAGTCAAAGGATGTTAATCATTCCATTCAGAGCACATGTATAAGAAATTTATTTTTCTTACAGGACAAGCATTATGCATTAAAGCATAATGCTTGTAATAACCTGCATAATGCTTGTAAAGCATAATGCAAGCATTAAAAAATAACATTGGTAATGTTTGCAACTCTATTTAATCAGGGAATTAAACGCATGTTTTGTGATTATTTATCTTCATAGATATGTACATGTACAATCAGTGCAGATCACATGTTAAGGAGAAGTTTTAAAATTAAAAGAAACCATGTGTTTACTTTATTATGCTTTTGAAACATGCTTCGAAAGAANTGTGGACAATTTTTTCAAGTATTAAAAAATAACATTGGTAACGTTTGCAACTCCATTTAATCAGGGAATTAAACGCATGTTTTGTGATTATTTATCTTCATAGATATGTACATGTACAATCAGTGCAGATCACATGTTAAGGAGAAGTTTTAAAATTAAAAGAAACCATGTGTTTACTTTATTATGCTTTTGAAACATGCTTCGAAAGAACGAAATAATTTAAAGACAAAGGTAATTGAAATAAAAAAACTGAAGTAACATACTTTGTGTTATAGAGGTTGATTGTCGTTCTAAAATATGTTACATTGTAATGACTAACAATGGCAACCACAGAGACTCTTTGATACTTAAAAAAATATGTTCTAACAAAATTTTATGGGACTAGAAATTTTTACGAGCCTGTTAGATTGACATTTAAGCCGTTTTTTTATGAGTTATTTGTTACCTTTATGAGTTATTCATTTTGGTAATAGATGACATTCTGAATCTTTTAAATAAACTTTTTCATATTTAGGTTTACACACATTTACATACAATCCCAGGAATCACAATATGTCAGAGGAAAACTTGATTATCATTCCATGACAAATGGACAAAAGCATCACTTTTCAAGCCGAGATAAGTATCTCTTTTGAACATTTGAGTAAATCTTTAAAATTAGATCAAGTATAGGTAGTCTTCCTTTCAAAAAGTAGATCTTCTAAAATCATGTTTTGTTTAACCTAATATTGTAAAATCAAATTTAAGTGTAAAAATTAATTAAAAAGAGAATAAAAAGAAATTTAATTTTTATTTATTTTTTCACTGTGCTAAGTTTTGAAGTGCATGAGTTTAACTACAAATCTAATAATTCACAATGTGGCAGAAGTAAATCTGGATTATCATTCATTGACCTGGATCAATAGAATCATTTTTGTCGCCAAATTAATTTGCTATTCAAGCAGTTTGAGTAAATCTTTCAAATCTGTTCTAGTATAGTTAATCTTTCTTTTAAAAAATTTAATTTCTGAAAATATGCTTTATGAAATAATGTAAAGTCACTAGGAAGTAAATACAAATTTAATTGGGTTAGGCAATACATGCATTTCTTATAAAAGATAAACTGTATGTTGCACAACAAAGAAGAACACCTTAATAACTATTGATCAAATGATTGGATTATTAGAACTTAATCTTAATGGTTCAGGGGCTTAACCTTAAATATGCTAATTAATTTATGCACAAGATATTTAAAGTTAAAATAGACACGAAAACATATTTCTTCAGAATTAACATAATGGAGTATTGACCCTTAAAGTAGAAGGCTAGCCACAATCTGGAATCCCAATAATTTAAGCAAGTTAAAAGTTTGAATCCCTTTATTAAGCTATATCTCCAGGACTAATAAAGTGAATCAAAAACTTTTTTTCAAAAAATAAGAATTGATTTTTACACAGATAATTCCATGTGAAAATTTAATTCTTTGAAATTATTTGTAATTCTGCATTGTTTAATTTAAGAATGGTCAAAATATTTTCATTAGTAAGCTATACAACATCATTTTAATCTATATAATTTTAAGTGAAAATCTAAATTTTAAAGCAGTTTCTAAAGATTTTTAAAGGAGTATATTGATTTTGTGAAGTAAAAATTTAAACATAAAAAGTAAAATAAAACTTAAGCGGTCACAACATTTGACCTAAAGTACTGAGATTATATTTTCTAGACTGATGCCACCTCCTACATTTCTAGGGTCAAGAATAGAAGTCTGTCAACAAAAAAATAAATAAATAATAAACAAACAGATAAAATTAATACATAAATAATAATTAAATAAAATAAATCTCAAAAAAATTAAAAACAGATATTTATTTGGAGAAAGTATATTTTTGAGTCCGATTTAAATATCTTGTGGACAATTTAATTATTAAATTTAAGATCAGGATTTCAAACCCAGTTTGTGAGAATTAGATCATTACAATAAAAAAAATTAACGTGCCCTCTTTCTTCTGAGCACAAGGCAAGCAAAATAATGATTTATAAAAGAATTTATAGAATAGAAAACTTTAACTTATATGTTAAACTTTCAAAATAAGTTTTTTAAAAAAAATTTATTTTTAATAACTATGAAATATATTTATAGTTTATTTAAACTCTAGTTTGTGGAACGTACAGTTTAAAATGTTCTTTTCAAACTCAAGTGATCTACACGAAATTATTCACTCAACCTAATGACAAAAATTTAAAAGTTATGCATTTTTTTACTTCATAAACAAAACGAAGATAGATATCTAAAAGAAATTATTTATGGCACAACCTAATAATGAGTCTAAAAGTTGTAAACTTCCTTACTTTATAAGCTAAACAAAGATAGAGATATAAAGGAAAATATTTATGACTCAACATAATAGTAAGTATAGAAATTGTAAATTTTCTCACTTCATATACTAAAGAGGCATCATAAGCATAGAGTATGATGGTATCAGACAACAGTTTATTATGCTGAGTCAATGCAAGAATACAATTTCTTATTCTAGAAATATTCTCTCTGTCTTCCTTAGAAACACGCTGAAAAAAGAAAACAAAAATAATTAAATGATATACCAATATTTTGCTTTATGACACAATGTTGCATTGTTATCAATAATCTTAACATCAGTGTTAATTTCCCAAAAATGGTAAATTTTTTAATTTTTATTAATATCATTGTAAACTTTTTAAATTATTAGGCATTGAACCATTTTTGTCAGGTGAATGAAATATGTTATTAGATTGTATATTTGATTTTATGAAAGAAAATCAAATTACATAACTATAGGAGATGGGGATAATTAATAAACCGCTGTAGGTAGATAATCTCCTCTATAGTTAGATAAAAATAAAAAATGATACAATAATAAAAACTTAGATGCTTGTAGGACAGAAATAATGAAATAAACTTTTAAACTTATAGACAGATCAAAATAATTAAAAAAAAAAGGAAATGAAGTTTGGTTCATTACATAAAATAATAACATATTTTAATTAAGTTTTCTAATATTTAAAGATAATTTTTTCTAGCTTAAATAAAAGAGTTACTTTAAATATACAATTCATTTTACTAGTTAGTATTTATAACTTTGGTGCGTTCAATTACCCTTTTATAGTGAATTTTTGGCACAGTCTGATGCAATGATCAAAACTTTGCTTACAAATTTAATTTTTGAAGATAAATATACTTCTTTACAGTAGCTAATATTTGATAGACACTAAATTGAAACAGATTTACAAGCAATAGCCCAGAAAATATTATATTGAAATGCTGTATTTTGTATAACTTTGGTGAAAAATTGGAAAAAAAAGGTAGCTGTATTAAAATTAATGTGTATATCATTTTTAAAGGAGACACAGATCTGGAAAGGGTTGTTTTAACATTCAAAATTGATACAAACTATTAAAAATAATGGCATAAACAGAATTTGAGTTGAACAAAATCATAATATGCTAAACACACACAATACAGAATGAAAATAAAACAATATATTTCTTAAAATTAATATTATTATAGTAGTTAATAAATTCATAATGGTACTAATATAAGTTAAGCTGGAAAAGTAAGGGATGTACAGACGTATGCAGAAAAGAGCCACAGAAAAGAGAAATTAGTTTTAGGGGATATAATAAATTTAATTTTTATATTAATTAACAATTTTTTTAATTATTCCCAGTGCTTAATACAATAAGAATAATATCAATATGTCTTAAAAATGAAAGATAAAGTTTTAATATGCATAATATTTTTGAATTGAAAAACATTTTAGGTTTTGCACATTTTGTCTTTCCTAATAAAATTAAATCACAGCAGGTTTTTAACTATCTCTGAGGAAAAGATTAATTATATTATTTTTCACTTTATATAAATTATGTTATGATTTTAAATTTTAAAAAAATCATTAAACAACAATTGTTTCGACATATTTTTGTTTGAAAAAAAATCCATTAGTCAGAAGACATGGATTTTCAATTTGCAGTTTTATAACTGTAGGGTTTAGAAAGTTTATTGAAAGTGGTGAAAAAACAAATAATTGATTTATGATAGTTAAGCATTGTTTTCAAATTAATTTTTTGCCAGAAGAGAGTGGCGGGCACATTATAATTTAAGGGTGTCATTTCAACCTAAGACAACTGGTACCCTTAGGTTAGGTTTTTGCACAATCGCAACAAGCACAAAAAATATAAGTTACTATGTAAAAGTTATACTTAGAATCAATTGTACTTTACCTCCAAATTTTCAGCAAATCCACCAGTTTCAACATCTTCAGCAGATGCAGGGGAGATCCATATGTAACCATTGTTACTTAAAATTATTTGTATTCCACTGACAATATTATGAAAATGTGTTTTTTTCCTTTGAATTAATGAAGCGGGAACTTTCACAAGTTGTCCTTGAGATACCTGAAATAAAATTAGATTAGGAAAGAAAATCAAGCATTATAAAAGCAGAGAGAATATTATATACAGGGTGTTAGACACAATGGCAAAACTCATGAATTTTACTGCTCTAAAATCAGTTCCACTTGTTTCCAAATTTTGTTGAAATTTCATTTAAGTAAAACAAAAAATATTGTTAAATTAACAATAAACTATACAAAATTAACAGCTTATTAATTATACTATTAGTAAATGTAGATTCATATCTTTATAACGTATTACAAAAACCATTGAATTAATAGTTAGTTTTATCTATGCAGTCATAAATTATTCCAAACTAGTTATCTTTGTGTAGCTTATATGAACAAATCTAAACAAAGTTCTGGAACATTTTAAGAACATTTCATATGCTTTATAAAATAAATTTCAATTTCCACAATTTTTTACCAAAAATAATTAGCATTAATGATTTTTCACATTCATAAATTTTCTGTTTTACTTTACTTTTTTTTTTCACCACTATGCTAGTTTGCTATACATCAAGCTTTATATTTTCAGGATTTTTTTGCCATCCCTTTAATTGCAAGTTTTGCATGTTCCATAGAAAGACCGAGGCTGGTGTAAAATACCTGCATGTTATTTGTGATACAGATATCTACCCATATACAGCAGTCCTGGTAACAAAGGCCCTCTAGCATGGTAGTAGGCACTGCGGATTATGAGAAAATATGCAAATTATTTTCCATTTGAGATTTCAGAGTAAAAAAACTGAAACACTGTTTTCAAAAGTGTTTAATTTATAGCAGAGAAATTTTTGAAGGGAAATTTGTCTGCAAAAGAAATCAGCAATGAATATACAGAAATTTCCCTTCAAAGGAGCTTTTATCAAAATGTTTGCACAAAAATAGAAATATTATAAAATACTTTGCAACATACTTTCATGTAATGATATGCATATTTAAGATGCCATAACCCGTGCATCTAAAGAACTATTCCTGTCCGAGTCTAGAGCTGTTATTGAAACAAGAATGACAATAATAGTTTAAAAATAATGGATCTGGAATGGTGTATTTACACTGATAGTATTTATTGAATAAAAGTTTTTATTCAATTTAACGTGCATATTTTTTTTCTTTCTGTTTAGTTACTTCAATGATAAAGATAAATGGATGTACTAAATTTTACTTTGTTAAGTATAGTTTCAAATTAAAAGGGAACAACATGCATATAATTTTAATCTGATTTAAATTTGAAACTTAAAATTTTCAATGCAAACGCTTGAGTATGCCTTAATTTTATAACAATAGTCTCCACATCATTGCTTTTGAATTTGTAGACAATATTTTGATTTATGAAGATTATTATGGACTGCAGAGTGTCTCAGTAAATTCTGCTACTGGGCTGCAGTTTTAGGCAGTAATTTCATTCTGATGAATAACAATGTGGGGCCTCAGAGAGCTGAGCTGTTTGATTAGACCTTTAGGCTAATGGTTTAAAGAAAACGAAATGACCAGCTCAATCTGCAGATACCTCAATTCAATCGAAAATATTAGGGACTAACTCAGCAGATGCTTTAAGTTCTCTACAATGGTTTTTACATGCAATTGAACAGTGCTTTACTCTTTCTCTGATCTTTGCTCCTGATTTAGCTGTCGGACAACTTAATTGACAGCATAGAAAGTCAGGGCCACCATTGTATTGCAATCTGAAGAAGGCACATTATTAATCAGAACACATTTTTTTAACGTTTCTCCAACAAATTTTCACATAACATATTGATGGAATGTTTCCTCTATAAGACCAGAAAAAATAGTTAGTGCACATATTTTACATTATTTGTAGAATAATCAAAGATTTTTTTAAATAATCAAGGATATCAATTCCAGAAAATAATGAGCAAACTTTAATGTAACACTTTAGAGAAAATATTTATTATTTTGTTTTCTTTGATGCAAAAATTAGGAACACACTTTCTTTAAAGATTATTAATTATTTAGTATTTTGTTAAAAACCAATTACATAACTAAAGAAATTACCTTTCCATATTTTAAACTTCTGGTATGGAGTGACAATGATCCATCAGCAAATATGGATTGTACTTCAGCCTAGCAGTCAATCAAGGAAAAACTGTGACTTTTAAAATAAACAAATAAAAAAGAATGAGATCTAGATTTTATAACAATTTAAATTAAAAACAATAATAGTCTCCTCTATGAATGATATCTACACAAATAGGGATTTAATGGAATGAACAGCTTAAAAGAAATTTAGCACATCAGTAATAGTTAAAATATTTTCAAAGCATTTTATTTTTATTGATTTAAACATGTAATACTAAATTTTATTTAAGCATGTGAGTGGGTAAAGAACAAAAAGACAGAAAATATCTATCAACTCAAATCATGAAAAAATAAGTAAAAAAAAAATTTTGAAATTATTTGACATTAGCAAAAAACTTCTTTTATATGCGTCTTTTTTCAAAATTGAAGCAATAAAGAAAACAATGGAAATAAAAATATGACCACCGAAGCCGACGTCTTCAAAGGGTACCGGCCTCGGAAGCCATAAAACAAAACCTTTTCTATTGAGAGAGAGGTTAAATTAACTCTCTGAGTACCCCGAAGGCTTTGTAGAAGTCCAAGAAAAAATACATGAAATACATAAAACCAAATCAGAAAAGAAATTTCAACAAAATCTTGAGAAAATAAAAATTCGCATTAAACCGGTCAAACAGCAATTTCACAAACAAACTAAATGCTATGGAAACTCTAAAACAAAATAAAACAACGCTTTCTATTAAAATGCGCAGAATGAAAAGAAGAATAGTAAAAGAAAATATTACATAACAAATTCATCTTTTAAAAGTTCGTTTATATCTGTATATTTACAGTCCAATAAACTATTCAGCTTTATAAATAAAATATAATTAAAAAAGAACTAAATAACAATAAAGTAAAAAAAAAAGCAGCATAGTAGTATTAGACATTTAACATAACATTTTCTTCTATTATTTTCCCTTTTTAAAGTCAAGAAAATCAGAAATTTTGCTAAAAATTTGAAAGAATTTAAGTAAAAAAAAAATTAAGAACATTTAAAGAAATTGTACACAGCATAAAGGATACATTAATAAGATCTCCAACTTCCAAATAGTGCCGCATCATCAACTCGTCTTGCTCGGTTTTTCTTCTCTGCAAAAATAATACCATGTCATTGAAAATGTTGCTGCAAGTTTAAACGAAATATGATAAATTTTTTGCTGGAAATTCAATTGACTTTTAATAAGTTATGCTAATTTCATTAAATTTATCATGTTGGCTTTAATAGATTTTTTGAAATACTGATGATATTCAGAACATCCAGCATTTATATTTTCTTTTCACATAAGCACTTTTTGGAAAACTAAATAATTTGTAAAATATTATAAATGTATGAAATTTTAACAGCAACAATTAATTTAAATTTCTATCTGGACATTGGAAAATACCGGAAGAAACTGGATGAAATTGAAGAAATTAAATAACCTCAGGGTTTGTTGATTTAAATCAGCTTGATTTAAATCAAATGATTTTTTTAAAAAAATCATTGATTTAAATCAATTGATTTTTTTATGGTATTGATTTGAAAAGTTAAAAAAACAGTGTTTGAAATTATTGATACTTTTGCTATTTTCTTTTCTTAGTTTTAAAATTTGTTTTAAATGAAGTGCTGCATTAATTTTAAGTAACAAAATTACTTTCTTTCTTGATGTCTGATAAATTCCAGCACATTTGAAATTACATTTTTAAAAATCTTTTGATACTTGAAATTGAAAAAAAAAAGATTAAAGTAATCATTCAATGCTATCTTAATATAGACTTGCATAGCTGCAGAAAGTAATTAATAAACATGAATTTTTTCTACATTATATTTTATTGGTGGAAAATGTATATTTCTAAAGCTTGAGGTTATATTAAAAAGAAATTACCCTAATATGCCAAAAATGGAAGAAAAAAAATGCTGATAAATTCAGATATTTTTTCCCTAATATAGTATCATTCTTCCTCTTCAAATTCTTTCAAAGTCTATTTAAAGCAGTAGGGATATTAACTGGTTTCAGAATGCATGTTTACAGTATCTTTGTCAGACTTTCTTTCTCATTACAGATTTCTTATAAAGCAATTTTGAGAAAAAAAATCCAACAGGTACATAAATTTTTTTAGATTAAATATTTATTTATTTTTTGATGAATGACTACATTTATAAACACTATCTGTTACATTTATTTTGTCTTTTTAAAAATCAAGAGAAAAAATAAAGAAATCACAATTTTAAATTAAAATTATGGTTTGCTAATTGAAACTTTGTTTTCATAGTTAAAGTATTCATTAAATTCTCTATGTCATCTAGTCTTTAAATTTCAATCATGCATTTATTTCAAAATGGTTACTAACCATTCAAAGCTAAGTATTACAATGAAAAATTGTTTTAGGTAGTTAGATCTTCTGAAATATTGTTATAATATTGTTTTAATATTAATTTAATTTTGATTAAACATTTATAAAATTTTTTTAATTATAAATCAAAGTTTTTTCAGTGTATTTGAATAAAAAAAAATCTGATTTAAATAAAACTCTGCTATTCATATTACCAATTAATCTAGCAATAAGTACAGCAAAAGTGGTTTAAATTTAAACAAATTAAAATTAATATAGTATCCGAAAGGTAAAGATACATTCAAATTATTTAAGTGTTATACAGAAAATCAATAAAAAGTACTGCCGCAACAGCTCTACTGTGAGCCAAAAGGAATTTAGTGGTCAAGGCACCCTAATTTTGAGACCAACTGCATGTAATATGGCTAGCATTATGCATAGGCTGCCTTTACTTCAAAGACAAGCTGGTACTTAACAATCAGAAACTGGGTGGTATTCAAGCCATCACAGTATACAAATATTAACTGCTATCTATCTATAATATTATTTATGAATAAGTTTGAGCATTTAAATTTAACAGTATTTAACTGTAAAAACTAGTATGGGATTTGTGTTGTGAATTCAATATATAATATATAATTGTGTATATGTTTTGGTTTGTTAATTAAATGTATTCATAAAATTTGATTATATTTTAGCAGTTCTTTAGATTTAATTATAAAATTAGGCTTTCCCTTGAAACTTTAAATAATATATTGAAGGAAATTAGTTTTTTTTAAAAATTTGAATTGTTGTTTTTTAATTTTCTTTTATTTAAAAATAATGTATTTTAAGTAGCTAAAAAATTCTGATTATAAACTATTTAAATAATTGTTTTAATATTCGATATTTCTTTTCCAGAAAGAATTAGTTCAACTTAGACTGAAAGAAACACTTTTTCTTGATGAATTTTTTTTACATGGTTCCCACTGTGGAAGAACCCCCCCCCCTGTTTTAAATATAATTCATTTTTTAAATCACAACAATGAGAGAAAGATGTAAAGAAATGTAAATATTTATATATTTTAAAAATCTAAAATATTGCAGACTTATTGTTGAGGACTATTGTTTAAACAAAAGGGATTCATTTTTCAACAATGCACAATATTTTAAAGCATTGTTGGTAAAACGTTACACCGTCTATCTATGCAACAAATGGATTGGAAAAAATAAAAAATTACTCATTCTATTTTTGATGCTTGCTTGTGTAACATTGAAAACATGAATAGCTTTTTAAAACTGTTTAAAAAGGGAAAATCGAAAGATAAAGGTAAATTTATATCACAAATTTTATTTAGTAAATTATTTTATAATTGTACTGCCTATTTTTTTAATAAAAATGATTTATTTCCCTATTAAAAATATGGATCATCCACACTGAAAATATTAGATAGAAAACATTATTATTCTCATTATTTTTAAACTCAAAAAGTATATGAATAATTTATAGTTTTTTTTCTTTTTGAAAAACTCAGTTTAAAATTTGAACAAAAATTATTATATAATTATTTTTTATTTTCATAATGAAAAAAATCTTACTTGAAGTAAAAAAATTCAAATTGAAAATATGAAATCATCACTTTGTATACAAAAAGTAAATGAATAGTATATAGAAATTTTACTTCTGAAAACGAAAAATAAATAAAGTTTAAAATAATATTTAGAGAATCAAAAATAAATTAATATTCATAAAATATTCTTTAATTCAGAGTATATGTATCCCTGGGGTTCCGGGCAAATTCCTTCAGACCTGTTTCTTATTTCCTTCCTTTTTTAACATCTTGTTCAAACTTGTTTCCTTTTCCCCATATTGTCAAACCACTTTGCAAGTGGTTGTCTTGTTATATAGTTGTTTGGTGTATAGTCATTGAGGAAGGTTTTTGTTAATAGATGAGAAATTATAGTTTTTAAATTTTTGTACCTTTTGTGCTTTATTAACATTGTTTTTACTTATTTATTCTATGTTATAGGCGTTTTAAAAATAGCGTTTTATTTTATGATTAACATTTTCTTCAATTTAGATTTATTTTAGTTATTTAATTAAAGTTTTATATACAATTTGTGATTGTGTGGCTTGCATGCTCCTATAGAACAGGCCGAAATTTATCACGGTTTTCAAATATCAAAGTTTTGGTAGAGCGGTGATGTAGATCCATGGGATGTAAAAAGTTCAGCAAAATTAAAGACAGGTTTTTATATAGGTGGTCTAAACTGTTTATTTGACATAGATGACTGGGCTAGAGAATCAGATTGTGTACTGATTCTCTGAAGTCTCAGCAGCCTTGGAACACTACACGCCAGGATGATGTGTACCAGCGATGAGGATTAGGCGGGATTCAATAAGTGTCAGATTTTGAAAAACTTTTATAGACTGGATTTCGTTCTCCTGGGTCTCATACAACAGGGTGGTGATTAGACACAGGCAAAATATTAGACATTAGAACAGTTTGCGTATTGACAGAACAAGGAGAGGTCTTAGCAGCCTTGTAATACTACATGCCAGAATGAGGTATACAAGCGAAGAGGATTAGGCGTGCTTCATTAAGTGTCAGGTTTTGCAAACTTTTACAGACTGGATTTCCTTCTCCTTGGTCTAATACAACAGGGTGGTGATTAGACACAGGTAAAACCTTCACCAGTAAATAGGGCAATTACAGCAAGAGAGAAGAAAAAACAAAGGGAGGAAAGACAACTAAGTCAATGGGGGAATGGGACCCCCAGTCTTTGATCTAAAGAAGATAAAACCCCTGAAAAAGCTTAAATATTCAAAAAATCACTACTTTATAAAAAAAGTAGTAGCTCTTAGTTCCTTTTTTGCTTAAAAAGTAGTCTTGATCACCCATGGTTAAAAAAAGACATTTTTTAGTATTTACAGGAGGGTCGTCTAATAAGTCCTTTAGAAAATTCGAGACGTGAGCTTTGCAGCATCGGAAAAGGTTTGTTTTCCGTAAGTCATTCTGTTTCAGACTGCTGTTAAAATTCCAGTCAAATCCATCAGGCTCTTTCATAATTATTTTGAAGAAAAAAATCTTGCAAGGATTAAGAAAGTCGCTTTATTGCTCTAAGAGGTGACTGAATGCAATTATTTGATTTGGAACCTATTTTGGCGAAATTTTGACGAGTTTCTGCATTAATATATGACAGATGAAACATATGATTATGTACATGGCCTAGGGCCTAATTTACAGATGTTAGGATCCTGGTCACAAAACCACTTGGAGGTCTTCTATGAGAGTCGACAAGTTTCAGTTAACATGTATAGTTTTTAATCATAATATCAAAATATAACCTTTTAGACAGCAGCAAATTCTAACTTACCTGCAGCTTTATTTTTTTACATAAATTCATTATTTAATTTAGCTAAACTATCAACCTTGGATGGGGGCACCTCACAAGATGGGGACCATGAAAACTTGCCCCAAATGTGCTGTCATGAATCAGTCCTTGGGATGGCCGAATTGTTAGGGGTTGCATGCAAAATCATCTACAATAATTAGTTGCAAAAAGGTCAAACCATAAATGAAGAATATTATAGGCCTTTTTTGTACTGGTTAAGAGAAGAAAGCAACATAAAATATCTTCACTTGGAGCAAAAAATCCTTTTCCATTAAGACAACAATAAAGAAACGTAACAGCGGTTTAAAAAATGAAAACTATGGAATTATAGTTTAAATCATAATAAGTAGATTTAGCCCACATTTATTTCCAAACTTGAATCAAATGGATCAACAGATAAAGATTCACATCGAAAAAGAAGTTCATCGACCAAATTTATGCCTATTTTGAAATAATATTTATTGAAAAAGTTGAAGAAACTAGAAAAATTTTTCATGACAAAAGGATATATTGGGAAAAAAAATCTATCTTCGGCTTAATATAAGGATTCATTAAAAAATTTTTTTTTTTTTTCGTTTATACTAAAACTTCATTTAATAACCTATGTACAGTGCATAAAAAAAGGACCATCCTGAATAACGTTTAAAGTAATTATCAGATTTTTCCGTTCTAGGCTTCAATCTAAATAACTGAAGAGCTTCTTTAGTGAATTGTAAAATTTCTACCCACAATTATAAAATTCATCTATCCACAGAAAATTCTATGCAAAAATAACTTTTGGCAAATATTTATTATTTTTCATTATTTTATTTAAGAATGGTTGAAAAAATTTTGAATTATAAGGTATACTATTTTTGGATACCATTAAAAAAATGTAATTTATATAGCAAAATACAAAATTTGAGTGAAATCGGCTGATAGTTCCTGAAAAAAAAAATTTTTTTTTAAGTACACTTTTTTAAAATTCAATTTCTCAGGAACTATTCGACCAATTTTGCTCAAATTTTGTATTTTGCCACGAAATTTTTTTTTTTTTAAATGATGTAAAAAATTCTATACTTTAAAATTCAAAATTTTTGGACTATTATTAAATAAAATTAATTAAATATAATAAATACTTACAAAAAGTTATTTTTTTCATAGAATTATCTTTGAATAAACAATCTTATAATTGTAGGCAAAATATATTTCAATTAGCTTAAAAAGTGATCAAGATACGGTGAAATAAGCAAAATGTAAAATTAAGGAATCCAAACTTTGAAGCGCTCTTCTGACCAAATTATTGGGACCAATTTTCCAGATTGTGGCTACAGCCTATATTTTAGGTTTCAGAAATCCGAACGCATTAAAAATTAGGTTTATTCAGTGAAAGTACGTTTCGGTGTCTGATTTCATAACTTAAAACATTATCTGCATTTATTAATTAGCATATTTGAGATCATCCCTAGGAGCCATTAAGATTAAGTCCTAGAACATGAAAATCTGATCATTAGATCAAAAGTTATTCTGGGTGGTGTTTTGTGTTGGCGTACTGTACATGCATATTTTTCAACAAGACAAACCAGATTTTGACTGTTTTAAGATCTTGTAAATTTAAGATTTAAAATTGTGAGATAAGTATGCATGATTTTCATTATTTGACATCTCCACAGTACTGAGTGACATAATTTCTAATTATTAAGAATGTCTTTTATTATTATACCTCGCCAAATACATAATCTTCTAATTTTATTTCTGAAAATACAACAATGTCTATTTACTCTTAACAATGTTAAATTTTAATATTTTCAATAACTCTAAGGCTCATTTTTAATAACTCTAACTGATTGTTGAAAGCTATTATTTAAGAAATGTTTCTACAATGTTCAATATTTTTATGTATTGTTGAAAGATTAAAACAAAGGAAGAGCATAAAAAAATGCTCATTCTATTTTTGATGCTTGCCTGTGTAACATTGAAAACATGAATAGCTTTAAGAAACTGTTTAAAAAAGAAAAATCGAAAGATGATTTAAAAGGTGAAATTTTACCATTTTTATAATTGAATAATTGAGGTTTATATTTTCCAAATAACACTATTTTATTTAGCATTGGAAATGTCTGAACATTCAAGTTGAAAAAATTAAACAGCAAAATTATTTATAATATTAATGTAAAAAGTACATTAGTATTGTTGTTTTTTTTCCTTTTTTTTGTAGTTTATAAAATATAGAAAATGTTCACTCATTTGATTTTATAATTTTTTGATCATCTTATGGCCATGGATTTGATTTTGAGGAAAGGAATAGGTTTTTTATTTTTATTAACTAAAGAGGTGAAAAGTTTTAAAACATGATTAGTTGTAGAAAGGAGGAGTTCCCCCTAAAATGGTTTAAAAAATCATTAAAATTTATAATTTTTCTGTTTCTTTTTCAATTAATTTTCGACATGAACTAAATGCCAGTCTTTCCTTTCTCAATGTTACTCTCCATAATGGGGAAGCAAAAAAAAAAACGAATGCTGGAAATGTGATTTTTGTGTATGAAGAACTTATGGCTTTATATCTTGATTTATATTGTTATCTATTTGTAATCTCATGCTATCTATGGGTAAGAAGAAATATACTATTTTTGGTGAGAAGTAATATTTTTTAACCTACCAAATTAATTATTATTACTTTATTTTTTATATAAAACATTAAAGTGGCAGCAAACCTTTCTGTAAATAACAAGTCACTTATTACATCATTGAAAAGAATATTTGTAGTTTCAGTTCATTTCCTATAACTTTTAAATACTTATCGTTTATAATTTTAAGCAGAGATGCCAACTGCTCCTCATTCTACAAAAGTTTTAATAAATTTAAAGTGAATTAAATAGTAAAACATAATAAGAATAAGAATAATTATGCCTACTCTTTCAAAGTGATACCACAAGATAACTGCAATAAAGTTTTATGTCATTTTTTTTAAAATTTTTAATATGTAGTGGTAGAAAAATTACTTCAGATGAAAAGAACTAAACTAAAAATAACTTAAATTTCGTTCTGTAGATTCTGTAGATAGTAAATTTCGTTCGTGTGTTTCGTCCAGTAGAAATTTTTTTTTACAAAGCAGACCAAGTTGACATTTCTGTTACCGTCACAATCATTTTAAAAACTAACACACTGGCATTTGAATTTTAATGTAATATCAATATTCCTTAAGTAAGATTTCTGTGAGTATAAGTATTTACATCTTCTGGCAAAACTCATGGCTCAAAAACATGTATTTGCTACATTTTAAGTGAGTATTAAAAATTAGTTGTGTTATTTTAAATTATAAACTGATCAATTGAAACTTGTAAATATATTTTCAGAGACTAGTGTTGTCCGTACAACCTGGTTTGGTATCTTTAAGAAGAAGAAGAAAAAGAACCAAATTGTGGATGTTTCAACTTTGGATAACACTGATCAGAATGGCTTCAATGAGAAGCCTGGTGAGAATGGCTTTAATGAAAAGCCTGATGGAGAATTTGCTCAAATGTGCACCAACAAAATAGAGCAAAAAGAGTTTGTGGAAGCCGAGAAAATTGAAGATCCCTCTTGTCTTCCTGTTAATAAGGGATTGATTTTCGAAGAGGAGTTTGTCCGATTTCCGGACATAGAAAATCAATCTTGTGATAAGGCTGAGATGCCATGTACTAAAACCTGCGCTTCTGGTGGTGCTGGAGAGAAAAATTATAAGAACGATTTGAAAAAAAGTAAACCAGGTAAATTATTAACCTATTGGGGTGAAACTGTTTAATAGTTGCAGTTTTTGAAATTTAAAACTGTACTTAATAATAAGTTCTTGTTAATTTTTTTTACGTAATATGTTATTTAAAATTACAGTAGGGAACCGATTATCCGGAACGATCGGGATCATCGCTATTCCGGATAACTGATTTTTCCGGTTTTCTGAATCGCTACAAAAAGCCGCTTTTTTTTATTGTTAAACCCAACTAAAAAAAAAATATTAGGAAATAATCTTAAAAAGAAGAAAAAACGATGAAGTAATACAGTAATGATTATTTCTAAAATGATGGTATGGTAAACATCTTTCAAAGAAGAAAGAAAAATCCTAAAATCTTATGAGGAAAAAAAAAAAAAATTTTTTTTAAAATTGCGGGAAAATTTACTGAATTTCGTTCCGGTTTTTTGGTCTTCCGGTTTTCTGATTTCCGGATAACGGGTTCTGTACTGTAATAGAATGCTCAAAATGAGAACAAAATGTATTCTGTTTTTACATTTAAAAAATATCCTACCTGACCAAAATTCAGACTATTAGTTTACCAGATTTATCTGCTATTTATTTCCCCCCTCTAGATTGATCTAAGAATTTTTATTTTTTATTCCCATGAATCTTCTTCCCCTTTAAAATTTGCATTCCTTTTTATTCACTCTTCTTTTTGAGAATTGAGGGTTTTCATTACGTATTCTTACAATTTGATTTCATATTGTTGTTTACATTCATCGGATGGAAAGTAAGTGACATGGAATTAAAATTGTGAATTTTTAATTTAACAACCACAGGCACCATACTGAGGTCTTTAAAACAGAGTTTTATTCAGAAAAAAGTAGATAAGACAAAAGTTCTAAGAATTAAAATAATTTAAAAACATTTTGCTTCATTAAAAAGAACATCTAGTAAAATCTTCCTAATTAGTAAATAATAAATTAAAACTTGTAGCAAGGTTCATTTTTTTTTCAAAAAATAAAAATTTAAATATGTTCAGTACTCATTTGATATATTTTATTCATTTTATATCTTTGAATATTTATTTTGTAATTCATCCGAGAAACTTATACTTGAAAACTTGACCAAGCAACTAATATGTAGAAGAAATAAAAAGAAAGGAAAAAAAAACTAGATTCTAGAAAAAGAACTGAAAGAAATGAAATAAACTAATAAGGACAAATAGGATTGCTCAGCGTAATATAAAAGTGTTATATATTTAAACAAATAAAATTTAATATAACACAAGAAAGTAAAAAGTTTTTTATGTTTACATAAAAAATATATTTTCATTTATTGAAATTGTGGTTGTAAATAAAATATCTGATTTCTTGCAGAAATTATGAGCAGAGAGATATTTTAATAGTTCTTTTATAAAACTAGGATTTACTACATTTCATTACATAAACTTGTACGAAAACAACAATTGTTTTAGTTTCTGAAGAAATCCATCAAACACAATTTTCTTTCTAAAGTAACCATCAGTTCAAGATCGTTGAAAGTATAGTTTTAGATTATTTTAACGTTCAAACTTATTTTTCAGTGCATCCAAAGCCAGGTAGAGCCTTGTTTGGAAAGGCAAAGAAAAAAAACAAGATTGAGCAGAGTGAATTGAGGGAGGCATTTTGCCACCATGTGGATGTATTGTTGGGCATGAAACATCACTTAAAGAGGAAGACCACTAATCCTCGAAGTTTATATGACATGCTCAATTCTGAGGAAATCATTTTATCAAGCCGCAAATTGCTAAATGAATTGCGGAAAATTGATGAACTTCAGAAAAATGGGCAGTTCTTCTTTAATTAAAAGGTGAGATAAAAAATTATTTCCATACTTCGTAACAAGGGGTCTATTTAAGATAAATAGACCCCTGCTAATCTACCATTTTCTTATTTAATAAAAATGAACTCTTCAAAATAATTATTATTTTTAAAATGGACAATCACAAAATTCTTTCTTTGAAAAATAGAGTCAATACGGTAACTCATTCATAATTTTAAAACTTTGTCTCCTTGAAAAACATGATTTTGTGTTCAACCGCGTGTACCCAATTTGAGTAGTTTTAGATTAAATGAATAAGGAATAGGATTTTTAAAAATTGGAATAAAACAGGAACTGTCACAAAGATGAGACAGGTAACTAGTTTATAGAGATTTTCATATAAACACAAAAATTGGGCCCTATTTTCTCAAACTTACAAAATTATAGGTAGATTTACCACAATTTTATTCAAAAAAAGTCTTAGTTGATCTCCAGACTACTGACCTAAACTTTGACAATTCTGATAAGCAACCCTTAGATAAAGAGACATTTGATTTGAGTAGGGTGACCTGGGGTAATTCCTGATCAAAAAATGCAAACATCGATTTTGTGAAAAAACTATTCAAGATAGAATTTTAATATTTTATGGAAGTTTGAGGCTATATGAGATGAGTCTTATGCTACCTTCTTTTGTTTGAAAATATAATTAGAATGTAAAAGATTTTAAATTTTTAGTGATCAGCAATTACCCCTTCTCTTGATCAATTCTGGGGTAAATCCTGATCATTTCTGGGGTAATTACTGATCACCAGTTTTTATAGTAAATGGGCTGTTTAAAAATAATTATACAATGGTAATTAACAAATAAGACATTAAGATCAACCAAATAAACCAAAAAGATATGTTTAAGCAGCTAATAAAACTGTTTATTTAAAATCAGGAATAAAGAATAACACTTCAGCTCTGGCAGCAGCTCTCACACTGAAATTTTCATTTTCAATCAGTAAAAGAAATTCACTATTTTTGTTTTCTAGAAGCTTAGCATCCTTTTTAAGCTTATAATTTCTCACCATATTCATATTAGGTTAATTTATCAACTTAAAAATTATTCTAACAATGTACACACATAAAAATAAGATAGAAGAAAGGTAAGACAAGCTAGAAATGGTGCATATCAGAACACATTTGTCTTGTATACAGTTAAAAACAAATTTTGTGATTACAGTTAAAATATATTTTATAGTTGTTCCACTTAATAAATATGAACTGTTATTTAAGAAAAGACAATTAGCTATTTATTAGCTATTTTATATACTATTTATAAGAAGAAATGACAATGATCAGGAATTACCCCAGTGATCAATAATTACCCCATCTGTAGGGGGCAACATTTGATATAGTTTCCTATAATCAATTGTAATGTTTACAGTAGATGTGAAATAATTAAGCAAAAGCCTACACTATTTTTATATCAAAGAAAAAGAAAGTAACTCAAAATATTTATTATTAAGAGAAGGAGGGGGATCTTTGCAGAAATGTGCACATTTTGAAACCCATCTTTGAAATGGAAAATACAGAAAGCAATTTAAAAGATACTTATTTTGTTAGATTAAATAAAAAACTATTTTTAAGTAAATGTAGTTATACTTTAGTAAAGTGAACAAGTATTCTTGTCCAAGTCTCAAATTTAAAAAAAAAATATTTTTTAAAATAAAACTTAGGTGATTATTACTTACCCCAGAAACAGAGTGATCGTGAATTACCCCGGGTCACCCTAATATTTCTCCAAAAAGTTTTCGAAATTTAAACCAAATTTGAAGTTATATTTGGAGTTGGAAAACCAACAACATTTAAAAGTAAATTTCCTAACAAGAAAAAACTCAATTCATTATGAATATTACATTAAATTTCTCCAAAATGTTAAAATATATATATATATAAGTAAAGAAAGATTAAAATTAATGACTGCTGCCTTGTCTTCCTGGAGAATAAATAAGACTAAAGTAAATAAGGCCAAACTAATTTGACATTTTACTGGTATTAAATTTAGGCAATATAGTTCGAATAAACAACTATTCTTCAAATACATAGGATTGGTAGGAATACATAGGCTTTTACATAGGATTTGTCATGCCATGTCACAATACAAATGCTATGAATATAACAATATTTTTTCTTTGAACAGTTCAAGTTATGTTTCTAAGCATTAAATTTTTTTCAGCTAAAATAATTTAAAAGCATTTTAGTTCATTAAATAACCACACAATATAAATAAGCATAGAAATGTTTTTCGTTTTTTTCTTCTTTTCTTTGAAAAATAGGAAATATGTAAAATAAAAAGTAATATCGTTTCAAAAATATCTGATTAACATTTTTGCTTACTACCTAAATCTTAGGATTGTTAAAAGTAAAAATTACTTGAATTCGTTTGACATCTTCTATTTGTTCTATTTCTAGCAAATTACAACATAAATTACCAGCTATACATTTGCATCATAATTTCCTGTCAAATTTCAAAATGTGATAAAAAGAGTTATGTTTTCTATTACTATGTTCCGCCACAACTAAGTACAAAGTTTCCCAAATGCAATTTTTTTTTAAATTAGATTTTTGAGTCATGTGTAGGATCTTCACAAAATGCATGTTTCTTAACCATATATTTTGTCATTCTTCTTTCAATACCTTTTCCAAAAAATGCGACTGAATTTTTATCACTTTAAAAGAAGGAAGACTTCAGACTTCCTCAAAAGGGCAGCAACGATTTTTTTAAAAGAAAATAAGTCAAAATATTTAGTTTTTTTATCAATTGCATTTGCACTCAATATCATTAATAAAATTATTTTGAAATTTTATTGCATTACTTTTCCCCCACACCAAAGATAGAAAGAAGAACAAATACCATATTCTTATTTTATTCTAAAACTTATTGCACACAAAAAAATAGAGTATAACAAAACTTTGTGATGCAGCTTCAATATATCCAAATAGAAGTTAACATTACAGTAACATAATTTTGGGGAAACATTGTTTATTAAATGCACATTATGTATGCAACATCTATTTATTTTTAAATTCCTTTAGGTGTTCTTTTGAAATTCCTTTTAAAAAAATATTTAAAAAGGAAAATACACAAATATGAAATATATTTAAAAGTAAACTTTAGAAAAATGTAAGCATTATTTCTAATTAAAAAAAAATTATATCTTTTTTAATTTACTGATTTACGCAAACATTTAAAAGAAGAAAATTTTGTAACAGAATAGTTAATATTATAAGTTATTGTTATAATTGTTACTTAAGTTTCAGTGTCATATTTTAAAGTTAATTATTAATTTGAATTTTTTTTCTTTTCAGTCTAAGGAGACATGCCTATGTGAATAGATGTTGTTTTGATGATTTAATCATTATTTATTATTATATATTATGAATTGCACTGTGCGCCCCTAAATTTCTTGTACATAATAAAACCCTTTCGGCCAATTGATTTTGTCATTATTAGAATTTGGAGAGATTTTTCTTTTTTCTACATTTTAAATAGTTTAACAATTTGAAAGAAATAATATATATTTCATTACTTTCACTGCCCTTAATACATATTTTTTGAATCCTTGTCAAAAATGAACACATTTATTTCGATAGGGATCTTTAAATAACATTTAAGTGAGAGAGAAATAAAAGCACAATCAAATTTGTAAAATCTGTAGTAAGTAATTAAAAAAAAAAGAAAAAAAAAAGATAAAAAACTTTAAAACCTGTTTTATTGCTTGATAATTCTTGCTGGAGTATTGCTTGATAATTCAGGCAATTCTAATAATGTTATTTTCTGTTTCTTCCAGCATTTAAATAGGTTTTTATGTTTTCAGTCTAGTTTTCTGCAGTAATAATCTAACAGGTTTTAACAACATGCTTTTTTCCTCTCTAAAATATTAATTCGCGATCCTTAACCAGTGTTTTCACTACAGCGCGAGAACGCAAGAATCTCGCATATTTTGTTCTTTTCTCCCATTAAAAAATTATTAACGCGAGAAATTCGCGCATTCTATAAACCAATTTCAAAATTCGCGAATTTCTCGCATTTTGAAAAAAATTTCTCATTGCGCCAATTAGAATGAAATCCGTTTCACTTTTCTTCCTGGATCTTTCATTATTTTCAACATCTGCCCCATTATCTAGCTTCCCTGTTTACCAGTATTGTTCAGAATCTTTAAGAACTACAGAACACCATCCCTCCGAACCTCTTTCAGAACGCATTTCTCTGCAACCACGTGTTTACTGTAGGTAAGGTTTCTTCATGTAAGACGTTCAAATTTTTTGCGCATTAATGCAAGATGGACAAATACCTTGTAAAGGCAATATCTTCTACTCCGAAACGGACAAATGAAAATGAAACAAATGTGGGTAGAAACGATCAAAACGAAACAAATACGCATTTGAGTTACCTAATTAGAATAGCTGATGAAAAAGTAGATATAGAACATTTTCCATATGATGATGCAGCAAAAATATTCAATGCTTTAAAAATTAGAAGATATTAAAAATGTATTATAATTAAAGAAATGATTTTTTTCATGTCTCTTTACATTTTTGTTTTTTAATTTTTAGAAATCTCACTTAACTTTTTGAAATCTCACCCTGTTTTTGAGAAAGGGTGAGAAATTCTCACCCATTTTTTCTCTGCGATGAAAACACTGTTAACGGATGTTTAATTCTTACTTCATTTTTGACAAAGGTTAAAAAAAATTTATATTAAGGACAGCGATACTGAATATCCATTTTTGGACTCTCTGTAAACAGAAGAAGTTGAAAATAATGATCAAAATATTTAGTATTTTTATCAATGGCATTTAAACTCAGTATCATTGATAAAATTATTTTGAAATGTTATTGTATTATTTTTCCCCAGGTCAAAGCTAGAAAGAAGAACAAATAACATAGTTTTATTTTTTCCTATTAATTATGAACTTAAAAAATAGAGTGTAACAAAACTTTGTGATGCAGCTTCTTATTCTACATACACTAAGTGTGATCTACCAAATAAAAGTAAACATTACAGTAACACCATGTTTGGTTAACATTGCTTATTAAATGCACCTTACGTACGTTACATCTAGTTATCTTTAAATTATTATACATGTTCTTTTAAGATTCCTTAAAAAAATATATTTAAAAAGCAATGCATACAAATATAAATCTCTATATAAACACATTTATTTATATAGGGATCTGCAAATAAAATTTAAGTGGGGAGAAGGGAATAGAAGCACAATCAAATTTGTAAAAGCTGCAGTAAGTAAAAAAAAATAATGATGAAAAACTTAAAAACCTGCTCTACTGCTTGATAAAACTTGGAGGTATTTCTAATAACATTATCCTCTGTTTCTTCCAGCATTTAAATAGGTTTTAATGTTTTCAGTCTGGTTTTCAGTAGTAATAATTTGCCAGGTTTTAATAGTAAGTTTTTTTTTCTTTTTAAAACATTAATTAGTGATCTTTAATGCATGCTTAATTCTGAGTTCATTTTTGACAAAGGTTAAAAAAAAATTTTATACTATATATATCGATTTTTGGATTCTTCATAAACAAAACAAAAAACTGGAAACTGATATGTAAAAAAAACACTTAATTAATAAGTGGTTTAAAAAAGTTGTAGAGAATTGTATGTTGGTGAAAAACAAAAGCAACAAAAATCTACTAAAAAAATCAAGAAAATTTCAGATAAAATAGTCATTTTCTTAAGACTTATTTTTTGGATTTACATTTTTAAAATATACATTATATTTAATTTTAAATTTAGATGATTTGAAATGTTTGCACAAAATCCTTTGAAAAATTTATGAAATATATTAATTGAAAAATGACTTACCAGTTCTCCCCCGGGAAGATTAACCGATGACAGCAAAAGTATTGCATTCAAACGGGCATTGATATCAACAGCCCATCTCTTATTCTGCACTTCCACAATCCTGCCCACAACAACATCACCAACTTCACCTATATACCTAAAAAATTATAAATATTTCAGATTAAAATATTTTATTAGTTTCATCCATTCACAAGACATCATAACATCACTGTCAGATAAAAAAATAATTAATGCATAGCTGCCAACACGGATAGGAAAAAATCCAGTACATTTTATGAAATAATATAAATTTTATGATAATTGTAGCAAAATACAGTAGAGTCCCGATTATCCGAGTTAATGGGGACCGCAACAAACTCGGATAACTGAAAAACTCGGTTAAAGCGAAGAGTATAAAAACGGAAAGAAAAAGAGAAGGTANATATAAATTTTATGATAGTTGTAGCAAAATATACTAAATATTTTACACATAAAGATTTGTATAGTCATCAAAATAAAAAAAATTACACTATTTTCCAGTTATGATTTCACATTGAATGATCTTGGAATGTTATGTATTATGTTTATTCATAATATTGAATAGTAATAGGCGTTAAATTCATCAAAGATAGTTAACTGAATTTCATAAATGAGGCTCACTTAATTATGCATTAGTGACACTTATTTAAATATTCAAGCCAGCAATAATCTGCACAAAAATTCTATTTCAATAGAGATTTCTTAAGGAAACTTATACAATTTTAGGGAATTTTCTAAAATGTACAAAAAGTGGGAGAATTTTTATTAAACCAGTAGTTTACAGGAAAAATCCAGTAGAGTTGGCAGCTATGTTAATGGTTGAACCTTGATCCATCATTCTTGCAACTTTCCTTATCCTGTATGTATTACCTTGTTTTAAAGGTCCAGTCACAAGTTCTGTTATTATAATGCTAATAAAATCAGTTTAAATTTCCTTGAAACTAGCAGATTCAGGCATATATCATTCAGAAATTCAATCAAATTATTTTTTTAATTCAGTCATTTTATTTTGCAAAAATAAATAAATAAATAAAAGTTAGATAAAAAAAAAACAGAAACTCTGGATATTAATGTTGAAGAAAAAAAATAAGGGTTAGTTATAGTTTGGTGAAAACTCACAAAACACCACATGAAAATGTTGAAATTAGTGATTGATTGAAGAAATGAAAATAGTTGCATCAGCTAGTGATACTGATGAAGGTAGTGAAACAGAACCACAACTAGTGCCAGCACCTGCAGATAACCTTGAAACAATAAGGAACTTTCTGTATTTACATAAATTTGGAGAAAACCCATTACAAATGCTGAAAATTATCTGTACTGATTATTTTAAACAAATAAATGAGTTGAGAAATACAATGTTAATTGTTGAATTAGCATTATATCTAGGTTTCACACCAGCAATGAAAATTTAGTAGTCCATTAGGCCAACTGAGGTATTTATTAAGTGGTCCAAAAACTCATTATGGTAGCTTAACTTTAGAAAAAATGAACTTTACAATTTCATAATTCACAGTACCAGTCAAAAGTTATTAATCGCCATATATTACACTCTAAAATAAATTAGGTTCGTTAGCCCATAAAAATTAAAGATTAGTAAAAGTGCAAAAAAGCTAAAATAATATTTATAAGTAGATTCAACATAGAAATTAGGATGCTGATATATGACTTTAAATAGTTAATTAATTATTTATAATCAATTCAATTAATTCAAATAGTTTAAATAGTCAATTAATGAATTAAGTCAATTGTAAAAGAGCAAAAAATATCATTTTAGTGATGAACCATTGTAATGTCAGTACATGAATCCAAAGCACAGCAAAACATATAAATTTGATATTTCACTATTTAAAATCATTTTTTTTTTCTTTTTTTGTATAGGCACTCTGTTATTCTTTTGAATACCACATGTTTGAAATTCCATACCATGCATTAAACAAAAAAAAATTAGTACAATAATTTTTTTCTAAATGCATGGATTTTGTTGCAAAAATAAAAAAACATTTGTTTGTTGTTATTATTTTGTAAATTCCACACATATTTCAAAGTGACAAATTTGTGGCCTTTCCATGTGATTTTAGTGAAATTTGGCGACAATTGTGGCCATACTGTGTATACCCTAATTATATCTAATGAGTTGTGATATCAGCCTACATTTGGAATAATCCAAAATAAAAAATATATGAAACTGTCAAGCATGCAGAAAATAGTAAACCTTGATATTTGCTTCTTAATTCTAATAAATTAGAAAAAAGACCTAGTGTAACCAAAATAAATAAAAACATTTGTGTTGTATTTTAGCATTATGTTAGGATTTTTTTCCCCCTCATGCTTGATTTTAAGTTGTGTTTATTGGTGTTACGTTACTTATCTGACATTTTTAGCAAATGTAACTTAGCTCAAACATATATGCCAGTGAAATATGCTTGATTAGAATGAAACAAATTGAATAAAGAATTCCATTGGTCAAAATTTATATTGACTAGCGGATGTAATAAATGGATATGATTCTGGTTAAATGTAAAAATGCTGTCTTTAAAAAAGGATGATATTGTTGTTCCAAGTCTCTTTCGTTAAAAAAAAAGTTTTAAAAAAACGAAATTTAGTGGTCTTCTATCCCAAGAAAGAGAAAATGGTTAAATAGCAAATCTGCTTTAAGAAAACTTTAGAAGAGTTGGATGATGAAATAAGCTAAGAATATGTATACTTATGTATAAAATTTCACCTATAGAAATCTGTAAAAACTTAAAGCAAGAAATTTAAAACAATAAATCTTTACCTTGATCTTTGAGGCTTCACAGTGTAAAGCTTATTAATTTTTTCTATGGTACCAGCTACTGTAGCACATATTTTATTCTCTTCATCAATCCATGTTCCATGACCTCTGAAATTCAGCAATAAATAAATATTGATAAGTAATGCATTCTATAAAGTATTCTATTCTATTATAGTAATGCTATTCTATTCTATATTCTTATTATTAATAAATGGAAAAAGTATATTTAATTATTACAGGAAAGCAATAAAGAAAACCACAAAAATGTCTCAAAATAATCTAGATTGCAATTATTTTGAATTTTATTAAAATAAACAAACATTAGAAATTTTTTTTTAAAGATACAAAAATATACCTAAAATAAAATAAAAATTGTGAATGCTTTATAGATTAAAACCAAATGTAGGGAAAGGGAGAAAATATGAAAATCTCCAAGATTTAAAATAAAGTTAAAAATAAACAGTGATATTGAGCAGGTGATCTTTTTTCTATTGTTTAATAGCTGATTCATCAGTAAAATATTACCAATTTATTAAATGCATATTTATAACTATTTCCTCGAATGATAGAAAAATACAGTTAGTAAAAAGGCAAGTTAAGCTAAGTTTTTAATAAACTCACAGAATAGTTTACTCTCTACATTGATAATATAAAGATAAATTATTTTTTACCTTTAAAATATTTTTTTAAAGAAAAAAAAACTTTCCATACATGATTAAAATAAATCTCCTGTTTTGCAATGGATCACAGGCGTCATAATTTCTTTTGGCAGCCTGTATCATATAATCAGGTACTGACAAAAGCTATAAAAGTTTGGAAGTGAAAGAAGATACTAAGGAGCTGACAGTCTACAGTGCGGCTCTCTGGAGAACTCCTCCAGACACCCGTCTTGCGTTGTGGCGCGTACTATGGTTACGAGGAAAGGTCACTTCGAATAGGGGTGTGGGGTAAATAGTTTTGTATCTTAGGGTAGGTCGTTGAGAGTAAACTAATTGATACCTTCTTTCCTACATTTCACACCCATTAAAAATGTGCTCTCGCTTGTTACCATAGCAGCAGACAGCCCCAGACTTTCAGTCTGGAGGAGTTCTCTTCAAAGCTGCACTATAGAATTATTGTGACTTTATCATATTTACTGCAAAAAAAAAAAAAAAACTAGTTTCTCTTAGAGATACTGGACCATTTTTTAGCGATGTGGTTATATGAGTCTTCTTCACTAAAAGAGTTGAATTTTAAATTAAGTAATGAAGTTGAGTAGAATATTTGGTAGTAAAAATTTAGAAGACTATTAGGTAGTAGATATTTTTCTTTCCTTTTTGATTTGTTCTTTTGGCACTTTGAAGATCACAGTTTACGCACGCAATACGAAAATATTCTCGAGTCATTACAGATTTTAAATAATTCATTCTAAATTTAAGAGTACCTAAGTTTAACTTAGGGGTCCCTTTAACTTATTCACATAGCTGGCAATAACAAATTAAAGCAGTATATACAAAATATGATTAATTTATTATTCAGATAAAACTATTTTTTACTAGCTACCACTTAAAAAAAGGTTATCCTTAAATCCAAACCTCATAAATCCTTCATCAGAAGAAATAACTGTGCCTGGAGTCACAATTAAATTATTTTCCAGCACAGGGGATTTGTCCTCTTCATCTTCGTCCCTATAACGTCGTATATCAAACATTTTGTTTCTAACTTCAGAAGATTCTCATAAATTAGATACAGAAAAAATTTAATTAGTTTTATTTAAAAAAAATATTATCAAACCCAACACAAATTATTCGCGAAAAAGAAATAAACAAACTGAAGTTGCCAGGTTTGAATTTCTTTTATTCAACAGTTAAATGTTTCCGCTGCAAGGGGAAAAAAGCTGAGGATTAAATAGGTTCAACATCCAAGCTATAAGTAAATCCTACTTTAATAAATGCTGCGGAATTGCTCCCTGACATCAACAAAATATTAAAAACTGGTAGAACTGTTCCCTGGATGTTGAAGCTCCAGTCTCTAGTTGATACTGTAGTATCCATGAACTGTTCTCTGTAGTATTGTAAGAAAAAAAATTGTGTCAGATTAATTCGCCAGTTTTGTAAGCGGTAATTAGTCTAATTAGAAATTATAGCATGATGCGTACGGCAAAAGTCATTGTGTTTGATCTTGGTAAAGTACTATTTTATTGCTTTATCAAATTTGAAAAGAACAAATATTGTTTATTTTACTATTAAAATAGATAATAAAGTGTCGCAATAGTATTTAAAGTCTTGTATTAATTTTTATGAAACAATCTAGTTGCAACATATATTCGTTTGTGAGTCTAAAGTTAAGTTACATTTAATTAATTTCGTTTTCTTATACAGTACGTCACAAATAAGAGGAAGTTTATTTTCTTGAAGTACATTCGCAGAGTTTATGCTACGGTTTTTGCAATTAATTAAAACCAACAGTGTTTTGTAATTATCATCTTGTGGCTATTTAATGTTTTAGAAATGCAGGTTTCATATTGAAACTAGTGATGTAACGAATAGTGATGGGGACGAATACCAAATATTCGGCCAAATTTTAGGCCGAATACTTACTTTTTAAACTTACATTGTAATTAAAGTAATTTTAAATTAAAAATGAAATAAATATTAACGAAATTGCTTTTTTAATCTTTGTATTAAAACTATTTTAACAACTTGATTTATTTTTTGTAATAATTTAAATATCTTGATACCAATAACAAGGCAATATGGCTTTTATAAATCTAAATAATTAATAATAGCATATTATAGTTATAGTTATACTTGTAATTTATATGCTATTTTATTTAAGATAAGAACTCATTACTTACTACTGTTAAATGTATTCTTAACTTTCTTTTTTGTCAAAAAAATTATTAAAACTCAGAAAATTACTTTTTAAAAAGTTTCACTTTTTAAAATAATTTTGTAATTAAAAAATTTTCAAATTTTAAATTAAAAATGAAATAAATATTAACAAATTTTCTTTTTTAAACTTTCTATATTTAAAAAAAAATTAACAACTTGATGTATTTTTTGTAATATTTTAAATATCTTGATGCCAACAATGAGGCTTTCACAAATCTAAATAATAATAGCATATACTTCATTATTCGGCCGAATAACTTCAGTATTCGGCTAGGCCGAATACCGAATAGTGGCCGAATATTCGTTACATCCCTAATTGAAACTTAAGTGTAGCTGTTTAGCACTACAAGGAAAGTTTTTCCATTTGATTCTTGCGCCCGAAAAGTCGTTATAATTCGTTGACAACCAGGTCAGCACCTCGCAAAGGGCTTTAAAATTAAATTCCAGTATGAAACCAACTTGAAGAATAAGACTTATTTTGACTCCCAGGCAAACTATAAATTTAAAAAAAAAAATTTTTTTTTGCTAGTTTAAAAACTTTTTGGCACTTTTATGAAGTTTTTCCTCTTTACAATTTAGAGTAAGTAATGCATACTTCTATTGAATGTTTCATTTCTTAATTTTAACTAACATTTGCTGACTTGGAAATAGTTTTATTTCTTTAAAAAATCACAAGTCTTATTGTTGTCTGGTACAAAAAAAAAGCATCACAATCATCAATTGAACAATACTGTCAAAGCTATGAGTTGAACATTTGTAGTCACAAACTCAAAATTTGGTCGGCTGTTCAGTAGTATTTATGTACAAAATATTCTTTTAATCAACTGAGTGACATAACATATCAAATTAACTTCATGTATATAATTAGTATTATCAGGAAATTCAGTTTAGCACCAAATGAAGTCGTTCATACTTTCATATACCTTCTCTGAAACATTTAACCAAGCTTTTATGCTAGTTATTTTTAAAGAATAATTCCAAGCTCTTGAAATCTGCTCTTACAAGTAATACAAAGAGTCCCAATGCCAAATTTCCTGTTGATTCTATGGAATTAGCATGTCATAATTTCTAGCCTTAATGTCGCTTCTTGAGACCACCATGACAGGATGAAAAGAAGGTATAAAACTAACACTTCAAAAAAGAAATTTCTCTCCGACCCTTCAACTCACATTGACCACTTAAGTTCACCACATTTAGGTATGGGCTAGGAATGGACGGTGAAATATAGAGCTTAATACGGAGAGTATTTGATTGTGTCTCTACGAAAGATAATCCCCAGATTGTTGCCTATCCAAGTTAAATTTTTGTTAGCTGCTTTTCAATGTAAGCACAATCAGAAGCATACTGTTGCTGATGCGTCAACTATCGTTGCAATGGTCCTTCAAAATTTTCTGATTGAGCCGAAATGTCCTGGGGTTTTAATGATTATATTAGTGTAGGGGTGCTCAACCTGCGTCCCGCGGGCCAAATGCGGCCCGCCAACCCTCGATGTGCGGCCCGCGGCCGCAATCTGAACAAAATGAAAAAAAAATAAAATAAATATTTGTTTTTGAAAAATAATAAAAAAAATTCGGTAATTTAAATTTACACTTTTAAGTTTTTGACGCACCCAATCTCAATCAATGTAGTTTTTCGATGGTTAACGCTACGGATTTCAGCATAGTTTTAAAAATCCCAATATTTTTAATACATCATTATTACGATTTACGAATTTTAATTACCACTTTTGACGCTTTTCGTATGTGCCGATNATGCCTTTAACAAAAGACAAGTAAAACTGCTTATTATGATAGTTTATTAATTTATGTCATTGTGATACCATTATGGGCATTAAAATATATTTCCTAGCTTTTAAAATATTTTTAATTTATAGGTTTAATTTTTTTAATCATTCTTTATCCAATTTTAATTGAATCTAATTATTATTTAACTTTCATCAACATCTTAAAAAAATGAAAAGTAATATTTTATTCTTTCCTTAACAATCAATGTAACGGTTAATTTTTTATTTCAATATGAATTTATAACTCATTAATTTACTGTTGCTGCAAAATTAAATATCAAAATCTATTTTTAACTCTTTATTCCTTAAGCTACTTTATTTCTCTCCCAACCAAAATGTTTCAGTTACTGTGTTATATTAATTCTCACAGTCTTTTTGGTGACTAAGATGTAACCAGATTATTTTAAATTTAATATTAATTACTCGGTGTTGAATTTGTTTTTAGCCATTTTATATATTGATAAATCACCAACTATGAAACAAAAGTAACAACTTATAAAAAAAAATATATATTATTATTTCAGAAACATTACAGATTCAAATTTAAGCTTGAATATATTTAATTTTATTGTGGAGCCTTACAATTGATTAAATATTTTAGAATAACCCTTTAGTCTATTGTATTAATTGTAAATATTCAGTTACAATTATGTGAAATTTTTTATCATACTATTAATGTTAATTTTTCTCATTTTAATTTTATTTTAACAGGCATAATCAAATTGTTGATGGTTCTGGTCAAAAGGTTAAGTGTTATCCAGATGTCCCTGAAGTATTAAAAAAGTTAAAAAATGATGGTTATTTACTTGGAATTGCTTCAAGGTATGAGGTTACCTAAGATCTCAAATTGTCAATTTAAATTAATGTCAAGTTATGAAAATATAATTCTGTTTCAATAACCATTAATACAGGGTTATAAAAGTGTTTTGTTGCAGCAATGACAATAGCTAATGCATGTTTTAAAGTAAAAAATTAGTTAAGTATTTTGTAATATTTTGTTCTAGACTTCTTTTAAAGCAAAATAAATGAATAAAACAGTAAAAAATTATGGTATTTTGAAATAAGTATCTCAAGTTTGTTTTTTATTTTAATGTTTTCTTGTTATTGAATAATTATTAAACCTTTGTATGCATTTTTGATGAAATAAAGAATTTTAATTTTGGGTGAGGATTTTAAAGTTAAAATAAATATTGTGTTTGAAATTTTGAAGGTAGTTTTGAAAGTAAATTCATTATATGTAAATTAATTGTACAATGTTTTGGCTTAGCTAAGAACTGTTTTTAATTTTCAAGACTGAACATTAACAGAATTTATAACATTTTTTTTTATTTTATTGATCTTATAAAATTCTTATTTTTAATAAATAATTACTCTGAGATTTAAATTTTTCTTAACTTATTTTTTTTTATATTTTTATATTCCATATTTAATATTATATATTTTCAGCCATTTTTTGAAAAAGGAAAAAATTATAATTTATTAAAGTTTTATTTCTGAGAGAATTATTAATTAATTTAATTAATTCCTAATTAATTGTATTTATATTTAGAACAGAATGGCCAGCAGGGGCAAGAGAGTTGCTTAAGTTATTTGACTGGAACAAGTTTTTTACCTTTCAAGAAATTTACCCTGGAAAAAAGACTACTCATTTTCAAAAGTAAGTTTAATAATTTTTTGTTGTATTGTGTTTATATTTGCAATAAATATATGTTAAGAAAAAGCATTTTTTTTTTTTTTTTTGAATTTTGTGTAAATTTGATTTAAATCTGAAAAAAAAAAAGCTCAACCTAGAAAATTAAGCTTTTAGTGTCCTAAAATCTACATTTACATGTAACTGCAGCATCTCTTTGTTTAAGTTGATTTTAAATCCCTTACTTCTAAGAATCACAGCTGTGAGGAGTTAAAATGTTTGACTCTGTCTCTAAACTTTTCGAAAACCCAGCTCTAATTTGTACTCTGTTAAACTTTTAACCAAATCCTTAGAGAGTATAAATGTTATTACTAATGTTAAATTCTAATATAATTTCATATTTCCAATTTTTTTATGTTTGATTAGAATTAAATATATTTTATGTATTTAAAATGAAATTTTATATTCCCACATAACATTTGAAAAAATAAATTTTAATTTATTTGTTAAAAATATTGAAATTGTTCAAAACTATTAACTGGATACCTGAAATCAAGAGCCAAATAACAATTTATTATCTTTTTATTCCACAAAGATTCTACAGTGAATATTCATAAACGGATAATTACTTAACTACTCAAACTCATTGGTGCAAGTCTTCCGCCCCCAGGACGGATTTCCGTCTTTCGAAAATGTCCGCGGACGGAAGTAAGACGGGAACGAGACTGACTCGAAGACGAAAATCGGATTTTTTTTCTGTCCTTAAAAATATTTTTTAGGTCGACGTTATTGATTTACTTTCTTATGTCCTGTTGTTATTTTATCAAAAGACAGATGAATAAATATTTTTTGTACAGTATTTAAACTTGATGTATTATGGTAAAGCTTTCTTAGATAGTTTGCAATTTGCATATGTTGAGGGGGTATCATACCCGCCAACTCTTCCGGATTTGCCGGAAGATTTTGTTTTCATATTTAAAGTGGTAGTAAATCTATACTATTTTTTCTCTTATAAAGTTAATTTTTTAATGATTTTGATCACCACTATTCTTACAAAAATTAAGCACATATATTAATATGCGTTACTATCATGGTTGTCAACTTAAGTTTGCTTATATACAACATATTTGTTGCTTAAAATTGAAGTTTTAATTCCAATTTAATACCACTGGGAAAAATGATAATGGAAGGGATTAAAAGTTGGCAGATATGGGGTATTGTGTATGTTAGGTATTTCAGTCAAAAAATTTTCAGTCTTGACCTTTTTTCCAACTTGCACCCATGCTCAAACTACTTCAAAACGGATAAACTACTTCAAATAGTGCATTGAATTTTTATGCATTATCTTTTTAATTTACTCTGCTAAATGAATTTGATATTGAAATTTGTGAATCCAGATGTAATTTATTAATAAAGTATATTGTTGAATAATTTGTAATTGTACATAAAATTGTTTGTAAAGAAACGCATGCATATTTTTCTTAGTTTTATACAGAGTCTTTAAAATCTTTTTAACTAATACACCCAATCAGTAGGATATATTCATATGGAAGCTTTAATCTCCCATAAAGTTACTAAGTGTTAGAAATATCTAGTGAACTCAATAGACTCATGGAGAAAGTCATTTAAATATAAATTAAATTATTCTTTCTGATTAAATTCTTCTTAGTTATTCTTATTCTTATCAATAGAATATTATTTATTTGTTGAAATCTTTGTTTAATAAGATTAAATATAAGTAAATGATTCTTTCTGATTAAATTCTTCTTAGTCATTACTCTCTTATCAAAAGAATTTGTATTTGTTAACAAGATTAAGTATAAGTTAAATTCTTTTTAATTAAATTCCTTTTAGTTATTACTATTTTTATCAATAGAATTTGTATTTGTTTATTGACATCTCTTTTAGCAAGATCATAAACAATATTAATGTAAACTATTTTATACTTATGGGACAATTCAAATATTGTAATTTATGTTTAAGGTTAGGGTTGCCACAGCTATTGTTAATAAATTTGATATTTTAAAAATAATCTTCTAAATTGTTTTTCAAGCTCATTTTTGTTTTGAGTTTTTTTGCATTCCTTTGCCTGGCACTAAAGAAATGTGGAATTTCTTCATTGCTAGTAATATGAAAAAGGGGAAATATGAAAACAAGGGAATAAAACAAGTGTATCTAATAATTATGTGGAGGAGGTGGAACTACATATAGTAATGTTATAATTTCTTTTTACTGCTAAAGATAAAACACTTTGAACATTTTATGATATAAATTATTATTATTTACCCAAGAGTTGAAACATATAATTTATTACATTATTGTCATTAAACATCTACTATTATAAGTTAAACGTATAATTATTTTATTAGATATAACAGTATATTTTTAGGTAACTTTATAATTTGTTACAATGAGGAATGTCATTCTGTTATAGTTTAATTATATTTTATTAAACTTTTATGCGCATAGAAACATGTAAAGGTTAATTTCTACTAAAAAATAGAATTTCCAGGGACTAATCATCCAGGTAAGATGTTAAAGCATTTAGTTATGGTTGGGTAACAATGACTTTTTGTTGTGTAAAAGTTTTATTCAATCTTTATTTTTCATTTTTAGTTTATTTAAAAGGTTAGACAACTTCTTGTTTTTTGAGTGCTCCTGAATATTAAATTGATGCACCCCTAGTTTTATGAACAAGCACAAATAGTATTTAAGTATTTAAATTTGAAATTATATGCCACAGTGTGCATTTAGAAGACTAAGCATATTTCAAACCAAGTTAGCCAATCTCATAATTTGGGAAAATCTTTCTCAAGTTAACTTCAAATTTAAACTGTATTTAAGCCTTGGACATACAATTATTTCATTTCTTTTTCAAAAGCAATGATGTGGATGTTTGTTATGGAAATTTTGAATTTTTTTTTAAAATGTGCCTTTCTTGCTAAAAGTTGTTTATCAAAAAACTCCTATTTACTTCTGTAACTATTCATGTATGTAATAAAAAAAATTATTTTGTTTTTCACTCTAACTAAAATTGCAAAGTACACTCTTCAAAAAAGAACTGCTTCGTAAAACATTTGTACAGCTGTCATTTCGTTGTGCATAATTTGGTTAATTTTTACTGTTCACTAGTTATACAACACACAACTTTTTAAAAATTTTGTTTTATCCCTTTGTTCTGCTGAAAAGAATTCAAAACTGCTTCTTGCTTAGCTTCTGGAATAACCTGACTCCTTAAAACGCGTGAATATTTATCTCTGCCAGTTTATTTTTGTGTTTACATTTCTAAGTTTTACTTTTAATTACTGGCTATCTTTATTTTGTGAGTTTTTATAGGTTAAAAAATACTTTTTGAATGTTTAATAACTTAATTGATTTTTCACAGGATTAAAAAAGATTCAGGAGTCGATTATTCAGAAATGTTATTCTTTGATGATGAAGATCGAAATATACATGATTTAAACGCTATTGGTTTGTATTTTTTCATGAAATATTTTGTAAATTGTGGTGTTGCATATCTAACTTGTTTCAATACTATCATATTTTTCATTGTCAAAAAATTAAGAGAAAAAAATGAGAGATTGGGAATAAATCACTTTATAATATCACTCTATTCAATTATATATAAAATTCAACACCATATATATATCACACTCTTTAAGATGTAGACAAACTTTATATTGTTCAATTATGTAACAATAGTCAATATTATAATATTTTTTTATTGTCTTCTACTAAAGACTGGTGAAAAAACCCAATTTATTTGCTACCATAATATTTTCAATGCCCTAGAAGACTGGATTAAATCGCAATAAAATAATTGGAGTCCACTGTATAATTTTATTATTACAGTAGGGAACTGATTATCCGGAACGGTCGGGACCATCGCTATTCCGGATAACTGATTTTTCCGGTTTTCTGAATCTGCCGTTTTTTTATTGTTAAACCCAACTAAAAAAAGAAAATTTTTTAAATAATCTTAAAAATAAGAAAAAACGATGAAGTAATACGCTAATGATTATTTCCAAAATGATGGTAAGGTAAACATCTTTAAAAAAAGAAAGAAAAATCGTAAAATCTTATGAGGAAATTTTTTTGTTTTGAAAATGGCGAGAAAATTTATCGAATTCCGTTCCGGTTTTTTGGTTTTCCGGTTTTCTGATTTCCGGATAACGGGTTCTGTACTGTACTTAGATTCAGAAATTATTCATCATTCTTTTTTCATTTTGGAAAAAAAGAATAATGAAATATGCTATTTTTTAGTGCTATTTTATTTTAGCTGTTTTATTTAGTGATTTATTTTGCAATCATAGGAAAGGGTTATTTAATTTTGTTCAATACTCTATCGCTCTTCATTATACAAACAAACATGAGCAAATAATAAAAGTTAAAAAATTTTAATCTTTCATGAGATCTATTTAAAAAGTAATAATGTTAAACTCTTTCCAGCTTTTAACTAAATCTTGTAATTATGGGGTGGTATTTTAGAGCTTTTATTGTATAAAAATCCTATATAATAATGTTCATTTTCTTTCTGATGACCAGGGATATCATATTTGTTGTCATCCCCTGGGAAGATCTTCTAATAAAACCAGGCATGTAAATCTTAAATTTCATTTTGTGCGAGATATGATTGAAGATAAAATATTGAAAACTATTTATAAGAATACTAATGATAATATTTCTGATTTTTTAACTAAAGCTGTAACTTTTGAGAAGTTAATTTTTTCATTGGAAAAAATAAGTTTAATTTGAAATTTATATTAAGAGAATTAATTTTTTTTATGTGTATATTGTTATTTGTGTTAAAAAGTAAAATCCTTCTCGCAGGGGGAGATTGTTGTCATTCCCTGGGAAGGATAGCTACGAAGTATTTTTCTTTTTATGCCACCAGATGGCGTTCTTTTTAACTTTGTATGTGTTTGTTTGCTTTTTGTTAATAAACTTTACTTTCTGTCTGAATTTTGATCCACGGACTACAATGTTGAGTTAATAGTTCAAAGATTTTTTTTCATTATAACTTATTTACTTCTCCTGTGTACACTTCAAAAAGAAAGGATCTATTGATAAATAGCCATTGTGCGACAAAATATTTTGTATTGCTTTTGATAAATTAATTTTTATAGAATTTTCTTTCATTCCATTATTTGCTAATAAAATTCTAAAAAGAAAACTTTTTTTTGCTGTTAAGGGGTTGCATAACCGCTTAACCATAACTGGAAAAATATTTCTCTGACTTTAAATTTCTAATTATAGCTAGAATTCTATATTTCTATCTTATATTTGTTTTTTTATATCATTATTGTAAAACACCTCATATTTCTCTTTATTCTCAGGTGTAAAAAGTATATTGGTGACAGATGGTGTTACTCAGAAATTAGTTGATGATGCCTTAAAAAATTTTGAAAATTCTTAGCAATGCTTTTTTTTTTACTAAAATATTGATTGTTATTATGTTATTACAGTTGCATTTTATGTGTAAAATTTCATAATTATTTATTTGTACATAAATAGAGTGGATATTAGTATATTAAAGCTAGTTTTTCATATATTATTGTGAAAGCTTTCCTTCATTTCTTGCTTTCGAAGTCATGTTTTTTAGTATTTAAGGGGCAAGTTTTTTTAGTGGAGAAATGCTTTAAAATTTATGTAAATTTTTTTTTTCAGAATCAGTCTAATTTTTATTTGCCCAACATACACTCGTGACAAAGTGATCTTTTATTGTGTCTACTTTTTCTTGGACAACAAGGGCAGTTAGATTGAGCATCGACTGTTATATATTTTCTAAAAATTCCGTAATTACAGTAGAGTCCCGATAATCCGAGCTCCGGTTATCCGAGTTTCCACTTTAACCGAGCTATGAAATATTTTAAGTTTTTTTTTGTTCTAGTTTATTTTTAAAAATACCGCTGAAAAATAAATCTGAATTTTATCTTCCAAACACTCGGAAAAACAAAATCCAACAACTTGATCCCATGAAATGATCATTAATATCGTCAATAATGAAAATGAACCTAGCGAAGATGATGAAGACAGTGACGATGAAAATCAACATATAAAAATCTCTCACACAGATGAACTTAAAGCTGTCAAAAATGCTACTGAATACATAGAACAACAAAAAGAGGCGACACCAGCCTTCCTGTTATCCTTAAAAAATGGCGAAACATTGCTACAGAAAAGCACCAAAGTTATGTAAAACAAAAAACGATTAAGGACTTTTTTTAAATAAAAACTCTTTAATTCTCGCAAAGTATACTTTTTAAGTTTTTTCAAGTAAGCTTTCTAACAATAATAGGAATTGTATGTGGTATATTCGTATAAATTTTATATTTCTTAAATATATTACATGTATACCAGCTCTTTTTCTATCTTTTTTTTATACTCTTCGTTTTAACCAAGTTTTTCAGTTATCCGAGTTAGTCGTGGTTCACATCAACTCTGATAATCGGGACTCTACTGTAACTCTTTTTATCTCCTGTAATTAAGCATTTTATAGAATAAAAATAAAATAACCATAGTTAACTTTTTTATAAATAATACTACATGATGATTAATTCTAGTAGATAGTAACAATTCTTATAAACTATACTACTACTAATAACAGATAACCATCATATTACCAAGTTACCATATAACTAGCAGTTAATTTTTTTACCATGAAAAGGTGCTGTATACTTAGTAGCATAATGTGTACCCTATTATTGGCTGTTTTCTAAAGAAAAAATTGTTTTAAAAGTAGTAATGATGCTTTAATTCTTTATGTTTGCACAAACACAATGTACTGAAATTCCATATTAATTTTTTTTTTCTTTTCAGATAAGGTATCTTTTTATTTAAATATTCATATTCTAAGTTTGGGCAAATAAGGCATGATTGTCTGCTCATACAAAACATGCACTATGTAGACCAAAATTACCATATACTTTTATTTTATTATTTCCTTCCTTTTTTAATATGAAATTTCATATATTCTGGACAAATTGTGTATATGTGTTTTTCTAAATGGTAGCATTATAATTATTAGAATATTGTTTTTATATATGTTTGAGAATTAAAGAGTTACTTGCTTAAGAAATTAAGGTAAAAATATTTGCATATCAAATCCTAGTTTTCAGTTGCTTCAAATTGTATAAAATCACTTCTTGCCAACTAAATTATTTTCACAGTATAAAACACTAATTAGGGCTCATACATTAAGCCAAAAAATATATATCACCCTGAATAACTTTTGTTTTAGTGGTTGGATAATTTTGTTTTGATGGTTGGAATAATTGAGGTACTTTATGCTGATTAAATAGTGGTAACCTCAGTAGCAGTATTTTCTGAGCCAATTTGCAGCATCATCTTTGTAAATCAAAATTTGTCTACAACCAAACACAATCATGTGGAGACTAATAATGTAAAAATAAGGCTTACCTAATAAATATAGCAAAATTTTGTATTTGTAAATAGTAGATATAAATGAAAAAGAAATGTGTGTTTAAATTCAATTTGAAACATGCATAATAATGCTTAAATGAAACAGTAACATGATTAAATAAAACAGTAGTTAAATAATCTAAATAACAGAAGAGAAAATAATGGCTATCAAGCTCAAGATTCATGCAAGAAATGTGAATAAGATACATAATTTCAGATAAAATTTAACAAACTATAATTGGAAAAGTTTGGCTAAATAAATAGGCATAACCATTACCAAAAATCATATCAAACAAAACTCAAAGCCAATTTACATCATTATCTTCATAAATTAAAATTTGTCTGCAACCAAACGTAATCATGTGGAGACAAATAATGTGAGAATAAGGCTTACTCGGAATTATAGCAAAATTTTATATGTGCAAATAGTAGACATAAATTAAATATGTACAAGAAATTTATGCTTAAATTTGATTTGAAACATATACTATAATGCTCAAAAGAAAAGATTACACAAAACCGAAGTTAAATCATCTGAATAATAGCATTCAAGTTCGAGATACATGTAATAAAATCTGTAAATATCTTGTCTTGCAAACTATATAATTTTAAAATTTTTGCTTACCTAAACTTAATAAACTTAACCACAAACCTTGTAGTGAAATTTATACTTTTAAACATAGGATAGATAAAAAAAATCTACACAAAAATTTATGTATATTTTTTTAAAAATTAATTTGAAAATTGGATAATAATACATATAAAAAAAAATTCAACTTAAACTTCTAAATATCAAATTAAATAAATCTTAACATAAAATCATACCAGATTATCTCTGATACAGAACTAGAAGAGCTGTAGCATTTCAAAATTCAGGCAAATAAATTTACTTTTTTAAAAAAAAAAATTTTTTTTTGCTACCTTTTTTTTTAAATTTTAAATATATTTTTATCCCTTATGAATATATTTAGTCCGAAATTTTATTTATCTAAAAAAACTTTGTCTTTCTGGCAGTTTATTATTATTATTTTGAAACTGAGATAAAAAATAATCTGCTGTAATAATAATAATTTCTGTTACAGAGGTGCCAACCATTTATAAAATAACAAAATCTAACAAAGACAACTTCTCTGACTAAACATACCTTTTTTTCCCACTTGACCATCAAAACATGTGCGTAATTGTAATCCATAGAATATGGGCTTAATAGTTTTAACAGGAGTGTGGTTAGCAGTTTGGTTCCTGCAATGTTTTAATTTTTTGAGTATTTTACCACATTTAGGAAACTTAAGGGAATCAAAATTTTCAATTTTATCCTCCTTCATAATTATGGAACTTGTATTTTTGGATAAATCTTTGAATACTGAAATTTTAAAAATTATTTGTTATTTAATTCAATTATGGTTAAAAAAAAGTGTTGAATTTTAAGATATGCAAAATTTTACACCATTTTTCATTTTTAAATATATAGCTCATATTATCATATTATATCATATTAAAATATATAATTAAATAACAGAATATAAAATTGTTAGTCGAATAGTTTCTCATTTATATAGTTTAATTTTTTATAGGTTATGAGATATTTTTTTTTTCTGATTATTGAGAGATTTTTATTTCTTGAAAAAGAGAAACTACATACTGCTCTCTCACGTAAATATTGGAACTGTATTTCCTAGATTGCAGCTACTTCTCAATATTTTGATGGTTAGGAATCTAAATCTGGCTAAAAAAAACTTGGTTCATTCTAAGAAAATGCAATTTTGTCAGCTAGTTTATAAACTAATTTACTAGTTGATGTTAATTAATTAGCATGTTGAAGTCTGCCTTTTGGGCTATTAAAACTTGTTTTAATGTTAATGTTTAATTTGTTAATAATGTGATGTTTTAATTTGAATGTTAGAACAGGTGTGATATTTTTTCCTGGCTGTGTACTTTTACTTTTAGTTACATGTTGTCATACATTATGCAACACAAAAAAAACACGTAAATTCTTTCAAAAATTGTGTAACTGAAAATATCTGATCAATTAGGTATTTTTTATGCTTCGTATTGAGTCTATGAGCTCCTCCTCTATTTCCCTCTAAATGAAAAAAAAAAAGAATTAACAAGTAATTATGCTATCTCTTTTTAAACAGTGTCTATTTTCCACTTTCAATTCCTAAAATTGAAGGTATTTTCTAATTTAAAACATATTTCACACAATTTTTGCTGAACCCACAATTAAATATTTCAGTTGAATTAGAATAGCTATTAAGGAAAAAAAAGTCAACAGCTTCTACATCAAAAAAGAATTTTCTACATATACCATGATTATAATTGTAATCGTGGAATTCTATTTTTTTTTTTTTTTAATTTGATTGAAAATGGTTTAAAAATTGTCCAATTTTGAGTATTAATCAGGCATATTTCCAACTTTCTAAACTTAAAAAGAAATTAAATTTCTAAATTTTATTATTATTTTATTCTAGATTTTTTTATCTACATAAAGCTTCACAGTTTGTTGGACTATCAATGTAGGCATATAGTAAAAAAAATTAAATAAGTATGTAAGTATTTTAAATATTCTTTTGGTGGAAAATTGTTTCACATACTTTATTTATTTTTTCATGATTTGAGTTGATAGATAGTTTTAAGACTTTTTGTTCTTTTTACAATCTCATGCTTGATTATGCACTAATATATTATTCAGATATTACTTTTTACAGTCTTTGGATTTTAAAAGTCAGGCGTTAATACATTAAACAGAGTGCGTGCATTTGTTTTAAGCTCAAACGAAATTAAATTTGCTCAACACATTATTTACATAGGAAAATAATATGTTATGACACTAAGTTTTTTAAAAAGTCATAGCTTAGAAATCAACCTAGTAAAAAAATCAGCCCGAGTGTCAGGTTCTGCAGTAGACTGATCGTAAAGAAGCAGTTCATAGTAGAACACAGAAGTTACGTCTTCTCATTGGTTGCTGTCCACTTTGATTATTCTGCTTAGGGACCTACAGTGCTCGGTATCGGTTCTCGTTAAACTGTTCAGCTGTAAAATGCTTAATTGCGCGCAGGTCGTCAGGCTAACAAATAGGAGGGAACCATTCCCTCTGCAGAAAATTAAAATTGTATGTCTTCTGATCAACAAGAGATGATTCCTTGCTCATTGTGCTGCTCAAGTGTGATGTAAATAAACTATTACTATTTCCTGTCGTTTATTATTATTAATTTTTTAGTCAAGCATGTTGTAAGAGTCATTAAAAATCAATCTAACTTAAGCAGTAATAAAAGCAGTACAACTAGATAGATTTAAAAAGCAGACGACATTTTTGGAACTGTTTTGTAGTTGATTGATCCAGGTGCAGTTTTTTTGACAAAGTGCTGAAAACCTGTTACAGGAAATATATAATATGGGAAATCTTTTGATAAATATGGAATACTGACAAGAAAGTAAAGAATTTCGAATTATATCATCTACTGAAAGATTGAATTATATCATTTATAAAGAATTTTCTATTGTTTAATTAGTTATGAATTAGACGTCTGAATGGATAAAATGGTAAAAAGATTTTGTTATTTAACTAAATCTTTTTTTTTAATAATAATTGAATCTTCAATTATAACAATGCCTTATCAGCATTAATACATTTTACATTATTCTTGCAGATCAGACATTTTCAACACTTAATACCTGCCTAAATAAATTTTATATCAGTATTGTGAAAGCAGTTTTTATTTAAGAAAATATTCAAAATTAATTGCTCCGCATCTATACATTATACTGCAGATGAGATATTTTCTACCTATATTTCTACTTTGAGAAATTTTATATTTAATATTGCATAAGTCGATGTAAAATGTATGGGATTTACTTAGAACCCTTAAACTCATTGAAGAATAATTTTTAAAAAATTTGGAGAAATTTGCATCATAGTCAAGTAAGTTTTGGAATCTTTGACATACAAAGGCATTTAAATATGAAATTAAAGGAAAATCTCGCCTATTTTCTATTTTATCTCCATCAATAAATTTAGTAAGTTGTTCAAACAAATCGGTATTTTTATTCATTATTTAAGGCTCCAAAATGATTCTGAATTAAATTTACTTTCGCTTTGAATAAATTTTGACATCTTCATTCTGAATCAGCAATTTTATCAAGGATTTTATAAAATCTCTTTTGTTACCCCCTTACCTCCTCTTTCACAGGGTATATCGTAATAACTGCCTTTAATGAGAATTTTTAGAATCCCTGTCAAAAAAGTATCCACATTAGGAGTTCGTTGAATCACTACCAAAGAAGGCGGGACGAAATAAATCAAAGCCTGTTTAATTGCCCGAAGAAACTCATAAATTTAAGGGTGATTATTAGAAACTTCTTTAAATTTCCTCAATCAATTTGGTTGTGATGTATTTCATCCCGCCTTTTATACTAATGTTTCGATTGACTTTGATAACGTTATTTTTTTTCTTCCTAATATATATATACTCTTTTTTGACCCCATATTTAACAATAATTTGCTTAATAAATTCGTTAAGAAAATAAAAATAATTTATGACAGGCATTACTTTTTTAATTTTATTTGAGTCAGAAAAATTTAGTTTTCGCCAATTTGTAACAGAGCAAAACAATTGATATTGTTAGTGTTATCTGTGACTTTAGAGTGGGCATGTCAAGTACAGGGTGCAATAAAAAGAGAAAAAAAAGGAACGCAATGAATTTAAAGAGTGTAATTTTATATGGCAAAATACAAAATTTGAATTAATTCTATGGTCGAATAGTTCCTGAGAAAACAAATTTTAAAAAAAGCTGTGTACTTAGAATTCGATTTTTAAGAAACTGTCTATTTAACCAATTTTGTTCAAATCTTAGATCATTAGATGAAAAGTTGTTCTGGGTGTTCCATTTTTTGCTCCTTGTACAATGCGGGAAAAAAAACGGACCAACCTGAATAACTCTTGTTCTAATGATACGATCTTCACGTTCTGGGACTCATTCTTAATGGCTCGAGGGGGGGCCCTCAAATATGCTAATTAATTAGTGAGGATGATATTTTAGTTTCGAAATCGGGGACAAAAATGTACTTTCTCTGAATAAACATACCTTTTTTTAACGGACTCGGATTTCTGACCTCCAAAATATAGGGGTTTGCTCTGGAGAGTCCTAATTTTGAACCCCTTAATGTTAATTTCGCTTTTTGCGTATTCCTCTTTATCTCAAGAACTATTTAAGCGAATTGAAAAATTTTTGCACATAATTATAAAATTTGTTTATCCAGAGATAATTCTATGCAAAAAATAACTTTTTGTAAATTTTTACTATTTTATATAATAATGGTAGAAATTTTTTGAATTGTAAGGTATACAATTTTTTGCTTCATTTTAAAATAATATAATTTTACATGGAAAAATACGAAATTTGAGCGAAATCGGTCGAATAGTTTCTGAGAATCGATTTCTCAGAAACTATTCGACCGATTTCGTTCAGAGTTTGAGGGGATGGCTGAACGGATGAATGAATAGGTGAATGGATAAATTATTGAATGAATGAATTAACTGTTTTTAGTTTATTCTTTGGCTTATATGAATTTATTCTTATTTTTTCTACACTATCCATTTTATACTACCTAACATAATATGATAAAAAGGGTTTCTTCGCGTTCTTTTAAGACTAACGACTTGTAAATTAAACATTAAAGTTAAGAAGCGTGTTGTTTTTTTTTCCCACTTGAATTATGAAGTAAACGGATTTTCCAATTTCATGTTTTATCTTTCCTCTTAGGTTTCTTTGGATTATCTATTTCATAAAATATTAATAAAAGGGGTCATTTTAATGATCGCAGAAAAAAAATAATCCTTTTTCTTTCTTTCTTTTTATTCATCGTGCAGTTATCAGGTTTTGTGTCTGAGTTCCTTATTCTTCTGAGTTATATTATTTGGTCAGAATTCCTTGTAAAAATATGTTAAGTGCGATTGCTTGTAGTATAGTTTCCAACTTTTGTGTTTTTCGTGGAAGAATATAACTTGCGATACAATTATAACTGTAGTGACAAATGATTCTTAACTTTGCCATGACATTGAAATATCTTCTAATGACAAGCATTTTATAGTAGCTTTAAATTATTGATAAGAATAATTCTTTATCAAATTTATTGATCTCTTAGTTTCAAAATTAATTTTTTATAAAAGTATAAGAGCGTTGTTTGTACTCAGTGTCACCAAACTGCCGCTTGTAGGTCGCCAATTAACCCTTTTGCAGGCCGTGGTAAGTATACTTACCACCACGTTTTACCACTTTTAATTTAGGTTTCCATTTTTCAATAACTTTAGCTTTCTTGAAGTAAGTTTGAATAAAATTGGTAACCATTTGTCACTTTTAAAAAACGTATAAAAGTTATAAAATACATAATTCCTTTTGAAATTTTTAGCATTTAAGGAATAATAAAAGTCAGTAAGTTCCTAATAGGTCATGTTAAATATATTTACCACCAAAAAAATAGCATTTTTATAAACTAAATGAGTTCTTTTTTTTTTAAAAGCAATTACTGTTCTTAAAACAATTTTAATTCCGAAAATATTTTAATTTACCTTTACTAGAAATAAAGGGCCCGTTAAAGGGTTAATGAAAAATAAAAAGAGATAGAAATGTACGATTTTTCGAGCTCTTCTTAATAAAAATCATTATTCTTAGAAGCTTTCAATATTAGTTACTAAGTTCGTTAACAGCTGATGCTGCTTACTTGAAATATTATACCGGAATTTGTTTTGCTGCATGACAGACCCTTCCAACTGAAATAGGCGATCGCAACGCTCGAATACGTCATCTAGGGAGAATTCACGCTCGAATACGTCATCTGGGGAATGCAAAATTCATGAAAATTGATTTTGTTAATTCACAATCGAAATTGCATTGTAGCTTTCAACGTCACGCTGTTTCAAAATGTTGTTGTTGTTGTTCATTTACGTCGCACTAGAGCTGCACAATGGGCTATTGGCGACGGTCTGGGAAACATCCCTTAGGATGATCCGAAGGCATGCCATCACAATTTTGATCCTCTGCGGAGGGGATGGCACCCCCACTTCGGTAGCCCGACGACCTGCACGCGAAGTCGAGCACTTTACGGTAGAACAGTTTAACGAGAACCAATACCGCACACCCTCGGTCCCTACGCAGGCTGATCCAAGTGGTCACCCACCCGCACACTGACCGTAGTCAGTGATGCTTGACTTCGGTGATCTGCTGAGAACCGTGTCTTAACGATCAGTCCACTGTCGGACGTCTTCAAAATGTTGTTGTTACTTTACGTCGCACTAGAGCTGCACAATGGGCTATTGGCGACGGTCTGGGAAACATCCCGGAGGATGATCCGAAGACATGCCATCACAATTTTGATCCTCTGCGGAGGGGA
>NC_092212.1:81122585-81154604 GCF_043381705.1 Parasteatoda tepidariorum | reverse complement strand
AGTCAATTCGTTATATTAGTCGAATAGTTTCTCATTTATATAGTTTAATTTTTTATAGGTTATGAGATATTTTTTTTTTCTGATTATTGAGAGATTTTTATTTCTTGAAAAAGAGAAACTACATACTGCTCTCTCACGTAAATATTGGAACTGTATTTCCTAGATTGCAGCTACTTCTCAATATTTTGATGGTTAGGAATCTAAATCTGGCTAAAACTTGGTTCATTCTAAGAAAATGCAATTTTGTCAGCTAGTTTATAAACTAATTTACTAGTTGATGTTAATTAATTAGCATGTTGAAGTTTGCCTTTTGGGCTATTAAAACTTGTTTTAATGTTAATGTTTAATTTGTTAATAATGTGATGTTTTAATTTGAATGTTAGAACAGGTGTGATATTTTTTCCTGGCTGTGTACTTTTACTTTTAGTTACATGTTGTCATACATTATGCAACACAAAAAAAACACGTAAATTCTTTCAAAAATTGTGTAACTGAAAATATCTGATCAATTAGGTATTTTTTATGCTTCGTATTGAGTCTATGAGCTCCTCCTCTATTTCCCTCTAAATGAAAAAAAAAAAGAATTAACAAGTAATTATGCTATCTCTTTTTAAACAGTGTCTATTTTCCACTTTCAATTCCTAAAATTGAAGGTATTTTCTAATTTAAAACATATTTCACACAATTTTTACTGGACCCACAATTAAATATTTCAGCTGAATTAGAATAACTATTAAAGAAAAAAAAAGTAAAAAGCTTCTACATGAAAATTTTTTTTTCTACATCCAACATGATTACAATTTTAATTGTGGAATTCTATTTTTTTTTCTATTTTAACTTGATAGAAAATAGTTTAAAAATTGTTCAAATTTAAGTATTAATCAGGAATATTTCCAATTTTCTAAACTTAAAAAGAAATTAAATTTCTAAACTTTATTATCGTTTTATTCTGGATTTTTTTTATCTACATAAAGCTTGACAGTTTGTTGGACTATCTATGTAGACATATAGTAAAAAAATAAATTAAGTGTGTAAGTATTTTAAATATTCTTTTTCTGGAAAATTGTTCCAAATACTTTTTTTTTTCATGATTTGAGTTGACAGATAGTTTTAAGACTTAGTTCTTTTTACAATTTAAAGCTTGATTATGCACTAATATATTACTTTTTAAGATCTTTAGATTATAAAAGTCTAGCTTTAATACATTAAACTAATTGAATGCGTTTGTTGTTGCTGTCAGTGAATGGGTGGGTGACCCATTTTGATTATTCTGCTTAGGGTGCTCGGTATCGGTTCTTATTAAACTGTTCTATTGTAAAATGCTTAATTTCGCACAGGTCTTCGGGCTAACAAAGAGGAAGGAGCCATGCCCTCTTCATAAAATTAAGTTTGTATGTCTTCGGATCATTCTCAAAGATAATTTCCTGACTGTCGAAAATAGCCCACTGTGCTGCTCAAGTGTGACGTAAATAAACTATTACTACTTCCTCTCGTTTATTATTATTAAAAAATTTTTAGTCAAGCATGTTGTGAGAGTTATTAAAAATCAGGCTAACTTAAGCAATAATAAAAGCAGTAGATTTAAAAAGAATTTTAGATTAAAAAGAAAAGAATTTAAAAAGAATATTTTTGGAACTGTTTTGTAGTTGATTGATCCAGGTGCAGTTTTTGTGGCAAAGTGCTGAAAACCTGTTACAGGAAATATAAAATACGGGAAATCTTTTGATAAATATGGAATACTGGCAAGAAAGTAAAGAATTTCGAATTATATCATCTACTGAAATATTGAATTATACCATCTTTAAAGAATTTTCTGTTGTTTAATTAGTTCTGAATTAGTTAGACGTTTGAATGGATAAAATGGTAAAAAGCCTTTTGTTATTTAACTAAATCTTTATTTTTTTTTATATAATACAGTCAATTCGTTATAACTCGAAGTACGATAACTCGAATATTACTATAACTCGATTTTTTTATGAGGTCCCGACCCTTTTATTTTCAATTTCATGTTAATTATTCTCGATTACTCGAATTTTACTCCCTTAAACTCGATTTTTTTTTGGATCTTTTAAAGCAAGAAAAAAAACCCAGGAGCTGATATCTTGCCCCTTCCTTTGCAACACACACACAATGTCTTTCGCACTCTTCATGGAGAAGCTAAAGCTGTCCCTCTTGAAGTATGTGAACAGTGGTTAAATGAAACGTTACCAAATTTACTTCAAGGATACAGTTAAAATGATGTTTTCAATATTGATGAAATGGGTTTATTTTTTAAATGTCTTCCAAATAAGACTATGATGTTTAAGGATGAAAACTGCTCAGGGGGTAAAATGAGCAAGGAACGTTTGACTGTCCTAGTTGGAGGAAATGCGTCTGGGACAGAGAAATTGCCCTTACTTGTTATCGGAAAATACCGAAATCTCCGATGTTTCAAGAATGTAAAAACGTATCCTTTGGATTACAAGTCTAACAAAAAGTTTTGGATGACATTAGTTTTATTTGTAGACTATGTAAGAAAATGGGATCGGAAATTCTTCGCAAAAAAAAAAAGAAAAGTGATACCCTTTATGGATAAATGCACAGCACATAGTGATCTTCTTAATTTGAAAGCAGTGAACTTGCAGTTTCTCCCGCCAAAACACAACAGCAAAGTTGCAGCCGATGGACCAGTGTATCATAAAGTGCTTCAAACAGTCTTATCGTAAATGGCCTGTCAGAAAAATTATCTTAAATATTGTAAGCAATCAGAAGATTTGTAATTAATAAGCATTAACTAAATAATCCGACAATATTTTGAAAGTCCAAAACCGAAACTAACGAACTTCCGATATGTCGAAGTTTTTCGTCAGTCCTATCAGATTCGAGTTATCGCGAATTCACTGTAATTGAATCTTCAATTATAACACTCGGTATAATTTAGTATCAGCATTAATGCATGTTACATTGTTGACGCAGATCAGACATTTTCAACACTTAATACCTTCATTAATAAATTTTATATCAGTATTGTGAAAGCAGTGTTTATTTAAGAAAATATTCAAAATTAATTGCTCCGTATCTATACATTATACTGCAGATGAGATGCTTTCTACCTATATTTCTGCATTGAGATTTCTTTTATATTTAATATTGCATAAGTCGATGTAAAAAGTATGGGATTTATTTAGAACCCTCAAACTCATTGAAGAATAATTTTTAAAAAAATTGGAGAAATTTGCGTCATAGTCAAGCAAGTTTTGGAATCTTTGACATACAAAGACAGCTATAAGAAATATGAAATTAAAGGAAAATAAGAAAAAAAAGTGTCTCGCTTATTTTCTATTTTATCTCCATCAATAAAATTTGTAAGTTGTTCAAACAAATCAGTATTTTTATTCGTTACTTTAGGCTCCAAAATGATTCTGAATTAAATTTACTTTTGCTTTGAATAAATTTTGACATCTGCATTCTGAATCAACAATTTTATCAAGGATTTTATAAAATCTCTTTTGTTACCCTGTAATCTCCTGTTTTACGGGGTATTTCGTAATAACTGGCTTTAATGAGAATTTTTAGAATCCTTGTCAAAAAAGTATCCACATTAGGTGTTTCATATTAAAATTCAAGCGAGAAAGAAACAATGATACTCAAGTCCGTTGAATCACTACCAAAGAAGGCGGGACGAAGTAAATCAAAGCCTGTTTAATTACTTGAAGAAACTCATAAATTTAAGGGTGATTATTAGAAACTTCTTTAAATTTCCTCAATCAATTTGCTTGTGATGTCCCGCCTTTTACACTAATGTTTCGATTGACTTTGATAACGTTATTTTGTTTTTTTCCTAATGTATATACTTTTTTTTGACCCCATATTTAACAATAATTTGGTTAATAAATTCGTTAAGGAAAAAAAAATTATGACAGCATTACTTTTTTAATTTTATTTCAGACAAAAAAAATTTAGTTTACGCCAATTTGTAACAGAGTAACTGTAATTTGTAACTGTAAAGTAATTTGTAACAGCCAATTTGTAACCTTGTAACACTAACAATTGATATTGTTAGTGTTATCTGTGACTTTAGAGAGAGCATGTCAAGTACAGTTTAACAAAAAAAAAATGGACGCGATGAATTTAAAGAGTGTAATTTTATATGACGAAATACAAAGCTTGAACTAATTCGACGATCGAACAGTTTCTGAGAAATCGAATTTTAAAAAAAGCCGTATAGTTAGAATTCGATTTTTAACTATTTAACCAATTTTGTTCAAATCTGAGATCATTTAGGATTTCCTTTGTTTTGGGTGTTCCGTTTTTTGCTCCTTGCACAATATGGAAAAAAAACGGACTAACATGAATAACATTTGATCTAATGATACGATCTTCAAGTTCTAGACTCATTCTTAATGGTTTGAGGGGGTGACCTCAAATATGCTAATTAATTAGTGAGGACGATATTTTACTTGCAGAATCGGACATAAAAACGTACTTTCTTTGAATAAACATACCTTTTTTTTCTTTCTTTTTTTTTTGACGGATTCGGATTTCTGACCTCCAAAATATAGTCCCAATAGTTTGCTCAGGAGTGTGCTCCAAAGTTTGAACCCCTTAATGTTAATTTCACTTTTTGTGTATTCCACTAAATCTCAAGAACTATTTAAACGAATTGAAACATTTTTGCCCATAATTATAAAATTTGTTTATCCGAAGATAATTCCATACAAAAAATAACTTTTAGTAAATTTTTATAATTTTTTATTATTTGATTTAACAATGGTAGAAAAATTTTTGAATGGTAAGGTATGCAATTTTTTGATTCATTTTAAGGAATATAATTTTACATGGCAAAATACAAAATTTGCGTGAAATCGGTCGAATAGTTTTTGAGAATTGATTTCTCAGAAACTATTCGACCGATTTCGTTCAAAGTTTGAAAGGATGAATGAATGGATAAAAGGATTAATGGATGGATGAATAGGTGAATGGATAAATTATTGAATGAATGAATGAACTGTTTTTAGTTTATTCTAGGGCTTATATGAATTTATTATTTTTTCTACACTATACATTTTATGCTACCAAACATAGAGAGAATTTGACAAAAAGGGCTTCTTTTCGTTCTTTTAAGACTAACAACGTGTAAATTAGAACATTAAACTCAACAAGCATGTCGTTTTTTTCCCCCACTTTAATTACGAAGTAAACGGATTTTCCAATTTCATGTTTCATCTTTCCTCTTATGTTTCTTCGGATTATCAATTTCATAAAATATTAATAAAAAAAAGTCGTTTTAAAGATTGCCGGAAAAAAACTTCATGCTTTTTCTTTCTTTTTTTTATTAACAGTGCAGCTATCAGGTTTTGTGTCTGAGTTCCTTATTCTTCTGAGTTATACTATTGGGTCAGAATTCCTTGTAAAAATACGTTAAGTGCGATTATTTGTGGTGTATCTTCCGACATTTATGTTTTTCGTGGAAGAATATAACTTGCGATACAATTATAACTGTAGTGACAAGTGATTCTTAACTTTGCCATGACATTGAAACATCTTCTAATGACAAGCATTTTATAGTAGCTTTAAATTATTTACTTAATTGTAGTACTGATAAGAATAATTCTTTATTAAATTTATTAATGTCTTAGTTTCAAAAGTAATTTTTTTATAAAAATATAAGAGCGTTTTTTGTACTCAGTATCACCAAACTGCCGCCTGTAGGTCGCCAATTAATGAAAAAATAAAAATAGATAGAAATGTACGATTTTATGAGCTCTTCTTAATAAAGATTATTATTCTTACAAACTTTCAATATTAGCTACCAAGTTCGTTAACAGCTGATGCTGCTTACTTGAAATATTATACCAGAATTTGTTTTGCTGCATGACAGACCTTTCTAACTGAAATAGGCAATCGCAACGCTTGAATACGTCATCTAGGGAGAATTCACCCTCGAATACGTCATCTGCGGAACGCAAAATTTATGAAAATTGATTTTGTTAACGCACAATCGAAACTGCATAGTAGCTTTCAACGTCACGCTGTTTTAAAATGTAAAATGATAGTTCTAATACATACTTAAAAATAATCTATGTTCGTAATTTGGGTATAATTCATTTTAAGTCGAAATTTGAAACATTCATTTCTTAGTATGCTTAAACATGGCGTCGATAATGACTATGAAAGCATAAAAATGAATTAAGCAACTAGTTACTATTGTTTCATAATAAACAAAATGTATTATAAAGCAAAGATTAACTGATATTAACGGAAATGACAATTTTTGATTTTATTTTCTTTAATTTTTGTTGTTTAAACTACGTTGCCGTAGTAAACAGCGCCACACAATCTATGAAAAGAAACAAGAACCCATATAGAAATGTTAAGCAAAAATCAACACTTCGGCTGCTAAATAGTGGCAGAAATAGTCTCCAGAACGATTATTCTATTAAATCGAATTCAAAACAAAATCATAATTATTATGCCAAATCAAATGGAATTGTATCCAATGATCTTTTTGAAAATTCATTAAAAGATTTGAATTGTACGAACAATAATGACTCTCAAAGATGCATTATGCCACTTATTTATGCGCCATTAGTGAAGTTAAAAAGCAAAAGGCGTAGAGAAGATTCAGTTGACAGAAGAGGGAACAAGTATAAATTGTATAAACAGAAGAATTTCGTTTCTACTCCTTATACCTTATATTTATCCACAGCATTTAATCAAGACGATGACGGCTATAGAATGCTCTCAGCTAATGAAAATCAAGATCGGGCTACCTCAGAATTTACTTTAGGCACTGATAATAATAGCTCATTCTCAATTGCATACGATGATGATCAGATTTATTATAGAACACGTGACAACACTTCATCATATAAAGTTCAGGAATATGCCGCATCTTTAAACTCAAAATTTCAAACTACTGGTCCCGTAAAATCACAAGTGGCTAAAATTCTACATCAAAAAAAGAGAGATAAGCAGTTTGTTTCGATAAACGAATTTGAGGATAAGAATCAGTCAAATTCCGATCTGACTATTCAAAGGATGAAAAGATATGCAATTGCTAAGCTAGTTAAACATAAGCCTAAAAAATCTTATAATTATCACCAGAACCTTAATTCAGTAGTACAGGGTGCTGACAAGGAAGAGTTTGATCATCGTTTTAGTGCACAGAGTCATCGCAGAATGCGCCGAAATCATCTATTATACAGTTATTTTCACCGGAATATACCTTCATTTTCACCAGGTATTGGCAAAGACAGGTCTGATGATCGTTATGCTGATCAGAATCGTCACAGAATTCGCCGATACTATCCAGTATACAGCTATTATCACCAGACTCTTCCACCATTATTACCGGCCATTGGAAAAGGCTGGTCTGATCACCGTTATGGTGCTGAGATTCATCACAGACTGCGCCGAAATTATCCATTTTACAGCTATTATCATCTTCAACCTCCTTCAGTAGTATCGGGTATTTGGAAAGAATTGTCTGATCATCGTTATAGTGCTCAGAATTATCACAGAATGCGCAGAGATAATCCATTATATAACGACTCAAATGCACTTGAATACACCACAGAGCAAAACTCGCAGTTACAGCTTAGTAATCCGGCTAACGTTACTGAAAACGAACTTCTATTTTCTCAGCAGAGCGATACTCTTCAAAACTCAACAGTCCAAGACGAGGACTATACTGATGCCAAACAAACCTCTTATGACGAACAAAACTATCACCAGGATATTATTCTTTCAGGTAGTGAAGTCTCTTCTAAACACGTCAAGCGGCAGGCCTATCAGGCTTACCAATTCTTGACTATAAATACCCCGCCGAACATTGCTGTACGACCTGCCGTAAGTTTTGATATTGAAACTCATTATGAACAAACTCAAGTTACCCCCATTCTCTGCAGTAAAGCGCCTGGTAAGATTCCCAGTTTAACCGACTACTTTCCCGGTAAAATAGACAGTGACGCAACATCGCAATCCCACCCGGTTGCTGCAGGTGCTCCGAAACAACCATTTAAGGCTTTTAAGCAAATCGAAATTAGCGATGCAATGCTTGGACCAGGCATCGATCTTAAAGCTCTTTTCAAAGGAGTTACAGTTAGAGACGTGTACGTTACAGTGCCAGTTACTATAAAATCATCATCCGCAACACCACCGAAACCAACCGCACGGAAACGTTTGAAACCACCTCCATCACGTAGAAAAATTATCAGAGTAACCACACCACCCACCACGACTTTCCGAACAGATGAATATGAAACGGATGACTACGAGACGGAAATTGACGAACCCTATGAATATTATTCTCATGGTCCGGACACTGACATTATATCTGATCAATATTATTTAGGCGATGGCATCACGACGCTCCGATCACCAAGTCGTGGGAAACGATCGTCGCTGATAGATCGAAATGGTGAAAGATCTAAAGAAACATTTCTCTGTGACAAGAAACCGATTAATATTAAATATCGATCAGGTCTCTGATATCTGTGATTATTATTAGGAAGATATCATAATTATTCAAACTTAAAAGTCTGGGAGAACTATAAATGCAGAAGACTGAATTCACTAGCTATTTGTTGATTAATATCTTTATTGCCCGTGATTAATTCTTACGAAGTCTGGTTTCATGTACTGACATTATTTATGTGTTCTTATTTTTATGGTTAGAGCATCATAATGATTTTAATGAAAAGTGAAAAAAAATACCTGAAAATCAAATTCACAAAAAATTTAATAAAATTGTATGTGCTTCTTTTAACATTTATTATTATCAAAGATAATGTTTTTTTAACTTAGGAATTTTTACGTTAGCCGGAGAGAAAGAAAATGTATTATTTTTTTCCATTTTTTTTATTTTAATAACTTTTTTGTAGGAAATTCTCTTTAATAAAAAGAAAAAATATGTAGTTGAACATACTTGCGCTCTATGAACAGAAACGACGTACCTACACTTACTACTCAAATTTCTTTTTAAATTATGAAAATTTATTTTTCGGTAAAAGGGTTTAGATTCAAAATCTGGTGGTCAAATAACCGCAATTTAATATTATCATTTAAATACAATTTGTGTATGTATCACATTGTGCATGAGTCCCGCAGTGGACTGATCGTTAAGACACGGTTCCCAGCAGATCACCGAAGTCAAGCATCACTGGCTACGGTCAGTGTGCGGGTGGGTGACCACTTGGATCAGTCTGCGTAGGGACCGAGGGTGTGCGGTATTGGTNGTAGTTGAACATACTTGCGCTCTATGAACAGAAACGACGTACCTACACTTATCTACTACTCAAATTTTTTTTTAAATTATGAAAATTTATTTTTCGGTAAAAGGGTTTAGATTCAAAATCTGGTGGTCAAATAACCGCAATTTAATATTATCATTTAAATACAATTTGTGTATGTATCACATTGTGCATGAAGCGAATCCCTTTGAACGAATCTCTTTTAACTATAATTTATAATACTATATACTGTATAAATACTGTAACACTGGTTGTTTATTTGCGATGTCCTCTTCTAAATTTTGTAATCTGTTCATCATTCTGATAAGTTCTCTTAAGCTATACTTTGCATTTTGTACACGAGCTTGCATATCTAGATATATAACAAAGAAATAAATACAATTTTCTTCGTTAAAGTAGTAGAATCTAGAATCTTGGCAACCCTTACAGAATAGCTTATATAGTTCTTTTCTAGGAAAGTTTTTTTTAGGGTTATGACATAAGAGGTTGTAGGTTCGTGTCCACGTGTTACTGAAGAACCTGCGAGTTTAAATAGAAAATTAATTACAATTTTAGTTTATAGCTTTGTGCATCAGCGTTTGTATGTTATTTGCTTGAAAGCGATGAAGTTTTCTAGCAATTTCAGAACTTAACGTTTTACCTCACTGGCTATGACCTTAATCTCAAAACCATCTTCACCTAACTAATCAGGTCTTCTACAAACTAGCCTAGCAATTAAGCGCTCAAACTATTTGCTTCTAAGTGTTGAGGTTTCCGGGCACGGAATTGTGACTTCCACTTTTGCTGTCTGAAATCTAAGTTTTTAATACACCGTGGATTTTTAGTAAAATTTTTAGGCTATTCCCACTTAGTTTCTGTAATCGTCTCGGGACACGAACCTGTAACCAACATATATCTAGCCTGTATATCTAAGTCTCCAATACATCCTCCCCTAAAATTCGTGTCTCTTAAACCTGAGTGAAATTAGTTAAACTTCAATTTATTCATTTATTTTTGCACATATGCAAACTATTTAGCTCAACCAAAGTCAAGAATAACTGTCTTCGGTCAGTAAGCGGGTCGGTGACCACTTTGATCAGTTTGCGTAGGGACCGAGGGTGAGTGGTCGAGATCCTTGTTTAACTGTTATACTGTAAAGTGCTTGAATTCCCGTGAAAGTCGTTTGGATACCAAAGCGGAAGAGCCATCCCCTCTGCAGAGGATCAAAATTGTGATGGCTTGTCTTCGGATTATCCCCAGGGACGCTTCCCAGACCATCGCCAATAGCCCATTGGGAAGATCTAGTGAAGTCAAGTACCTACCTACGAAAATCTAGTATAAAAATCAGGTATCTACCTAACAAGACCCTGAACAAATTATAAGCATTTGTCTAGTAGACGAACAGGTAGAACAAAGTAGAGCACTGCACAAGGATGCTTTCAAGGTTACTATGTCCCACAGTGGACTGATCGTTAAGACACGGTTCCTAACAGATCACCGAAGTCAAGCATCACTGGCTGCAGTCAGTGTGCGGGAGGGTGACCACTTGGTTGTTGTTGTTGTTGTTCATTTACGCAAACTGATCCAAGTGGTCACCCACTGACACACCGACCGCAGCCAGTGATGCTTGACTTCGGTGATCTGCTGGGAACCGTGTCTTAACGATCAGTCCACAGTGGGACGGTGACCACTTGGATCAGTCTGGGTAGGGACCCAGGGTGTGCGATATTGGTCCTCGTTAAACTGTTCTACCACAAAGTGCTCGACTCCGCGTGCAGGCCGTCGAGCTACCGAAGCGGGGGTGCCATCCCCTCTGCAGAAGATCAAAATTGTGATGGCATGTGTTCGAATCATCCTCAGGGATGCAGAAATGCCAACTTGCTCCGGACAGCAAATATATGTTTTAAAGTGGTAGTTTAACAATTGTGATTCTTGGTTTAATAAATTCAATTTAGTAGATTTTTATCCACCACTATTTCTAAATAATTCGTAGGCTTATATAATTCCCCACTTTATAGTACTTAGGTCATGCTATACCTTTTAAAAAGCAAGCAAAAATAGTCAAGTAGTTTCAAAATTTACTTTGTAGCTATTTACTGTTTTTTTACTTATTTTGGCGTGTCCGGAGCAGTTGGCATCTCTGGGGATGTTTCCCAGACCGTCGCCAATAGCCCATTGTGCAGCTTTAGTACGATGTAAATGAACTGCTGCAACAACAACTTCAACACCAAGGTTACAATAGGATTTGAACCCACTGCCTCTATGCTTCAGTGCGTTCAGTGGAAGGACAACGACCCTAAGCTGAAGAGGCCTCTTCTTCAATTAAGGTCTTGTATATTTTTTACTTGTAAGCAGTAAGATTCCCCACCCGGTTCGAGGTACAGGATGTATTAAACTTTCCGTTATGGTGTGAAATCTTAATTTTTCTTGTCCTTCAAATTGATGAGGGCTTAAACGCACAACCACATAGTTTCTTTATGAAGTTAATCATTTATTCCTATATAAATCTGCTGTATGCGTGCTAAAAAGGCCTATAAGTTTTTGTCTAGTTTAAAAGCAGGTAAGATGAATTATAGAAATATACAGAGATAATAATAAAAAAAAAACTATTGGGACGGAACCCGTGACCTTTACACTTCAGAACGTGAACTCAAGGTTTGAAAAACTACGCAACTGTAAATTTGGTACTGTAGCATTAAAGAATAATACACTTAATAATCATACTTTAACCAACGAAGAATAATATAATAGTGTAGGATATTGCAAAAAAAAGAAAATAAAAAATATTAGTTAATGGGAGTTTTAAAATGAGAATTTACGCCGTCTAGTATCAAAGAACAAAACTTGTGTGACGTTCGTAAAAAGATTAAAAATGCAGCTGGATATAAGCAGATGGATTGAACTCAAAAGTTGAAAAAATTGAGTTTCCGATTTGTGCACTACTTTTCTAAAATGACCTAACTAAGTTTATCAGAACTTGTGATGGCAAGTGCATTTTCGCCTGATATAAACAAATATCAAAACAAAAGAGGCTCTGTATTTTTCTTTATCAGATAAAGCATTTAAGTGTTAATACAAACTGCATTTGGATGTGGAAATATTTGTAAGTTACTTAACGGAAGCTATTTATTTTATAATAATATTTTATGCTCGTTTATTTGAAACAGTTTTAAGTTCAAAGAAAAGAAAACAACGTGTTCTATTGCAACTTTGGTATGACCATGCTTGATGCAACAAATCCAAATAATATGATATAGACGAATTTCTTGATTTAAGTTTGTGTCATTAGAAAGTAGTAAATACAGAATTTGAAATACAATTTAAATACTTTTTAAAACTATCATCAGAATTGCATTGTATAATGGCAGAAAAATCAAATCAATCTGATGATACAGAAACTACAAATATTTCTGATGCTTTACAAAACAGTGGCTTTGAAAAAGATTTTGTTCAAGAATGCTCCAAAAAACGCTCATGTAATGAATCTCAAGATGAAATTGTGCAAATAGATGCAGATAATTTTGAGAATGTCGCCGGGGCAAGGAAGATCGTTTCATTTAAAGAAAAAACTTCAGTTTTAGAAAGTACGAAAAACATCCCTTCATCGAAATCGCCTTTAAAACTAAAAACTGGTGAATCTGCGACTGCTACTACTTCAGCAGATCCGAATTTTAAACTTTCAAAAACGGCATATAGAGGGAAATCTGCAATTTCAACATTACCAGTATCTCCCCATTCTAAAGTGATAAAATCCCCATTAAGAGAAAAACCTGCAACTTCCATATCCCCAGACTCACATTTTAGATTGATAAAAACTGCATCTAAAGAAGAAAATGCAATTCCTGCAACTTCAGAATCGCCTTCTCATCTGTCTTCACACTGGTTTCATAATACTTCACGAGGTGAATCATCCCAATATGAAAGCCAAATTACACGTAGAAAACCAAACTTGCAAAAGATGGGTCCGATAAGTAATAGATACGTAACTCAGCATTCGCTGCAACAGAGTCCAAATCAATTATCCATGACTCATAGTTATTCTGTCTTTGGTCAATATGAGAGAAATTTTAACAATTGGACACACAATTGGCAAAACGCACGATCAAGCAATGTTAAAAGAGGGTCAAGATATGATGGTCATTCAAATCTACCAACTCCACATTTATCTCAGCATGCATCGCAGACTGTTTTTGATTGGTACAGGAGCAATGATATCGGCAGGCCACAAAACAGACAAAACATACGATCGAAAAATGAAAAATTGCAGCCAACCAGTGCTTCAGACTCTTCAGTGTTGCAAACTTCATACAGATCCCATAATGATGAACAATCTGCATCAGTCCGATATAAGAGTCGAGTTTTTTTTAGAACTCCTAATATAGATAATATAACTACAGAAAATAATAAAAAAGAACCAAGATTTGTTTCAAATCTTCAGATAAGACGAAATTCTCCAAGTACTTCACAAGATCTATCAGCTGTTAATGAGAATCAAGATGCCACTATTGAAACAATCAGACAAAATATACTTTCAAAGAACATTAGATCTGCTGCAGACTCTTCGATTCATCATATGTCTCATACTTCGCAAGTTGCATCGAACACATCGACCCAATGCCAGAGTCAAATTACCACTACAAAATCCAGCAGGCCAAATATACATTCTAAATATGTTGGACGGGAACCGGTAACAGACCCTTCAATTTTACAGACATCACACCATCCTCATGATGCTTCGGAAGATGTATTAGTCCATTGTAAGAATCAGGCGAGATGTCGAAATGTACCTTCAAAAAACATGAGTTCGGGTCCAAAAAAAGTTAGAAATCCGTCGACTGTACATACTTCTTACAATATTTATCCAACTTCACAAGCTACATCTGCTCAATATGGGTATCCTGTTAATGCTAGGGAACCAAGCAGGCCGATTTTAAGTACAAAAAATGCTGAAAGGAAACCGAGATTTGTTACAAATTCTTCGATCTTACAAAATTCTCAGAAGTTTCATAATATTTCACAAAATGCATCATCTCAATATAAGAGCCAGTTTAGCACTAAAGAGCCAAAAAGGCAAACTGTACGTTCCAAACTGTACGTTAATTCGGAATCAAGATCTTCTACAGACCCTTCGATTCAACATTCTCAACAGTTTCATAATACCTCACAAGTTGCATTAGCTCAATATGGGAGCCAGTTTAGTACGAAAGAGCCGAAAAAGCAAACTGTACGTTCAAAGAATATTAATTCGGATCTAAGATCTGATACGAACTCTTTGATTCAGCAGAATTCTCAACAGTTTCATAATACCTCACAAGTTGCGTCAGCTCAATATACGAGCCAGTTTAGCGGCAAAGATTCCAAACGGCAAATTGTACGTTCAAAGGATTCTGGACCAAGATCTGCTACAGACCCTTCGATTCAACAGACTTCTCAGCCGTTTCATAACACTTCACAAGTTGCGTCAGCTCAATATAAGAACCAGTTTAGCACTAAAGAGCCAAAAAGGCAAACTGTACGTTCCAAACTGTACGTTAATTCGGAATTAAGTTCTTTTACAGATCCTTCGATTCAACATTCTCAACAGTTTCATAATACCTCACAAGTTGCATCAGCTCAATATGTGAGCCAGTTTAGTACGAAAGAGCCGAAAAAGCAAACTGTACGTTCAAAGAATATTAATTTGGAACTAAGATCTGATACGAACTCTTTGATTCAACAGAATTCTCAACAGTTTCATAATACCTCACAAATTGCGTCAGCTCAATATACGAGCCAGTTTAGTGACAAAGATTCCAAACGGCAAATTGTACGTTCAAAGGATTCTGGACCAAGATCTGCTACAGACCCTTCGATTCAACAGACTTCTCAGCCGTTTCGTAACACTTCACAAGTTGCGTCAGCTCAATATAAGAGCCAGTGTAGTGACAAAGAGCTAAAAAAGCAGACTGTACGTTCAAAGAATATTAATTCGAAACCAAGATCTGTTACAGACTCACCCATTCAACAGACTTTATACCAGTATAATAATACTACCCAAGCTGTTACCGCTCAATTTGAGAATAATGTAAGCACTGAGAAATCAAAATTGCAACGAATACTCTTAAATAATATGAAAGCGGAATCCTTAGACGTGCCAAAATTTTCAATTGAAAACTTTCCTCCCATATCATCACCTGTACCTAAGGCTCTTTGTAAAAGAATTGTAACTGTTATAAAATCAAAAAAAGTATCGAAAAATAATCTGGAGGAAACCAATTTAGTTGCTGGTTCTTCAAATATTCAGAATACTCAACACTCCATTAAAACGGTAGAGGTTAAAGATTTGGAGAAATCTCAAAACATCGAGATTTGTTCTCACATTTCGAGAATTTTACCTGAAAACGTCACTCAGCAGACATCAAAATCTGAAGAAACTGCATCAGTAGAAAACGTGACTTTAACTGAATCCTCTCAGATCTTTCCCTTTATAAAAGAGCCAGTATCTAAAGCTGTATATATACGTAGTATCACTTTAATAGAGGAGAATAGAATGATGGATTACAATCTTGAGGAACAAGTATTAGTCACTGAAACTAGGAACAGCGAAAATATTTCCTATTCGCCTAAAGAAGAGAAAAATTCCTCGTCAGGAAACTATGGTTTGCCGACTTCTAAACAACCCGTAACTATTTCAAACGACAAAGAATGTTTCAATTCTACAAAAGTAAATACAGTACCAAATACTAATTTAGAGCAGAATATTTTGTATCCCGATCTTTCAACTAGATTGACTACCTACCATTCAACCAACTATGAAAAAAATGAATCAACAGAAAATGATGTTCTTGTGTCGTTCCAGAAATGTCAGAATTTACCGTACTTCGAGAATCCTAAATCAACATTTAATGAAGAAAATGAAGTTAGAGATGTAAATACAGCATTACCCTCTAATGCTGAACAGCATATATTAATCTCCGATTTTTCAACTAACTATATAAAAAATGAATCTACAGACCCAAATGTCTTAGTATCATTTGAGAAATGTAAAGATTTATCTTTCAGAACACATCCTGTATCTGCACCTAGTGTAAAAGAAAATGTCCTTTCTAGAAAAGAAAATGTCAATTCTGGAGAAGAAAATGTCACTTCTAGAGAAGAAAATTTCAGTTTTAGAGATGAAAATAAAATTTCAGAAAGTTATATGGAGAAACAAATTTCAGATAATTCAAGTAGCCATGATTTTCCGATAGCTGGAGAGTATGGATCTCACAAACTTCAGAGTTTCAGCTACAATTGTAAAATAGGAGAATCTTCATACTCTATGCAGAATAATGCACCTAGAGAATTCAGTAGACAATTAAACAGAAATCTAGAGGAAAATAGATTGGTTGATAGTTCTTTCAATATTCACGGTTTATATGATACAGGAACAGCTGAAAAGACGCACAATTATGACTATTTGACTCCCCAGGAGTTTCAGTTTTATCAAAACATCCCTCCTCCTTTGCATTGCACAAATAATATTACATTTAATGAAGCAAATAGACTATCAGACCCACTTCTGGAGGAACATAGTTTAGCGATTAGACCCTTAGATATAGAGAATATCTCTCATATTCCCAATACATCGAAAATTGAACATACTGACCCCCATAACATTCAATACTACCCTTACATTTCTTATATTGTACCCACACAAGACCACCAAACAACTAGAGAAGCAAACAGCGTATTAAGCAGTACTTTAGAAGATCCAAGTAGTATTCAAGATACCCATTTTTTCCCAAACAGTGTAAATATGGTACCTATAGTAAACGATGGTTTTATGGAACTCCAGAATTTCCCTTGTGTATCACGCCCTATATCTGGACTGAATTATGTATTTAATGACAATTTTAGTGAGACAGACAAATTATTAGTTAGAAATCAAGATTCGCCTAATACTTGTGAATTTGGAAATGCAGAAAACTATTCTTCAATGTTACAAAATATTCTTTATTTACCTAGCATTGCAGAGCCTATCTACTTACCATATGTTAATAGTGCAACAGGCAGTGATCGTAGTTTAATAACTAGTTCATCAAGTGTTCAAGAAAACATTTCAATTCATCAGAACTATCAGCAACAGTACGTACCTGCTATTGCTCAATCATTGCCATATGCTAATGGTGGTACAGACAGGGAAGTGCTTTCTGAAAGATTGGAGTCTGGATATCATGATAACAATTCGACTTACCAGAACAGTTTACTTTCTTCAACAGAACCTGCAATTGTGTCTTATGTTAATAGTGCACCAGACGTTGAAGATTATATTCGAAGATTAGTTTTCGGTTCTTCTGTTGTTCAGGATAACATTTCGACTCCTTAAAACTAGCAGGATATTCTTAATCCTTCAACCTTCATAGTGAATCTGATAAGTTTTGGTAAAGATTAGAACGACGTTTGAGAGAAAATTCTTACTGACTAATTTTATGAATGCCTAGACTATGTCGATTAAATCGACTAGAATGTGATAGTTCCACTTCTCTTGCCATAAAAACAATTTCGTTCGTAATTAAATAATAGCAATACCTTAAATCACTATTTGCGGACTTTCTTTTCTGTATTATAATCAACTATCTAAGTTTTAATATAGTTCTGAGTTTAAACATTACGAGCATTTGCAAGATAAGCATAAGTAAGTGAAAAAATACATTTTTAGGAAAATGAATATTTTTTAGAATTTGTATTATTTTATGATATGAAGTCCTATTAAAAAATTATTACTTTTATGCTATTTATGTTGAGTAACTTTAGTTACTATGTTAGCTAATATGTAAAATGTTTTAATAAATATGTCAATTTTATTGTGAAAATTTTAGTTTCTAAATAATGAAGAATTAAACTTATAATATGCCTTATTTTTACAAATGTCAATAATTATCATTAAACAATGTTACTGAAAATATTTCAATTTATTAGTTTATAACTTCATAGCTAGTTTATATTTATCATAGAAAAATATTCATAATTATCATATGAAATATATTGAATATATAAGGTCGCATCACACTTAATCTATATTATTAAAATCCTAGTAAAAATAGATTGAAGAATGTGTTCTACTTCCATTTTTATATTTTTATACACTGCTGTATGAGTCTTCTTTATTTTATGTTGATAGATTTTTTTGCAGTTATTTTTATGCCCAGTTTTCCTCTTTGTTGCTGTTGCATGGATTATCCGCAAAGACAAAAGCAAATAACCTTTCCTAACTTTTGATATAATTATCAGATTTTTACATATTAAGCAGCAATTTCAGTGATTCAAAAGTAAAACTGTAAATATGTTAATGGCAAGGTTATAAATTAACTAGAGTTACGAAATCAAACGTAAAAACGCAATTTCCCTGAATAAATATACATTTTTTCAACGAATTTGAAATCCGTAAAACATTAAGATAATTGCATAGCCTCATTAGACACAGTGTCTAATATATTGGACAATATTTGGAATAATTTTATGAATTAAAAAATTATATTTTTAGATAGTTTGCATTTGCTTGCTTTTTATAAACGATTGTCTATGTAAAACCATATTTGGGAGTGCTTTCGTTGGGCAAAATGTTTAATTAAATTAAGAAAGTTAAGAAACATGACGCAAGTAATCTTTTAAAAAAATTTATGGCAAATAAATAACTCATTTGAGTCCAGGAGATTTTCTTTAGCAACCAAAATGTGAAGATATGTTCTATAAAAGTATTCTGCATAATGTAAAAAAATGTCAAGGGTTATAATTTATATCGTTTCTTATGCAATAATAATCACATGCGAGAGATTACTCTCTTCTAATATATTTCTAGGTAAAAATTGAATTTTCTCCCTTTAAAGCTCAGCGTCAGAAAAAGAAAAAAAATGATTTGATAGTAAACACGGGAAAATAAGGAAAAAACCGGGCAGCTTTATTTATTATTTCTTTATTATTTCAAAATAAACCCCCAAAAATTTGCACAAATCATAACTTTTTTGCCTCCATTTATAAAACTTGCTCACCCCAAAAATTTTTCTAGTAAAATATTATTTATATAACTATTCATTGTTTATTATGTCATATGATGATCGCACATTTTTAATTCGATGAAACGTATTATATACATCATCTTAGCAAAGTTATTTCTTATGATTTAATCGAATAATTAAATAAAAATGGTCGAATAAACTCCGATAAATAAAAATTTAAAAATAAAATAATTTTCTTAAGTTTTACTTCTTTGGAGCTTTAACAACGATTAGTTTCTGTTTTTGTCATTTGAAATTGATTTTTTGTAAAGAAGTAGTAGAAAATTATGATGCTGTTTCATTTAAAGTTATTCAAGTCATCATGTTCATTTCAAATAATAAGTAAAAATTAAAAATAAAGTTATTTTTGAAAAAAAAAATTCTTTGGGTACACGTGTTTCATTAAGGAAGGCAATTATAATTTTACCTCCAAACTAGTTCTGGTAAGCAAATATATTATCTTAAGATTTAACCAGTCAACTGCGGAAAAAACAACTTGTGTTCAGTTCGTTCCACAATGGTTTCTTTTTCTTCATAGTTAAAAGTAACATTATCACTCCTGAAGTAATTTCCATGACGAAAATTTATGTCGATTGTAGTAATATTTCGTACATGACGAAACATATCGCAGCAACCAGTTAACTGGCTAAGTGCTACTGGTACATTTAATTACCTTGCACTAAAGCTGTACAATGGGCTATTGGTGACGATCCTGAGGATCCCTGAGGATGAACTGGAGACAACATACATACGTCACAGCTTGTTTTACATGGAGGACGCAATCACATCCATTCACATCCATTCGCAGATCGCAATTTTGTCTTAAACAAGAGCGCAATCAATCTGCAATTCAGTATCCCCAGGGGTATCGATTTGCTATCAGAAATTGGAGGACTTTATGACCCCGACAGATTTAGCGGGCATTAGTCACAAGAAATCTTCGGGTGGTGGAGATCGAATTAACAGGTTAAGTGAAAGAAAACTTTTAGTTGAATGGAAATTTCTTTATATTATTTAATATATTTCTCGTTATCATTCGTGTATGTATAGATTCGTTAAAAATAGGTCCCTTAATGGACTGACCGTACCCGGTTGAACACCGAAATCAAGCATGACTGGCTGCAGTCAGTAAGCAGGCCGGTGACCACTTTGATCAGCCTGCGTAGGGACCGAGGATGTGCGGTATTAGTCCTTGTTAAGCTGTTCTACCGTAATGTTCTCGGCTTCACGTTCAGGTCGTACGGCTACCAAATGCAGAGGATCAAAATTGTGATGGCATATCTTCGGATCATCCTGAGGGATGTTTTCCACACCGTCGCCAATAGCCCATTGTGCAACTCTAGTGCGACGTAAATAAAGTACCTACCACATTAAAAATAGATGTTGGATTGAATAATAATGATTTTCGGTAGCCAGTAATTTATTAAATAGCCACTAAATTATGGTGCCCTGAGTTTTTGAAATTGGTAATAAACTTCAAACCAAGTTTTCCTGAGGTTTGTGATTTCTTTCATAATGCATGAATCCTATCCTGAGTTTATTGAGTTCGTAAATGTCTTGCGAACTATGATATCCTGAATATTGAAAGTTTTTAAATAAGCTGCAAAATTTGGTATTATGAGTGTTATGAGTTCATTAATAAAGTTTGGTATCCCGTGTGTTACGAGTCTCATAATAAGCTGCGGTATCTTGAGTGTTACGAGTTTCATAATAATTTGTCGTATCCTGAATGTTGCGAGTTTATTAATAGTCTGTGATCAATGCTATCCTGAGTGATTCGAGCGTTTTGAATATGGTTCGCTGATTGTTACGAGTTCATTAATAGGGGCAGATACATGGTATTCTGAGTGATATGAGCTCTTTAATAAGCTTCGATATACAGTATACAGATTGCTGAGAGTTCATAAATGGTATCCTGTGTGATAAATGGTATCCTGTGTGATTCGAACTCTTCGATAAGCTCCGATATATGGTATCTTAGGTGTTGCAAGATCGTTGATAGCCTGTGAGCATTGGTAAAAATAGCTTTGCGACTGCAATGTGAGTTGGTTTTGGAAATTGCAGTCGCTCAGCAATTTTGAAACTTTTAGTAAACCCAGGTTCAAATATTATCAACAAATTCCCGTAGCATATTAGCAGGCTGTTCTTTTTCCGTTTAAATATAACGTGCGAATCATTAATACTTCTAAAGAGCATTTGACACTCAACTATTTTTTCTTTTGCAGTGCATTTTTTTTTGTTTAATTATAGACATGGAAGTCATTCGATTATGAGAGTTTATCTGTGACGTTTATCCGAGAATTATCAGTGAAATAGCCCAACGACTGGAGCACGAAGTAGAGCTCTTAACGGTAGAACAATTTAACTAGAACCGAACACCCTCGAGTTCCTCACAAGCTGATCAAAGTGATCACACAACCGCTCACTGACCGCTTCCAGTGACGCTTGACTTCAAAGATCTACTGTGAACTGTGTCTTACGATCAGTTCACTAGAAGTCGATTGGGTCTTAGAATTATTCTAACGTTATCAGTGGTTTAAGAACCATGCTATCAATGATTGGAGAGTGTGTTGATAAGAACAGGTATTTGCTATCACAGTGTGTTTCTCTTGTCTGAAATTGAAAAGCTGAGTAGATATGTTGTTGCAGTTCATTTACATCGCACTAGAGCGGCACAATGGGCTATTGGCAACGGTCTGGGAAACAACTCCGAGGATGATCCGAAGACATGCCATCACAATTTCGATCCTCTGCAGAGGAGATGGCACCCCACTTCGTTAGCCCGACGACCTGCACGCGAAGTCGAGCACTTTACGGTAGAACAGTTTAACGAGGACCAATACCGCACACCATATGTCCCTACGCAGACTAATCCAAGTGGTCACCCACCCGCACACTGACCGCAGCCATTGATGCTTGACTTCGGTGATCTGCTGGGAACCGTGTCTTAACGATCAGTCCACTGTGGAACCTGAGTAGATAGAGGTTCTAATTGCCATTTTAGTGAACTTGAGTAAATACCTTCAAAGTTTATAAGTTGACAAAAAGAAACTAATATTATGCTTTGTTTTCATTTTTTTTCTCCAGTGAAATCAATTGATTCCTAAATCTTAAATAAACAGTTCCTGTCATAGCATTCGCACTCTTGGCGTTTTAATTTGATATAAAAAAAGCTGTTTTCTAAGGTTACCTATTGGCTGCTTGTTGATAACTGTAATTAAACACTCCGTGCCAAAGGGGTATCTATCGACTGTCCCCCTAAACTTCCAAAGAGTGGAGTGGAAGTAGCGGGTTCAAATTCCGTTTTATCATTGGAGGTATCATCGTGCTATCCTTCGTACTATCTGTTCTATCATTTGACATTCGATAATCCAACTCTGACTAACTGGTCTTAGTATTAAGCACATAAGTTAATAAATAAATAGACAACTAACTAAATAAATAAACAAACAAACGCACTTAGAATCTTTTTCACCCGCAACGATAATCAAAATACCTACTTATACTAATCTTAATACCTTCATCCAATAAGTTCACAGAAATTTAATAACTTGGCATATTAACTTTATGATAGAGGCCGGTATAGCCTGCCTCGCAGTTGCGTTGGGCCCATGATCAAAGCGTAGTGAGTTCGATGCCCGCCGCCTCCGATTTTCTATGAATCTATACATATACGAAAAATAACAAGAAATATATTAAGTAATTTAAAGAAATTTTCATTCAATTAAAAGTTTTCTTTCACTTAACCTTTGAATTCGATCTCTACCGTCCGAGGACTCCTTGTGTACAAAATGGTGACTAGTGCACGCTAAATCTGTCGGGATCACAAAATCCTCCAAGTTCTCATAACAAATCATTACCTCTGGAGATACTGGATCGGAGATTGATTGTGCTCTGGTTCAGGTCAGAACTACGATCTGTGAATGGATGGATAGAGTGTGAATGTATGCTCCATGTAAAACGGGATGTGACGGATGTATGTTGTCTCCGAATCAACCTCAGGGATGTTTCCCAGACCGACGCCAATAGCTCATTGCGCAGCTTTAGTTCGATATGTAAATAAAATTACCGTAACGTACGTTTATGATATTTAGTCAAATATGACTACACTAACATGTTCTATCTAGTATCCTAATAATCACACAGTGCTAGAAAATATATCTGGATAATGGGCAACAGGAAGAAGAAAAAAATAAATGTGTTCTAAGGTTAGAATTGGTTGTTGTTACCTTTAAATGCTCCTACAATTGTCAAACAGGATGAAAGGCTAAAATAACTTTGTTTCAAATATTTGTATTTTCATGTACACTGCTGCAAGTTTAATGTTCTGAAGGAGATGCCTTATATTTGATATTTTATTAATGATAACCATTAAGTTAAAACATCTGACAAAAATCTTATTTTAATATACAAATTAAAATCATGAAGTCACTGTAAAACTTACAGGATGAAAACAGAAGATGATCTCATTAATTTCTGTTTAATTTTTGACCCTTTTAGTCATATATCTACTCTTCGTAGCAATTAAAGCTTTTTTACCATTTTTCTGTCGTATATCTCAGCTCAGCTTGAAAAATACTGTTCACATCCAGTCGATATGAATATGCTTATATTCATATCGACTATGTATAGATGAATCTGCGGTTATATTACATCACGAATATATGAATATGAATATTACGACTTTTAATATCTGAATATGCGGCCATATTACATTGTGAATGCATGGAGATTAATATATCAACAATGAATATATGAGAATCTGCCGACGTAATACAGTGTGAATATATGAATATGAATATAACGACAAAGGATAGATGAATATGTGGTCTTATTGTATCAGTTGATATAATATGACCGCAAAGAGTAAAATAGATGTCACGGGCAGGAGGAGACAAGATATCACGTTCTTTTGTAATTTTATTGAGATAGACTAGTAATAATTCTTTTCTGACAAAGGTTCTAAAAATAGAGCAACAATGTTGCTTAGTGAAATCATAAATAAAAATTATTTTTAGAATTAAATTTTTGAAAATTTTTGAAAAGTATTACATTAAATTTAAAATCAAAAATTTATTTATTTTTATTAAATTTGAAAAGAAAAGACTATTAGACATATATTCATGTCTTAAATAATTGTCTCAGAAAAGTGAGATAAAATTTTTTCATTTAAGTTTTGTTGTTTCTCTTAATTTCAATTTTGTGAACGCAGTCATAAAAATCCAATCTTATCTCATACGTATATTTGAATGTCAATATCAAATTTATGATTCGTATTATGAACGTTTATCAACAAGCCTAACATTTGAAATCTATTTTTCGTTAAAATTCAATTTTTTAAAAATTTTTTAGTACTATAAATAAAATAAAACTCCATTTAGAAATCGTTCTTAATACGTCAACAGATCAATAGATGGCGTTCCTAAAGCATAGAAAATCCATAATATATACATCTTTAAAGAAACGGAACACAAATGCTATTGGTAGATGGCAGCATGAGTAATATTTTAAAGATAACTTTAATGTGATGTGAAAATTAAACTAAATATTAAATGTATCCTAGTAGAATATTTAAAGATCAGAATAAGAAGAAATTAATATGAAATAGTGAATTAATCTTTCACAAGAGAAAATAAAACCAATCGAATAATTAGTTTGTTATGAAAGCGAAATTGTAATTTCTACACAAAATTATCAACGTGTCGGCATTATTTGTCAAGATTAGATCGTTTATGCTATAAATTATGTCAGCTCCTTTGTTTAATTTCATATCCAATGGAGGTTTGGCTACTTTATTTAAAAACGGGTTCCACAATCCTGAGTTTTTTGTTGTTAAATTTACATTTTTTTTTAGTAGTTGACTTAGTTAACAGCTGTGTTGGATAAGGTTGATGCAACATGGTCAACTCTGGCAATTGATTAAGTCAATAATTTCTTCATTTAATTATTCTGATCATTTTTACTATTATAATTATTATAGGACGGTAATTAAAAAGAAATTCTTTTGTATGCCCAAACAGACAGGGGATCCTCACTGACGTCTAAAATTGTAGTCCTTTAGTTCTGTATTGTAGTCTAGAGTTACCCTGGAACAATGAAATCATCGCATTATAAGTTCTGGAATAAATCACTCGAATTCATTTTAATCTTAATATGGCGTCAAGTTGAACATTATTATTATAAATTAATTCATCTTGCACCTTTTTTTTAAAGATATTACCGTTAAACTATTTACCAATATCAAAACGCAAATTTCCAATTTAAGGTTATTTTACAATCTCTTGTAAAATGGTAAAATTGCTTACTGAATATTTGTTATTTATTAAAAATCTAATACTCATTAATAATTTAAATAATACTCATAAAAATTTAAAAAGCAAATTTTTGATTTAAAAAGTAAACTATTTAAGACTTGTATTGATTAGTCAATTCTATCGCAATTAGAACTTCAATTTTTCCCAATTTAGAGAACCAGTTTGGAAAAATTTGCAGAATCGCCTAAATTGCATTGATTAGAACAATTGTTCAACAAATTAGAAATGCGTCAATTCCTTATTTGTAATTTGATTTCTTTTCAATTGGATTTCAATTTCTCTTCAATTTCTTTCTTCTCTCCTCTCAATATGAAGAACAAATTGAATTTCTCAAATTAGTTCTGTTTACTTAAAGGTTATATAGACCAACATCAAAATCGTAACTAATTTTTTGAAGTTGTTTTAGTATCTTTTGCAAAATGGGGGAAGCATTTACTGAAAAATTGCTCAACATTCATAGAAAATTATTGATTTATCAGTAAATTACGAACGTATTAGAGATTTCAGTTATCGAACTGAATAAATTTCTTCTTTCCTAAATTCGAATTCAAATCTTCTAAATTTGAGGAACCTATTGAATTTTTAAATTGGTTCTTTTCCTTAGAGGATTTAATTAGCATTAATTAAAAATAATATTGAAATTTCTTCACTTTTTCAACTTGAACGTGATTAAAGATCAATTTTCTTCCATTGAATCCAATTTTCCGGTATTTTAACTCAAAGTTTTTCAATTTAAAAAACCAATTAAATTTTTTAAATTTTTGGTACTTTAAAGATCTCATTGACTAATATCTAAACATGCACATCTATTTAAGGTTTATTTTTTTATAATCTTTCGCAAAATGGTGAAAGCATTTGGAGAAAAGTTGTTACTCATCATAAATCAAAAACTCAACATTCATAGAAAATTATTGATTTATCAGTAAACTATGAATGCATTAGAGATTTGAGCTGTAGAACTTGTATCGATTCCTCAATTCGAAATAAACACAAAAGAATAATTCTTATCGAGATTGTGGTATGAAATTCATCTATCATTCGTTTCAAACGACTCTCCCATTTTGCTTGATAGATGTTTTGAAGAAAACGATATGAAAATTATTCTAATATCTAACATGTTTTTCTTTTCATCTGATTTCCAGCATAGTTTTCATGATTTAGATCGATCAAATAGAATGTCGGAATTAATGTCAATTCATGGTATTAGAATTTCTCCAGATCTCTATATGCCATAAGAAGATAATAGTCATTTTATTGTTTCGTGCATTGTCATTGTACAAGAAAACCAAAATATTTAACAAAGATCTGGAAATCTTTATTTATCATCAGCATAAAAATTTAAATAAAAAGCAATAATGGTAACTTATTTTATCATCTAACCTTTATATTATTTTTCTCTATAACGTTATTGAATTTTATTATTTAAAATTAAAGTTCTGTACCATTATGATATTATAAAGTTATCGTATGATAATACCTTATTGCTCTGTAAAAAATTCAGGACAAAATTACTGTATAAAGTTCCGGTACTTTGTTTGCATCATCCGTGAAATCCATTTTACCGTAGTATCCATTTTACCATAGAATCCATTTTACCTTAAAATCCATTTTAACAGTAAAAAATTTCACTGTAATTTTTACGATAATATTCATTTAATTGGAATTTTCAATGATTTTATGGAAATTATTACTGTAAAAATTACGATGTATCAGATTTTTTGTTCTGTAACATGTTCCGGAAAATGGATTTTACTGTAAGAATTATCGGCACGGTAAGTGCAGGTACTTTTTATCCTAATTTGATTCGAAAATTTTTTTAGGGTGTATGAAACATTTTATGATAAGGAAATTTGGTTACCGTTTTACAATGATTGAGCTGTAAATGAACCGCATATTAACTTTTTTAAAATTTATATTTAATATTGTAACAAATGTTATGTAAAATTTAAATAATGAATACAAAATAAATATCTGAAATTTTAAAGAAACTTTTGCTCGTTCGCTAAATATTTTTTGGAGAAAAAATATTGATCGAGATTTATAGTAAACAAAAATTAAATAAGAATTTAAAAAAGTTTATGGATGAAATTGTAAAAGAAAACAGATAAAATTATTAGGTCCTTACTTTTATCTCAATATAAACGAAAGCTAAATTTGCGTTAATATTATGAAAATTTTGAAATCTTTTAGTAGAATAATTTTGAATTTTGACCGTCCCGCAGTGGGCTGATAGTACGTTCCCAGTAGAACATCGAAATCAAGCATCACTGGCTGCGGTTAGTAAGTGGCTGGGTTACCACTTTGATCAACTTACGTAGGGACCGAGGGTGAGCGGTATCGGTTCTCGCTAAATTGTTCTACCGTAAAATGTTCGACTTCGCGTGCAGGTCATCGAGCCACCAAGGTAGGGGTACCATCGCCTCAGCTGAGGATCAAAATTGTGATGGCATGTCTTCGGATCATCTTCGGAGATGCTTCCCAGACAGTTATAAATAGCCGATTGTGCAGCTCCAGCACGACGTAAATAAAATACCTACCTACCTTGAAATTTGATGGAAATAAAAATCTGTTAATTGTCAAGCAACTAAGCTGATTGGGAAGTAATCGAGGGGGTTGTTGAGGAAACCGAGCTGGTATGTAGCTTCCACACTGTTAAAACTATGGCGTAATATCTCTCCGAATTTGATGATGAACAACGCTAAAAAATGTGCGAAAGTGCACTTTATTTCAACTCAATACCAAATATAGCTTTCACATACAATTTAAATAATATATGAAAACTCTAAACACCTTAAATGCAACAAAAAAAGTACACCGAGATCACGGTCTTTTACATCAGATGTTCAATATTTTCACTTTCGAAAACTTCAATGTTGGCTCTTTATGACGTCACCTATGATTGTTTATTATCGATAACGAGCTGTCAAGTGTTTCTGATTGTTATAAAAACAGAAACTAGAGTTCCCGTTAAAAGATGAATGTATGTTTTTATTTGAATAATTAAGATATTCATATTTTATTCTGTTAACTGTATTAAATTATTTAATAGCACATCGCTCCTATCCGCTTCTGCTATGTTAAGCCTAATTCGAATTCTTCTTAATATTTTCTCTGTGTTACGGTATGTTTGATTTACAAACTAATTTTATTTTAAGAATTCGTGTACACATTCAACCTGAATTAATGATCGTTATTTTATACTGTTTCTTAAAAATAACTTTACTGACTCTTACATGCAATATCTTATCGTAATTTAATTATAAATATTAGTGCTACTGAATACCGAAATTATGTTGCCAACTTCTTTAGGTGTGTTATAAGGATATTTATATTTTTATTTTAAAATCTCTGTAAACTGAATCGAATAATTTTATTATGTCTAATATCAGTCCGCTTCTGCTTTGTTAAGATTAGTTTGAATTCATCTTAATATTCTCTCTGAGCTTCGATGTATGTTTGATTTAAAAATTCATTTTCTTTTGATAATTAGTGTATATATGCAACCTAAAATGCTGATTCTTTTTTATACTGTTTCGTAAAAATAATTCAACTGATTTTTATGTGTTTTATCATATCTTACTGTTATTGGAAATTTTAGACTTACTGAAAGAAAACATGGTTGCGGCTACTTTTCAGCAAGTAGCGTAAATGAATATTAATCTTGTATCAGAACAGCACTTCTGGTGTAAAGTAGTTGCCACCATTTTTAGTGTTAAAATATGCGGGAGATTTTTACTGTGTTATATTTCCAGTTTTTTACTGCGTAGCTTTCCAGCTTTTTCGCTGTATAACTTTCCTGTGTATCTTTTTATAACATATTTACACCAAATGCAACTGATATGCTATGGCAAATTAAATCGCTTAAAAAATATTAAAATTTGATGTTGAATACATCAATTTATTTTTACAAAATTGTTCCAACTGTGACAATGTTGTGTCAGTGAAGGGATTCGTACCTCTGATCTATTAGTCATGAGACCAATTAACACTCTCGGCTGTAATATGCACCCAACTGCAAGGACTAAGTCGTTTCATTAAGTGGGCTTAGTTGGTGAGATCAAATTTTAGTTGTTTATCTGTATTAGGTGAAAGCAGTTAATAAACGGTTTTTCTTACAGTTAACAGTTTGAATAACATCTTATTTATGGTTATTTGACTGGTACTTGAATATGACAAAATAACGATAAAATAAATGTTTATTTAACCATTTTTTCCGCGAAATTTCTAACAGTGCAGTTACCTCGTTTGGAGAAATTACATTGCGCATTGTAATTACCATCCGTAATGTGCATTTTTAGAATCTTTGTCAAAAAAGTATACACATTATGGGTCGTAAATTAATATTTAAGAGATAAAAAATAAATAAAAATGACTATCTGAGGAAACAGAGAGGATAACATATACTTTTTCCATAAAAATACTTTGGGGGTGTGTGCTCAGTGTTTATACGACTTCTGACATCCTATCAGAAAAGTCACAACATTTTGGCATCTTTTCTTTATTTTTTAAGAATCCAAAAGTGATTAATTTATTGCATTGTGCCAATTACTTCATAATAAGCATTTAATATTGTTAAAATACAAAGACTGAGAGAGGAAAACTATTCTGGTGAAATTACCATATTGTATAGTAATGATATTTGTGACTGAAAATGATATTATTGTTTATTGGATCTAAAATATACGGTATTTCAACCATTCGTTCGTTAATTTTCCCACTCATATGGTAACGGTTAATCAAAATTCTGGTTTTCACAATTTTAGTTATTATTATCGTATATTTAGTAAAAAAAATACTAAAATGAAAAGTAAGTTTGACCGAGTAAATGGTACCAAATTTTATCACATATTATAAAACTATATTTTATTGTTAATTTTGCCAAATTCTCTAAGAAACCATTTCGATAAAAATTATTGAGCTTTTTTGGTGTCCCCATAGATTCAGAAACATGGCACATTTTACCATATTCTGGTACTTTTGTCCATACTTTATTTCCCAGTGTGTAATATAATTAGATGGGGACAGAAAACTAAACTTAAATAATAAAAATATATAAATCTTAAAATATTAAATCTTAAAATCTAAAATCTTAAATAACAAAACTTTTTATTTCCATTACTAAAACTATCATTATTCAAGATTACTTTCTAAAGCTAAAATATTACTGATATTTCATACTTATTGGAATAAACATTTCAGCCATATCTTTAAAGAAATCATTAAATCAATAACTTTATTTGAATAATATTTCTCACCATTTTTTACTATAAATTACCATGATCGTGCGTTAAACATAAATCTATAGATACATTTAAATGGATTATGGACACACATAAACTATATTAAATAAAAGTTAGCGAGATATTTTACTTCTTTTTTAAATATATTCGCATTTTAAAAGTAGTTTGATTTCAGTGGTAATAAACAATGGTTTAAAAAAAGCAATTTACTATAATAGCTGTTAAAATATTTTTAAATAATGTGAAAAATGTTAAAAATAATTTTTAAGTACGTTATATTTATTTATTATTTTTGTTTTACTTTATTGTACATAGATGAAAAAGTTCTGATTATATTACCGTACTATAAGATCATAACGCCTCCGGTTTTTAAAAGAAAAAAGAAGAAAAACAAGACGGAATTCTGGTTAATAAAATTAAAATATACGGTTTTGAAATCATTGGTTTGGTAATTTTTCCGCTAACGGTTTACCAGAAATTCTGTTTTTCAAAATTAATGTTCTTATTACCACATATTTTGTAAAAAATACAAACCTGAAAAGCAAATTTAACCGTATGAATGGTTTTCATGCTATGTTCTAAAGTTCCCATACCTCATTTTACTACATTTATTAAATTTTACACTAATACATTGTAAAAAATTATTTTATTGTTAATTTTACTAAAATCATTAACAAAGCGCAACGATAAATATTACTGAGAAAAATATTTTCTGAAACTACGGAAAACCCGTTATAAAATTCTTATTAAAACTTTACCAATTACCATAATACCAGAAGTACATATTACTAAAATTATCACCAGAATTTCTATAAACAAAATAAACTTGTGGTATCAGATAACTTAAGAAATATCAATTTGGTTTCGCATTCTACGAATGCTCCCACGCTAATGTTGTTCATTGAATTTATCTGACATATCGAATAAAAAATAACGAAATATTGCAGTAAGTGCAAAATATTTTTTAAATCAATACGATAGCAAATATTAGTGGTGTTACCTATAAAATATTTGAAAAGCTGAATAGTCTACAGTTTCATTTGAAACAATGGCTAACTTTCAACCAATCAGATAATTTGATTTCGTGTTTCGGCTCGAATGGTTTGCGGTAGAATGTTCTAATGTCGACAATGACCATTCACTTGCTTCGAACTTTCTGTATGACAAATTTCATCGCTTTCGATTGTATATAGTTTAGGAGTCCATAAAGGACGCACACACAGAGACATTATATATA
>NC_092212.1:81092136-81121900 GCF_043381705.1 Parasteatoda tepidariorum | reverse complement strand
TAGCTGGCGACCTATATACCTATATATATATATATATATATATTATAACCGATATTGAACAGTCGATCCAATTCTGAGTTTACTAGTAAATGTTTAAATTCCCTTTGAATTTTGAACGCAACCCGGAATACAAGGGAACTTCTGTATCAAGCATTCAACCAAACTATCCTTCATGGCAAATTTTTGAGGGAGCAAACCCACACTTGTAGATAAATTCCACAAAACCTCCCTCGGTTAGCCCGGTGGCAAGGGGATTCTAACCCAAGATCCGCCTACTATTGAGAATATTCTACGTCAGTACTGCAGTTGGTGCGAACCGGGAGCAGAATTCGTATCAACTAACTACCTTTGGTATTCGAGTCGCGGTCACCTCATTCGAAGGCGAATGATGATAGAATTTGTCTTTTGAGCTCTTTTCTAATTATTTCATTTCATTTTATGACCGTCGGTAACAATCAATCCAATTTTGAGTTAAAAACTACCACTGTTCAACTGCGCAGCCTTGTGAGCCCCATCTAGAACATAAGGGAACTGCTAAAGAATTGGAAGAAAATTTGTTTCAGTGGAAGACTCTTTAATGGAACTAACAAAGACATGCATTACATGGGAGGGAAAACCACGAAAATCTCCCTTGGTTAGCCCGATGGCAGTGGAGATTCTGACAAACAAACCTGACAAGCATTGGGACAAGCTTTGTGGTGGACTTTCTGATGGAGTTAACCCGCATTTGCGTTACAAGGAGGGGAAATTCACTAAAACTGCTCAGGGTTAGTCTGATAACAAGGGGATTCTAACTCATGATCCGTCTACCGCTGAGGATATTTTACGTCAGTACTGTGGTTGCTGCGAGTCAGGTGCCGAATTCGTTTTGACCAGCCATCGAAGTTTGATTCGAATCTGGGTCACCATGCATTCCCTCAACAGCCGGCTATGGGCCAAGGGGTCATGGAAATTAAGGCACCGCGCTTTCTTAGACAACGGCATGATTGTGGCAGTGTGATGAGTATTGCGCACAATTCACCTTTACTTCTTTGACAAACTGGTACCCGCCGATATGAATTTGGGTAGGCTTCAAGACGCAACTGGAGACCAAACCCTATTGGCAGGTCAGTGCCTTAATTACTACACCGTCAATCCAATTTTCAAATCACCCAAATTTTCCCTCATGTGAATAACGAATAACGCTTTAAATTTATAGACTAAGTAAAAGTTTACTTTAACACTAATGGATGAAATTATAATTGCAATATAAAAAGTGCATTTATAAACTGAGCATTGATTTTCGTGTACTCAAAAACAAAAGTATTAAGCGTATATTTTGATGGTATGGCATTCATCTTTGTATTGAAAGTAATAAATGAAAATTATACTGCGTGCGCAGAACTGAAATAATTATTTGCATGATGAACAGATTTTATTTAAGTGGATGTTTTTTCTAATTAAGAATTGTAAAGCATAATAAGTTATATTTTCTAATCGGTTTTTGTATAGACAAAACTAAACGTATGCGTTTTAATGTTGAAAAATACTCATTTTAAATGGAAAACTATTGCTGACAATAATTTTTATTTTGCATTAAAAAGAAATGTTTTGAATGGTTAATGAAATGACGCCTATATAATGTTGAAATATTTATTTTTATTACGGATAATTGTAATTATGCAGGGAAATTTTTTACAGATTGTTTTTGTGAGGGCAAATTATTTTCTCCAAATTGAATGTGATTGAAACAAGCATACAGATGGTAATATAATCAGAAATAAATTGAAGCTTATAAATAAGCACACATAGAAGTTTTAAATGAAGAGAATAAATTTCAATTAGGACATCAAGACAAGAATAACAGTTCATGTACCAGGTAAAAAATTTAAATAAATGCTAAAATGCAGTTATACATTCCTTATTGGTTTTATTTTTCAATAAAAATCCAGATAGCTGGCGACCTTTCGGAAAACGTTGTATTTCCATTTTGTAGACAGAGTAAAGTTGACTGATTAATCATTTTTTAAACTTAGGAGAAATATTAGTATGCCAAGCATTTTCTCTTAAAGATTGAATAAAGGCATGAAAAAAAACTACATTTTAGCTTTTGCTGTAAACCCAGTTTCTGACTTTTTTCATTCTAGATTTGTCAAGGGTCTCAAATGCAGCATTTTGTTTGTGTTGAAAACTCAATGATCAGGCCAACCTTCGCTTTTAAAGTGTCAAAAAATATATAAAAGCCTGAGCAAATAAACCTTGTTTTAATGATGGTTATAAAATATAAAATAAACCTTGAGAAGGTGAATTTATCCTCGGTTTGAGAACGCTTTCCACTTTTTATTTGCGACTGGTGATTCATCCTCTAATCCAAAAGGTTTTTCTATCCCTGTTTTGTAAAGACAGATTCAATCTCGATATAAAATGGTGGCTTAGGGAAGATACATACAAACGATGTAGCGCGTAAACTAGCATAGTTGAATGTAGGATTGTTTCAAGCTTGCATGGTTAATTTTCGAATTATTTATAAATATTGTTGTTGACATTAAAACCAACCTTACTTTGCTATCTGGGAAGTAATTAAGTAAAAACATCTGCAATGCTTGGAGACATTTTACAAATTGAAACATATTTTGGTTTAATACTGGAATAATTCAAATAAATTATTCCTCAATAAAATGGAATAATGTTTTTCTTTGCTCAGCATATTTGTATCAAAAGATCTTACAAATTTAAAGATATTTTCCAAAATAATGGATTTATTAAAATATTGTGGAATAATGGATTTATTAAAATATTGTGGAATGGATTTATTAAAATGTTGTGGAATAATGGATGTATTAAAATAAATTATTCTGTTTTGAAGTGTAATTATTTTCTTTTTATTTACTTAACATAATTGTCGCGAAATCAAATAATTTTTTATCAAATTAAATATATTATAAATAGTGCAATCAATAATCTCCGTCCCTAAATTGATAGAAGTCGAAATTTATAAGCATAAATAAAAATTTATATTCTAATTAAACATTTAACTAAGACGTAAGTGCAATTATGGATTAAATGGATTTGGTTTTCACAAAATCAAAAATATATATTTCATAGCTGGAAAAATAAATTTTCTCATTGTAAGTGAAAGGTGATTACGTTAGTTAATGCTAAGTTGAAATATTTATTCTCATGTCAAAAATCTGCTAAACTTAGAGATATTTTCCAATCTTTGCCATTTTGTAGTAGAATACCGGGATAATTAAAACTATTAATTACAATATAAAGTGGAATTTATTATTTATTTATTATTGATAATTGTTATTTATTTCTGATTAGTATGTTTATTACGAGTGCAAATTATTGTTACCAAATTGAATATGATAAAAACAAAAGTGCAAATAATAATCACCACCCTGAAACAAATAAAAGAAATTCGAAATTTATAAGCGTGCCAAGAAGTTCTAAATGAAGGGAATAGAATTAAGGAGAGCACCCACGGCAGAGTCAAGTCATCCCACCTTTAGAAGGGAGATCCCGTTCACAGCTTCTGAAAAGTTCGATCTTCATAGTGGATAAGCCCTAGTGCAAGGGCGTCTCCATGTGACAAGACAGGGGCTGCCGAACGAGGAGAATTCTCTCACCCCTATCCCAGAAGAGCACCAGCGCCCCCTACAACGGGAGTAGTATAAGCTATCCGAATCCTCACTCTTTTCTCTACTCATTTATTCTTTCCTTTTACCTTTCCTTTCGAATTTTTGTTTCCAATTTTCGAACAATTGTAATCATTCGTCAAATATTTCATTTGAATAAAGAAACAGGCATAGAAAAGAGCTATCGTTCGCTGCTGTACCGGCGAAACGAAAGAGAAAGGAATGAAAAAGTAGCAACAGAACAATAAAAAAAGAATCTTTGATACCGGCAGACGATCAGCAGTAGCGCCACCTGGATGCCATCCGCAGAAAGATAAGAGAGAGGAAAAAATTACAACAATAATAACGCCGACCGCTTGTTCCAGTTTTGCTTGCCTACAACATGGCGCCCGTAATGGTGTCGGTATATCGTTTGCTCCAATAGTTATACGGTATAACTTTCCAATTTACCGGGTGTACATGTGGTGGTACAGATCCAGATTTGCCAACCTATTCTGCCTCCCTAGGAATGGATATGGGTGCTTAAAGCTATGTGCGAAGTACCCTCTAAGCACTGGGTATGTATTGGAATGGCTTTTTGGTACTCTTTAACATATCGATTTAAGATATCTTCCGTATTTGTCCGCTGGCAAACGTAGCCACAACTTGCGGGCTATTACGGATACGGATTGAAAAATAGTTAACAACACTTATAATTATCGGTATGCGATATATTAAAGTATTGCTCACCTACTGATTTTTATCTGTATGTGAACGAAGTTAAAAATGGATAGCAAATATAAAAATTTCTTTAATTCCATATATTAATCAGTTTTTAATGCATTATGGGAAAAAAATAATATTAAATTATCCAAAACATTTCTAGATTAAAGTTACCTGACAATATTTTCTTGATTATAAAATGCATGCATTAAATCGTAATATTTATCTTATGTGTAGTATAATATTTAATATTCTCGATTATGGGTTATATATATGCATTAAAATTATATACATTTTGAAAAAAAGTACATTTTTGCTTATAACCCTACTTAAATCGAATATTTTCGCTTATTAGATTAATGTTGTGTCAAATTTTGAGATTGAAAACAAAATTTTCACTTTTCAATATTTGGTTTTTAAATATATAATTTTATCAAGAATGATATGAAGGCATAATTTGCAATTATATTTTATTTGATGCTATTATAATACTGCTTCGTTTTAAATTGCGTCGAAATGTACGAATTAAATCATAATATTTTTCTTGCATTTTTTCATAATATATAATGTATCTCGTAATTTAAGGATAAATAAGCCTTAAAAATGGCTAAAATATACAGATGATAAATAAATCATTAGCATTTTACTAATATTCATCCTAAATCTACAGTTTTTCGTCTTAGATTTAGGTTAGGCCATTCAATATAAAGTGTTTGAAAATAAAATTCTACTTTCTTAATGTATTTTTTGACAACAGTAATTGTAAAAAAGAACAATTGTTGAATTATTTTCTTTGATGTAGTTATATAGCTCCGATTTCTTTAGTACCGAAATGCACGCTTAAAAGTTATGTATGCTTAAATATTAGGTTAGGTTGAATTAAACATTTATATTTTTCGGTACCCATTACAAACTTACCAATATTTATTGCAAATTTTCTAAACTGTACAAACCATAATCTAGAGTCTAAATTCTTATACAGAAACTTAATAGCAAATTTAATAATAAGTAGAAAGCCCATTTATTTTATAAAAAAAATTAGAAAAAAATTATGTTGGAAAATGAAAATTTTCTTACTAAAGTAAATTGAAATTTTTTTTTCATTTATTTATTTAGATAATTTAAATTAAAGTTTTCTTTTGAAAATTTACTTTAAGAGCTTGCTTGTTTGGAATGCATCATAATTATAGAATTTATCAATCAATGTGTCATTAAATCATAATTTTAAAAAGGAAGAAAAATTTTAAATTCGTGTTTTGGCTTTGTACCTAACAAAAGTTCCTTTAACTATCTTAATATATTCCAATATCAAAAATAATATATTCCATTTCCGTAGTAAGATATCTTTCAAGCATTTATCGATAGAAATGATGAATAGGAATTAAACGTAATTTATATTTATATTTACTTCCTTCAACGTATTTTCAATCCATACGAGCCTATAATTCTTATCATACATATTTTATAATGTAAGAAACTATTAATTCGTTTAATCTACAAATTTAAAGATTTATTAATTAAGGTAAATAGATAAAGAGAATAATTAAATGTAATAATTCAAAATATAAAATCACGTAGGTGCATAAACTTAAAACTGTTACGAATCTTGATGAAAATTTATATTTACATTTTTTAAAACATTTTTATTGATATTTACATATATTTAGTTTTCATCCTTAATTTAATATCTTTAAGTAAAAGTATTAAGATAATATAAACGATAAGATAAAATGGGCATACTTAATTTGATGCACATCTTTAACCCTTTAATGCTGATAGTACACCATTGTCCCCTTTATATATATTATTTTCTATTGCTCTTATTACGAGCAAAAAAATATTTTGGTGCTTTTTAATCCCGAAAAACAGTCTTAGATCTAATAAAATTTTTGTTAGACTATCAGAATTATATTTGTATTAAAACATTAAGTTCAAAATAATTATCATGGAAAAAATTTTCTTTCATTAATATTCAAAAAATTATGAATAATATATTTTGTAATTTAAAATTATAATGCTGAATCACCGTTTCCCTTTGATCCAAATAACAAATTTGAAAAAATTACTGTTTGGAAGTGAGCCGTGTTTGGAAGATTTTATTACCTTAAACGCAGAAAAAAGACATCAGTGTTTCAAATAGTATTTCGCAACTATAAATTATTGAAATCCTAAATATAATATTTTTGACTTATTTTGACCAAAATTAATACCAAATAATGAAAAAAGTAAGAAAAATGTGTTTAAAAAATATACTTCGTCAATTGGCTAAGAGCATTGACGCTGCCTTTAAATTAATCATAATCAAATATTTTCACATTATTGTTTATGGCAAAAAATTTTGTTTTTACATAATAGTTCACTACCAATCTAGTTTATTGACGTATCAAGTTTCTTTAATATTTTCAGATACTAATTTTTAAGACGCCAAGTGACATAATTTATTATGTAATTAAATTTTCTCATACGACTTCTTCTTTTCACTTTAATATTTATTTAAACTATAATAATAGACAGTATTTCAAAGAACATTTTTCATCTCTTCATTTACGTCGCTCACATAATTTAGATACAAAATGTATTACGTGCAAAATAAAAACCTGACCACGCAGCATTATTTTTAATCTAATAATCAGATCTTCAAGCTTTAGGACCTTGTCTCAATGATTCAAAGGGGTGATGTATACCTGACAATTCAATTTCAATTTTTACTATTTTTAAATAAATAAGTAAAATAATAACTATTTACTAAAACTTATTTTTCAATGGGAATTATTTCTGGATGAACGAATTTTACAATTGTGTGCGAAAAATTTTCAATTCGCTTAAAACGTTCTCGACATATAGAGAAATACTCAAAAAGTAAAATTAACATTTATATACACGATGCACTAAAAGAACATGATCGCTCTCCTGACCAAACATATTTCACAGATTGCAGCTACCCCCTAAACTTTAGGGGTCAGAAACCTGAACCCGTTTTAAAAAAGGGTATGTTTATTCAGGGAAAGTACGTTTTTGTGTCTGATTTTGCAGCTTAAAGAATAATCTGCACTAATTAATTAGCATATTTGATGTCACCCCCTTGAATTGTAGCGATTGAGACCTAAAAACATGAAGATCCAATCATTAGATCAAACGTTATTAAGGGTGGTCCGTTTCGTCACATTTTATTTTATACGTAACTGTTGTATTGAAAAATAATGAGAGGTTGCGAAAAAAGGTATAAAAACAGTTTCAAAAACCCACAGTTCCAAACAAAATAAAAAGAAAGAAAAAAAAAAGAAAGAAGGAATTTATTAATTCTGTAAATTGTAGAGTTTTAATGATTGATTTTAACACTCATGGCTTAGTTTAAAGAAAAGAAAAGTCTAGGGAAAAAAAGCATTTTTTATGTAATTTAAATTTGCATTTTGCCATACTATTGGTGAAAATTACTTTCGTAATTCCCTACTATTGCTATTAAAAATATATGTATTCAAGTTAAAGTAAATTTCAAAATTAGAATTTTTTTTATTTTATCTTTTCTTTTGTTGTCATTGATTTCACGCACCGACTTGATTTTTTATTTATTAACTTGCCAAAAAAGTTAATAATTAAATCTTGATATAATGATACAGTAACAATCTATGTAGCGCTTTTCAAGGATTCAAACTGGATCCAAATTCATTATATTGTGAGTGCACAGATATGCCAAATAGCTGAAGCAATATTTAACCAAATTTCTTACAAAATGCTTTACTTCGATAAGAATCGGTGACTAACAGGAAAATTGGTGATACACAATTTTTTTTTTATATACGGCGGAAAAAAATGCAAAACTTATCGTGCCATATAGTATTGACATATTTGGTACGAAAACCAAAAATTCTGTTTAATAAACCAAAATATGCGGTATTTAAACAATTATTTCAGTAATTTTTTCCCATTCCTATAGTAACGATTTACAGAAAATTCTGGTTATTAAAATTATTGTCCCTAATTCTGCATATTTCGCAAAAAATGCAAAACTAAGAAATAAATTTAATCAAATAAATGTTCAAAGAAATCATGACAAAAGTACCAAATTATAGCACATTTACCAAATTTTATCATATATTATATAAACAATATTTCATTATTATTTATACCAAAATCAATATTAAAGTGGGTCGGAAAATTTCTCATATTTTTTGTGTTTCCATAGAGCTAAAAGTTTACCATATTCTTTTGACTATATTTTTTTCCTCAGTGTGCCATTTCAAATATTTCCTGATAGCTGAAAAATGCGTTAAATTAATATACCAGTTTCGGGCTTCCATTTTCGATAAGTAATATGAATTAAGATAACATCGAATACTACAAGTTTTAAATACGATACACAATGTTGCCACGATAACTAAGATCATAGCATAAAAACTATTTATTCGATTAAATTTACTTTTAAGTCTTATATTTTTTAGTAAATGAGTGAATGAAGGGCTAAACAAAGGATATTTCAATTTTATTAACTACTAGACTTATGTTTTTCTTTCTTTTTTCTTTATTAGAAATGTTACTACCATAATCTTTATTTATGCATAATGAAATTGCAAGTTTTTGTAGAGTTTATTTACTTTACATTTATTTACATAATTTGCTTTATATATCGCTGTTTATTTATGACTATATAATATCGAACTTTTTTCGTTGTATTTCACTCAAAAGCAGAAATCCTTATTTTAAAATATAAATATTTCTCTAAAATTACCAGACTTTTGTTTGATTTTAATATTCAAGCTTTGACTTGATATTTAATTGATTTACAATTGGAGATATGTAAATTTTTTGTGTTTGGAGTAGTTCCTTTCAGGATCTGACACCCTTAAATCAAAAAACCTGCACTAACCCATGAATGTTCATCATTGCCATGGCAGTATTTTTTTTAAAGATTTTAATTCTTTGTTATTTATTTTTCCTCATAAATAAGCTTTGTATATTCCAGAAATTTCAACTAAACCGATTGATATTAAAGTTTTTCTTAAAATTTAAAAAAAAAATAAAAATAAGAAAATTATTTAATCTTTGTTTGAAAAAAAAATTTAAAAAAAAAATGTATACTTTAAAAATACATCCTTTTTAATGATTTTCGAAACTATTTGAAAAATGGTAATATTTTTAAAATAATTCAATATAATTTACAAGATTTTTTTCAAAAATATATTACAAGAAAAGCACGAAAATGACTAAATAAAATATAGTTTTTCATAACCTTTTTTGTAACTTATTTAAGCAGAAAAATAATAAAATGCAATATTACACTTAAAAAAAAATGCAGTTTTTTGAATAAAATAAAATAAATATACTTGAAGAAATTGCTCTTTTATAATCTTTTTAAATTAACACAAATAAATATAGTAAGCACTTTTTCGATATTTACATATTAAATAACTATCAATTTATTTAACATATAAATATTGAAAGTATCAATTGTTGTAACTATCAACAAATGGTAACTATAAACGTTTGCACATTTTTTTTAAAATAAGAAAATATAAATGACAAAATGCGCTCAAAAAAGGAAAATATAGAAAAAATAATATCTGATGTTTAATTTACTAATTTTAACAAATTATATTTTCCTGTATTGTTTAAATTAATTAAATAATTAATTTATGCTTGGGGAATATCGACCCACATAGATTTGTAACGTGAAATTAATTGCTTTAATCAACCAGAATTCGAAAACATTAGCTTAAGTGATGACACTACTGTAAAAAATAGGTGCCAACATCACATCAATATAAGTCACTCGAGTTTACGGTAGGTTGTTTTCTTTGCCGTAACACAACCCATACAAAGAATAGACACTTCAGCAGATTTTTCAGCCATAGCGCAAAAAGTATCGTAAAAACCAAGTATATAAGTGATTCTCACGAAACATGACAATTCACTGTCCCTTGCTCCAAGATCTAATACTATAATACTAAAAGAACTTCTTTTTTAAAAAATTAATAAATAGCATTGCTGTTAGCATTTTAAAATGACTTTTCACTAGCATTGACTGTTTTGTATACTTAAAAAATTTAATTGAATATCAAAATGTCATTTTCCTGGCATGTCCCAAACAATATTTCCAATAATAACTAGTTCAAAACTTCCCATACATTTCTCAAAATCTACCTAATTTTTTTTATTTTATCCTATGTAAGTATTTCTAGAATATACGCAGAGGGTATTGTTTACTAAAACTTCGCTTAAAATAATTTTTTCTGACAAGAATTTGTTTATCCCATGAAAATCTGTCATTTTCCTGGCTACTTTTTTTTAGTGATTTATAACCAAAAAAGATAGCGCCAGAAATCCATATCTTATGCTAATAGATTGATTAGATACCCTCCTATATGAACATGTCTTGTTGCATGAATGAAGGATCTACTTTCTGGTTCAAAATCTATTTCAAAAATTTTTTCAAGGTGAGTAGCTTTTTATGCTGTCATTTTCCTGGCTACTTGAAATCATTAATAACAAAAACTACATAGATTTATCTGAGTTATTTTAAGAAATACTGTTGTTTTCTGCAGAATATAAACGTCTTCGGTCAAAATATTAAAGTAAAGTTATATGCTATAAAATGGCGAATTTGTCATTATCCCGGCTTATGAATGCCAGTACATTGAAGTGTTACCAGAAATTCTTTTTAACTGCTAATACTGTAAAGAGGGAAAGCAAATATTAACCTAATACCAAGTTTATATATGACTGTAATATGCTTGGATATAATCAAAGTTATTTATTTATTTAATGATTGATTATTATGCACAATTTTATTCTGTATATAACAGCAACAAAATTTTTTTTGTTTTCTTCTACAGTGGATAAAAAGAATTAATTTAAGCAATTTATGGTCCATCTAACATAAAGGCTTAAGTTGAGTTACTTACTATTACCTTAAAATGACTGTTTTTTAAACTTCTAAGGTAATTGTCATTTTCCTGGCACTCAAGATTTGGTGAATTTCTATTTTATTTATTTTTTTCTCGAGCAAATGTCAATAAACTACACTGCTGTCTATAAGATATTAAGATATTAATAAGTGTAGTTAAAGAAGTATGCAAAAAAAAATTTTGGCTTATTTTGAAGAAATTTTTTGGTCCGAATTATCATGTTTCGTGAGAATCACCCATATAAGTGATGCGAGTTTAGGGTAGGTTGCTTTCTTCGCATTAACACTACCCATGCAGAGAAGACACTTCTACAGATTTTTCACCTAGAGCGCGAAAAATAGGAATGAAAATATAAGCCTAATTTAACTTTTTTTTTCTTCTTTTAACTGAAGGAAGCACCATCACCTTTTCACTCCCTTTACTAAACGGCGTACTTTTTTAGCATTCATCCTTCATTTTTGTTTAAAAGTGATATTTTCTACAAAAAGGAGGAAAATTTTCTTAACAAAAGTTACAACTATAGTATAGTTTTATATAAAAACATTTTCTCAATACGAATAAACGATTACCAGGACTTGAAAAATAATAATTTGTATTTGTATAGAGAATGAGGTTTGATGATTCAGTACGAAATAGTAAATAGGATGAAATTTTTATCTCCAAGGAGATTCATAAGAGTTGAAATAGGTCGGTTCACTCTTGTATTAAGTTTCCTTATTTTCAAAACTTTCAATCTAAACGCTCAGATTTAGATTTGGCATCAAACAATCTCTCGCTCTCCATTTGTTATTTTTGACGTAAAATCAAGCATTTAATTATAAAATAAAGATCTCGAGAGAGAAAATAAATTTTTCTACAGCAATGGATACACAACAAAATGAAATTTAACAGAAGTGAAAAATATATGAGAAAAAATTGCAAAAAAGCACATAAAAATGCAACTAATTTCGAAAAATTGGAATTTCTTTCAAAAATCGCGTAGTCCTTTTAGCACGTTAAATTTTACCTTTTCACCTCTGCGACCTACCTAAGCATTGTTTACGACAAATTTAACAGTAAATAATTCTCAAATTAATTATAGGATGTTATATATATTTTTTTTTCCATTGTAACTCCTGTCCAGGGAGGAAAAAAAACGGACCATCTTGAATAACTTTTGAACTAATGATCGGATCTTCACGCTTTAGGACTCAATTTTAATGGTTTGAGAGGGTAACCTCAAATATGCTAATTACTGCTGACGATGTTTTGCTTTAAGAAATCAGACACAAAAAGAAAATATTTCTGACTAAACAGAGCGTGATTTCGATGGGAAATATTATCCCCATGATTTGATTAGAAGAGAGATCAGAAGTTTTGGACCCCTTAAAGTTAATTTCGCTTTTTGTATATTTCTTCATAAATAAGCATAATTTTTAAGCGAATTTAAACATTTTGAATAGAATTATAAAATTCGCTTATCTAACGATAATTCAATACAGAAAATAAATTTAAGTAAACGTTTGTTATTTCCTATTTTTTATTATTTAATTGATTAATAGTCGACGCATCATAACACATCTGTCGGATTTTTCAAGAAATGGAAATTGTAATTTTCTACCTAAGAATATAATGATTAGGCCAGAAGTAATTTAAGGTTTAACCCTTTTTCTGAGGAGCTGTCTGTTTTTATTTTTTTTTAAATAATGACTAATGATCCAATCCTATTTTATAATTCTTATAAAGACTCAATCACTTGGCATCGTATTAATTTTTAATTTTCGCAAAGAATGATTTATAATTGTATAAACTTTTTAGTTTCCGCAAAGAATCTTACTAGTATTTTTAATTCTGATTAAAAAAGACTTATTTCTTTCTAATGTTTTAATTCTGACCGAGAAAAACGTAAGTTCTTAGTAAATTTTTACCCTGATGATTAATGACTTATTCTTTAATTCTGCTAGACGTCTTCTTTTTCTAATTCTGTCAAAGATTTATTTTTCCTACAAACTTGCTATTTTTTTTTATCTTGACAAAGCATGATATAAGATTTTAATGCTTTTTTTATTCTTATAAAAAATAATGTATGAAGTTAATAATTTTTCGATTCTGTCAATAAATAATTTGTGAAATCGCTTGGTTTTTGATTTTAGCAAAAATAGTTTATAAATCATTACTTTTTTTTAAATCTGAGACAGACTTTTTCATGATCTCACTGATTTTTAATTCTGACAAAGTATGACTTATAACGTTGTTACTTTTTTATTCCGACAAAAAATAATTTTGGAAATTTCTAATTTTTTAAGCATGATGTCTCTAATTTCTAAATTCTGACACATTATGAATTATAATTTTATTAGTTTTTCTCTCTCTGTGAAATAAAGTCTTACAATCTTAATATTTATTTTTAATTTCCAGATATTAAAATATGAATTATTATAAAAAAATTCGACTTCGATGAAATTAATTTTTTGTTATAAAAAGTGTTGAACTATTTTTAACAAGTTTTATTTTATGGAAAACTTCCGGTATTCAATATTTTCTTTGCATAAATTCAAGTAGAAAAAGTGAAAACACAAAAACTTTATTTCGGAATACTTTAGCCTATTATAAAAGATTTCCATGACAAATTTATAAAATATTCAAAATTTTATTTTTTTAATGGTGATGGTATCATTGAATTAAAGCATAGCTTTCCAACATATGCGCCATCACCCCAGTAGGGATGATGATTTTTAGGGGGTGTTAGTAAAACCTTGAGTATTTAAAGGGTGTTAAAGTTTTCGGGAGGGTGGCAACCAAAGTGTAGATGAAATTGGAAATCTGAGAAAAAAAGCATGTTTAAAACTATCAGAATAAAGTAAAAATTGACATAAAAAAGTTCTGTAATTTTTACGGAAGGGCTTTGGTAAGGATTTTTGAAAAACTAACAACAAAATATGGATTTATCACCATCATCATCAATGGCTCGACAGCCTAGGGTTGGCCTTGGCCTTCTCAAGAGGATCATTCCAGGCTATTTCTTCCAGAAGTTTTTTCCAGGCTATGGATTTATATTAAGCGATAAATTTTGGTAAAAATAATAAAATTTAGAAATTTTATCATGGTACTTTAAAGCATAGCATAAGAATCATTTATTTCTTTTCAGTTCCTTTCGAAATTTCTTTTTCAGTTTTTAATTTCCTTTTCTTCATGTGTAGTAAAAAGGAAAAAAAATTAATAACCAGAATTTCTGCTTAATCGTAACCATATGAAAGGAAAAATTTTAAAATGAACTGTACAATACCATTCTTATATTTTTGCTTTATTAAACAGAATTATATATTTTTTTGTACGAGAGATATTGTTAGCATACAGTACGGTAATTTTAGTAGATTTTTTTTTCTTCGAGTATTGAGTACACGTTGAAATGTACAAGTTCTTTGGTTTGGAACCGAATCATTATTTACATTTTAGACTCAGCACATATGTCACTAAGGTAGACGAAATTGTTTTGTCTTAAAAAACGCATTTTAAGGAGAATTATAAAGTAGTTGAAAGGTGCCATTATTTTTTGCACCTTTGTGACTTCTGCAAATTTATTCGAGAGCGCTTTATTTGAATTAAACATTCATTTTTTCCTTCAAAAAATTAAATTGTTATTCGCAGAATTTGACATATTTAAATTTTTAATCTTCGTTATTTTATTAGTTCGTTTTTGGATGAATCAATTTAAATGAATTTGTTTTCGTGTAATTTATTCGTTTTTCAAAGATTTTGATTAAGCTTCAACTTTGAATTTCCTATTGTTAATTTAAAATTTATAATTTACTGATTTGAATTTAAAATATGTTTTACTCGGTATTAATTGTACTAAAAATGCAGTGTATAGATTGTAAGTTGAACTGATAATATTTATAGCGGTAATATAATTACCGTATAATAACATTTATGGTTATATAACATTATAATAATCTTAATTATGTTTATGATCGTTTTATTACCGAACTTTAGAGTAAAGTTTATATTATTCTTATTTCCAATTTTTTTATAATATACTAGAAAAAATGTATAATTAAGCAATTAATATAATCTGTAAAATGATATTTTGAGTTTATTTTTAAACAAATAATTAAAAATATTACATGCTATTTATTTTCCTCAAAATCAGAATAAAAAAACTTTTCCATTATAAATACCTTAATGATATGTATTTCAAAGACCTAATGGCACGGTCACAGAAGTAAATTACATTGAAAACACTGGAAGACAAAAAATATAGTTTATTATTATTTTTATAAGGGTGTTTTGAAATTTTTTGACTTACGAAGTGGGCAGTAATTCAAAAGAGATTGGGATTCTATGATTTAAATGTTGAGAGAGTGAGAGCGATATTGCCAACGTCAAGATAACTTTCATTGTCTTTTGCTTGTTGTTCGTTTATTTACTTAATTTGCCGTAACTTTTACTACAGTTTGTATACATAATATCATATCTCAATTAGGCTCTTCGAATCATGGAGATTATATCATGGTAGATAAAATTCCCATCATTGCATCAAAAGTTACTAAAAGCTTAACATTTTATTTTTCCATATAGTTTCCGTTGAAAGATTTATGATTTTAATAATTCTCTTTAATTCCAACTTAGAATGTCCTATTTTATATTCTTAATACATTTATTTTTCATTCTGCTAAAAATTCTTAGGATCTTAAGATATTTTTATTTCTGAGAAAGAATGATTTATCGTATTAGTCTTTTAATTTTGACAATATGTATCTTATTAAATTTTTTAATTTTAACAAATAATTTTTTATCTTATTTTTGTTTTAATTTTGACACAGTATGCTTTATTTTATTACTATTTTTTTAATTTTGACCAAGAATGATTTATTTTGTTCATTTTTTTAATTTTGAAATTAATTTTGAAAAAATTTATTTATTTTATTATTTTCTTAATTGCGAAAAAGAATGATTTATCTTTTGAATCTTTTAATTCTGGCATTTATCGTATCGATATTTTAATTTGGTAAAGAATTTATCTTATTTAATTTTTAAATTCTTACAAATCTAAATTATAATAATAAATTATATTAAAATGTCTAATTTCTTTATTTTGACAAAGAATAATTCATTTTGTTATTTTTAAATTGTTTAAAAAATGATTTATATTATTAACTTTCTAATTCTGACAAAGAATGATTTATCGTATTAATATTTTAAATTTCATAAAGAATAATTTATCTTATTATATTCGTAAATTCCGAAGTAGGATGATTTACCTTATTATGTTTTTGATTTTGGTAAAGAGTGATTTATTTTATTATTTCTTTAACTGTTAAAAATAAAAATTTATCTTATTAACTTTTTATTTTTGACAAATAATGATTTATCGTAATAATATTTTAATTCTAACCAAGAATTATTTATCTTATTAAACTTTTTGAATCTAACAACGAATGATTTATCTTATCATTTTTTTTTTTTTTACTTTGACAAAGAATAATTTCTTTATTTTTTTTAAATTGTGATGATTTGATTTATTTACCTTATTAATGTTTTTGATTTCTTTGAATTATGGTTTATTTTGTTAATTTTATGAAATAATTATTTCTATTCTTTAAATTTTGTAAAGGTATTATCAAAAGAAATATATTTGACTAGAATAAAATCAGTTTAAACTTTTGAAGTCGATTTATTTATTTACTAGTTATAAAGGGTACTTCGCTATTTTTACCAAGTTTACTGTAAGGAAAATATATTCCCTTTTCAATATTTTCTTTGCTTATATTCATGTAGAAAAAGTCGAAGCATAAAAAAACTCCATGTCGAAAAATTTTAGCCCATTAGAAAAGATTTGTATGATAAAGGTATAAAATATTCCAAATTAGATTCTTTTAATGGCAACGGTATCATTGATCTAAAAGTGGAGAGTGAAGGAGGGAAGGTTGGATATTGCCGAGGCCAAGATTCTTTAGCGTATTTCATTCGTTATCTTCTTCTTGTCGTTTGCTATCTTTTCATTGGACGCGACGAGAATATTTTATACGATGGATGGAATAGATATGAATTCTTGTTTGTGGCACGTTTGAGACTTGTGCGAAACATGCTCCCACATCAGGAATGATATTATGAACGATTCTTTTTTTAAATTTTTTGTTCTTTTTTGACCCTTAAGGTTGAAGGAAGGAGGAATAGAAAGAAATGAAAGAAAGGAGAAGTGTTGAAGGATATCCAAGACTGACTTTTTAAGTCAAGAAATGGAGGATAGTGACCCGGGGTCAAAAAGTGGGGGGAATTCAAAATATTCGGATAAAAGAGTGGTGTGGAAATGATATTTTTTTTTGAAAAAGTTTTTTCGGTTTTTTTGAGTACAAGAAAACGAACGATTTTTCGTGATGTGTATGAGTAAACAACTTTTCTTTTGGAAGTTATTTCTAAAGCATAAATATTTCTTAAGTATGCATTGCGTGGCATGTATACTGCGCCAAACAAAAACGAGCCACCACGAATAACTTCTGATCTAATGATTGGATCTTCACGTTTTAGGTCCCAATCTTAATGGTTCGAGGAAGTGACCTCACACGCGAATTTATTAATTTGAATTGTAGTTCAATAATTTGAGAGTAGTTTCTTTCTTAAATATATTGAATTTCAAGATGTAAATCAATTAAAATATAAAGACGTATATTTTTTTGTCCTTTTTAATATAATTACATCAAATGTACAAACTTCCTTCTCAGAAATAAAACTCCCACTTTCGACGATTCAGCAATCCTTTATCTAAATTTCATTAATTTAGTTTTGAGAGCCATTTTATCACAAAACCACGTGATTTAGGACGGAAAGCAAGCACACAAATATATTACTAAATTTTCTTCTAATATTAAAGCTTCATCGTAGTGCATTGTAGGAGATTTTCAACTCGAATAACGAAATTAGAACAAAAAGACGAATAAGTCGAACCACTATACCCTGGCTGACTAAATAAGTCAGAAAGTTGATGGGCCTCTTAAAGATCCCGGGTTCGAATCCCGCTTCGGGTATGGGTATAATTTATCTCTCTGTCCTATCTGTCTTTCTTCTGTTGTTGGGGTGATTATATGGTGTATACGATAAATTAATTATAAGAAAAGTTAGATATATTAGACACTACAATTTTGTTCTGGAAAACAAATAGAATGATGAAGTATTTCTTTAAATTTGACCAAATTCGTTTCTTTGACGAATTGACAATAGTTATTTCGTCACTTTGAGAAAACGTTTGCTCGGAGCATACACCAAGAAACAGTTTTGTCAAAAATAGAAGAAAAATTCGTGAAATTTGACTTTTTATTTTTTATTCTATTGAGTTGTTTTCTATGCAAAAAACACTCATATTCTTTTTAATTAACTGACATTACTAAAATTCTGCTATTTTAAAAAGATCTAAAAGTTATATTTCAATATTTTTTGTTTAAGAAATTAGGAAAAGTAGGAAATAAATCAAATATTGTAATTCTGAAACAAATTATTAAACAAAAGTATTGAGATTTGTAATTTTAAAGCTATTAATACTGTTTAAAACAGTAACCAGATTTTTAACTCAATAAGGAAATGATGATTTATGAAGAGTAGAACAAAATATAAGTTGTTTACTATCTTATTGATACATGTATTTTTAGAATTTATTCAGAGCAGATCACTATATGATTTTAACCATGCTTATTGCCAGAATTTAAGTATCAGAATTTCAGTATCAGAACTTAAGTATCAAAATTTGTACAGACCAAAACAAAATAGCGATTTTTAGCTATCAAATTGATACATTTATTATCTTCTCAAAGTAGAGACTCATCGTTGCTGTTGAATTGAAGATTGCATTTTGGTATAATTTAAGCAAATATTTACACAAATTTAAGCAAATAATATTCAGTTTAATCTAAGCAAATATTTAAAATTTGAATGGAAAGAAAATACGTCTCTGTTTCAAATTTGTTTTAACATATGAAATATGCGCTTAAATTATATTTTTATTTTATAATTAAAATTGTAGAATAATATGAACTTAAATTTGTCTTCATTTTTTTTAATTGCTGTTTAAAAATATGAGCATTAAATTAGTGTTATTAACATTACATTAGTGTTATTAACATTAAATACCTAACCATAGATTAAAATTAAATTGCACCATTTTTAGTTAAAATAAATGTATCAAAATTTTCATACCCCTGAAAGCAAATAAAAGTTAAAAAAGAAATTCTCCAATGTACTTATTTTAAATTTCATGGAGTTTTTGCGAAATTTATATTTAAAGTTGAGGGCATGAAAATATTGTTCATTGATAAAATATAGATCGTAAATCCCTAATAAATACATTTGATGTCTTTCTAACCTTTGATAAAAGAATACACATATGATTTTTAAATTTAATAACAATCAATATTCAATTTAGGAATTTTTTTTAAATTTATAAGAAAAATAAATGCAATTACACTGACGATCTATTTTCTCTTTCACGTTATGTGGTTGTTGTATTAATCATTTCACATCAATTTTTTTTGTAGTTATGAAAGTTTAATTTGTAAATTCGGTTATTGATAAGCTTGGAAATTCAAGTTTATGGCCAATTCTTTAATGTAAATTAATTTTTGATAGCCCACATAAACCTGGAAATTTAAATATCCAATTAGTAGCCAGTGACCGGGAGACTCTACACTGTTAAAAACTCCGAGTCACGTTAAACCAGAAATTGGTATTCATTGGCTGGCCGCATAAAATAAAGCTCATTTTGCAGAATTTGTTAAAGTGAATCGAAACATTGTTTGCACACTGTTATAAATTTAGGTTATCAAAAGATAGTTCCATGCAAAAGATACTTCATAATAATTATTTATTATTTTTAAATATTTTTGAGCTAATTTCAATGGTTTCTGCTTGTTTTTTGTTTTTCATCAAGCATACATGTTAATTACAAAATGGTCATTCATAACAAAACTTCATAAATGATGATGATATACAATTTAGGAATGGAAAAATAAAATTAAAAATTTAAATAACAAAATAAAATTCTGCATAACAGATTTTAATAAATAAAGTTTTCAAAGTAAAGAGAAATAAAATGTTACTAGGTGGCTTCGCCCCCTGCTCGCTGGCACTCGCCAACCCCCGAAACTGCTTTCGCAGTTCATTTCGGATTGCTTCGCAATCCGATGCTCGCTTTGCTCGCTCATTGGATACGTTCTTAACGTCTAGCTTTTGTATACTTTTTTGAAAACTGAAGTTTCGAAAACTTTTCACTGTAGAAAATTCTAAACCTGTGCATTTCAATATTAATTTGAAATTGCAAACAGTCCGCATATTTTTCTTAATCACACTATTCTAAATTTCAGTTATTGAGAGAAGTAACTGTTGTAAGTTTTGTTTTAAAGTCATTCCCACCAGAGGGCTAAAACCATGTGTTGTAAAGAAATATGAAATAGTACTGAACGCCGGATGTGAAGCATCGGCTTCGATGAAGATACTTTTGTGAGAATTCACCCGATTAGACATATGATGCTCACTACGTGCTCTTGCGCGCCGAAGCCTATCAATTAAAACGTATTAGCGTTTTATATAATATAGATTAGCCATATGATGCTCACTACGTGCTCAGGCGCGCCGAATCCTATCAATTAAAAATGAAAACTGTTGCCAACGCGAGAAAAGAAATATCATCGGTTTTATTGATACATACGTATTAGCGTTTTATATAATATAGATATGACGGTGGCAAAAAACATCATAACTGATGTTGACATATGATTTAGATGCCAAAAAATTTACAAAGTTAAATAATAACAATATAAAATTCTGTATTAAAGTTTCTTTTTAATGAAAATAAGAATTTTGTAACATTTTAATTTTAGAATTGAATTGAATTGATTTGAATTGAATTGAATGTGGGGTTTAGTGGCACAAGGTCCAAAAAAGGACATACTGCGTCAAACACACGGTTTTTTAATTTTAGAAAGTAATGTAGAAATCATCAATGACGATACGAAAGCATCATAATTGAGAATTATATTTGGTTTATACATAAAAAAGAAATGAAAATATTAAATAATAAGATGAATAAAATAAAAGTACGTACGCAAACTTTAAGTAAAGAAATATTTTCATACAAAGCTAAGTAAAACTATACAGCAATATTAATTTTTGTACTTTATAGTTATTTTACAACTTGCTAAAATAAGAGCTTCTAGTTTCAAGCGCTATAAGTGCCCTAAAGTATTTTTCAAATAATTTGGTTGTGTCTTTCTTTTTTTAAAAAAATGCTTTTGTAGCTTATTATTTAAAAATACGAATATCATAGCAGATGATATACAATGCTGTATACGAAAAATTTGAATTCTGACAATAAATTTTATAATAAATTAGTTATCAAAAATATAAATTTGATTTTATAAATTTTTATCTAGCTATTGATTTAAAGCAGAAGATATAAAATGAACGACGAAATGAAATACGATCAAAATTTATTTCAAGATTATTTTTTTTCAACAATAATTTCTTTTTAAATTTATAAAAAAAATGTACGTACAAAGAAAATCTGTTTCTTACTTTCAAAAATCAGCGTCTTGGAAATCCGAACTGAAATAAATATCAAACCAATCAAAGTTTATTTAAAAGAAGCAAACGATAATCTCATAAACTTCTAAAAGGAATTAATTTATTCGCTTTTACCTCAATTCATTGGAAGAGAATTTCTGAATCCCAAAGAATTACGATTAGGCATTTATTTTCTCATTCCTGTCGCAAATAAGAAAGTTACATAATAGAAGAAGGATTGAAAGAGCGAGCTGTAAGCTGGTGCCAAAATCAGGGAGAACTTCTTTTTCGATTTTACGTCGCCAAACATATCAACTAAACAATCGAGAGCGTCATATCGATCTGGCGCGAAATGTACTCATCTGAGAGAAAACTAAGTTCCTAATAACATTAAGGATGAGGCCTCTCCTTAAAGTACAACAGAGAGGAAGTTAACGTTTTTTTCTTTCCTTTTTTTTTATTTATTCTAACTCTTACTATGAGATGGACTTGTTCAAATATGACTTGAACGTGATATCTTTTGGTGTTATTCACCTGGAATTCTTAGAATTTGAATTTAGTTTTAGGAACTAAAGAAGATTTTGTGCAAGACTGGGCATTTTATTTTATTATTGTAAATGAAAAGAATACCTATAAAATAAAACTTTAGTTGAATTCGGACTTTTTGTTCAAATGAAATAAAATTAACAGCGATAAAAATAAGTGTAATTTTTTATTTAAATTTTAGTTTTAAGAATAAAAAAGAATTAAAAGATTTCAAGGATTAAAAATAATTCAAGGATTAAAAAAGTTTTAGACATTAAGAAGAATTAAAATATTTACGAATTTTGTAAGAATTCAGGCAAAAATTGCGAATTCAAGGAAATAATAAATTAGCAGCGTGATCTTATGTATATACTATATAAATTAAGGATCCATACTTTTGATATTATCTTTCAGTTTCAGAAATAAAAGATGCATTTAATGCAATTCCGGATATTTTTTACTGTTAATGTTTATGTTAAGCATAATAAAAGAATAATTTTGTAATAATTTTTTTTTGACAAAAAAGTCAAACACCTTGCATTATTACCTTGCAAACACCTTGTAGTATTAAGCACGCAAATTTGAATTTAAATTTCTGATTTTTCAAAATCATGATTAATTTTAGAATTGCGAAATAAGCATTTTACGGTAAATGGTGAAGAAAGTAAAATAATGCCTGTAAAATTAAAAGTTTCCTTTCTTTTTTTTTTTTTTTTTTGGCGTAAAATTTGGAATNTTTCCTTTTTTTTTTTTTTTTTTTTTTGGCGTAAAATTGCGAATGCAAGTTTTTTATTGAAGCAAACTTGACAACGTAACAGCACTCACGCACAATTTAAAATTTATCGAAATGAAAAACCACTACTATTGCAAAACAATATGAAAATTGTTGTAATAATTATTTGAAAATTTTTTTAGCAATATTTGAAATTATAATGTAAATATTATGTCAATTTTTAGGAAGAAATAAAGAAGGAAACGGAAAATATTTCATTACAATGCAAATCTTACTCTAGAGAAAACTAACACAAAACTGACTATATATTGTTAAAAGTATTCCTTAAAAATATTTAATGAATAGGAGCGCTAATAGATGCTATAATGAATCTTTAGGGAAACAAATTTTTGAACTTTTTTCATCCACTGTTCTACTCTCAGATTTGAACTACTCGAACTTCTTATGCGTTCTCTCACATTGAAAAAAAACCCGAAACTACTTTGCTTATATTTATGAAAAGTTCGTACAAAAAAAGCATGCGTCAAAAAGGCTAAAACCACCACCAGAGCCTTTTCTAAAAATGTATTCAGCCTATAGGCCTGTAGGCCATTTTACTGATGTGGTGAAGAATATAAGAATTGCTGTATTTCTTAAAGGTTTTCAAAATATGTTTATGTTTTCCGAACTTAAACATTATATTTTTTATGCATGTCTAGGCCTAAGTGGATTCCATGCAATGTTACACAGTACACTTTTGGGAGTAGAATATTTTGCGACATATATTACAGTTTTCATGGCTATTTTGTGGCTATGGCTGGTAAAATACACATTTTTCAAAGTTCTTAAAATAGTTACATCATACCAAACCATTAGAGATACCAAAAATGTATACTTTCTTATCCGTCACTAACATATTATTAGTTCTTAGCTACATTTATCATAATATTTTATAGTTAACATGTTAAACAATCTCTAAGACGCATAAAGAAACTGGGAAAAGATTGAAAAAGTTAGTTTTACTTATATAAAAGTAATAATGGAATAAAAATTAAAGTTAAATTTTACCGTACTGCATGTTAATGACATTTCTATTTAAAAAAACCATACTTCTGGTTAATAAAATCAAAATATATTATATTTAAACCGTTGATTTGGTAATTTTTACCTTTATACGGTAACTGTTTACCAGAAATTCAGGGTTTTCAAACTATAGTTCTTATTACAACACGTTTAGCAAAAAAATGGAAAACTGAAAAGTATGTTTGATCGAATATCTGGTTTTTATGCCATATGCTTTCTAAGTTATAGTGATAATAGTACCAAATTTTACCACCAGATTAAACATTTTCCAAACTGTATCACACATTATAAAGTCATATTATATTGTTAATTTTACCAAAATCATCACTATAAAGCTTCGATAAAAATTAACGAGTTTTTTCTAGTACTCATAGAGCTAGAAACATGATAAAATTTATAATTTTCTGGTAAATTTGACAATGCTCCTTTTCAGTGAGATATTAAATAGCCTGGATATTAATATTATTATTTATTTAGATTTAACTTATAAGCAATGATAAAATGTTTAAAAATATTGGTTTTGCTATTGGTTTGATATATTTTAATCATTGACATAGAAGATGCGCTTTATAAACGAGGAACGGTTAAATACGTTTCTTTTTCATTTTCTAATCTTTTTCTCTTGTTTTCATACATTTTATGTGAGTAAAACCTAAAAACAGTTGTTTCCAGACACTGAATATAGAAATATATTATTGTGTGTAGGGTGCTTCTATTAAATATTTATTCCAAATGTATTTTCTAAAAACAATGAATAAATAAATCAAATCGCCATGTATATGCAACGAATTATTGAATGTTTAGAACGGATATTTAGAATTAAAACGTTTAGAAATTCAGAAAAAGCACTTAAAATATTTATTCATATTAAAAATAAACTAAAATATTCTTAAGTGCTCAGATTTACTATTTATTACTTTAAAAAAACTTACTTAAATGAAAAATTTCTCTTAGTGATTGTCCATGAGGAAAACACAATAAAATTAAATAAATTAATAACTATAATCTAAATCAAGTAAAGTAAACTATACAATAAATCTAAATATCAATATTCTATCTTTAATTTAACATTAATAAATGAAAAAAATTAAAAAAAAAAGCTTTTTTTGTCAAATTAAAAACAAATTAAAATATTCTTAAGTGATCAAATTCAATATTTGTATAGTTAAAAAATGATTTATTGAAATTTTTCTTTTAATGATTGCTAATGATGAAAACACACTAAAATTAAATAAAGTAATAAATGTAATCTAAAACAAATGAAGTAAACCATACAATAAATCTAAATATCAATATAATATCATTAGTTTAGCATCTGTAAATTAATATAAAATACAAATAAATGTTTAGTCATATTAAAAATCAATGAAAATATTCTTAAGTTCTCAAATTCAATGTTTATAATATTAAAAAAAATACTTAAATAAAAATTTTCTTTTAATGATTAATAATGATGAAAACATAATAAAATTAAATAAATTAATAATTCTAAACTGAACCAAATTAAGAAGACCATACAATAAATCTAGATATCAAAATAAAATTATTAGTTTAGAACTTATAAATTTTTAAAAGCACAAAAAATTCTTAAATCATAATAAAAACTAATTAAAATATTTTTAAGTACTTAAATTCCCTGTTGGTGTTTCGTAAAAAAATATCTTGAATGATTTAAATACGACAGAAAGTATAGCATAGAATAAATCTAAGTATCGTTACAATTTCAAAAAATAATAGTTAGGGCTGAAAAATAACTAAAAATACAAAAAAAAATGGTTATTATACTAAAAATGAACAAAAAATAATTTTATAATCTAAAGTAAAATTTGTTAGTAACAGTAAAAATATGTTTAAGGGAGAAAAATTTCTTTTTAATGATTGTCACTGTTGCAAACGTTAAACAGTTTCGCAATTAAATCTTTTTAATATAAAATGGAAACAAATGCAAAACATAACATGTTAATACCTGTTTAGCTTTTAAAAAGTGCAAAAAATAAATTAAATCATACCAAAAATAATCAGAAATTCCTAAGTACTCAAATTCTTAACAATAAAAATTGCTAATTTTTTTAAAAATAAATTCTTAATTACTGCTAAAGACGCAAACACAATCTAAATAACTAATTGTATAATTATAATAAAAAATAAGTACGTAAAAGAAACATAAAAATGTAAATACCAATATATTATCATTAGTTTAGTGTTTAGAATTCAATAAAAATACAAATAAATTTTAATCACATTAAAAATAAGAAAAAATATTTCAGTAACAAAATTCTTTGTTCGGAACGACAAAAAATTATTTAAGTGAATTTTTTTTAAAAATTATTGGCAATGCTTTAAACACAATACAATTAAATAAATGTATATTTCGAACAACAAAGCAAAAGATCAGCATAAAAGTTAAATCATTTTTATAGCTGGCAGTAAAATTTCTGGATTTCGTTCAAGAATATAAGAATTTCTTAGGTGTTAATTTTCTATTAACCTCAACGCGGTGAATTTGGCAAGCTAACAGAAAAAAAATTAAATATTCTAATTATGGAATGATTAAAAAACGCTTTAGAAGTATTAAAAAAAGTTCAAGTGAAAAGAATAATGAAAATAAAACGCTTTTTTTAAGAAGAAAAATAAATGAACAAAGAATACTTTTAAAGAACAAAAAAAAAAACTTTTTTAACTTAGTTCTTCTGTTTCTTCTTTTTTTCACGACAAAAACGTACGAAGGAGTTGTTTGGGGCAGAGAAGGAGAAAAATAGCTTCTTTCCTTCATCTTAATATCACGTGATTTTGTCTTCGCTTGTTTTATTTAGTGGAGTAATTTGGAAAGAGAGATAGAAAAAAAGGCAGAATTTGGCGAGAAAAAAAAAAAGAATTTCTCTTCCGTAATGAAGCCGGTGTTCTTAATTTATGAGTTTTATAATAATGGTCAGTACACCAGCTTTCCGGCTGTTCTAGAATTAGGAGAAAATTAAAGATCGAGTGTCTTGGCAACATTTTCAAGGGTGTCTAAATGGATACATGTCTTTTGCTAATAGGAGTTAATTATGGCGTTTGACACTTGGCGATATTGGGCTTGACGACATCGCCTGGGGTCGATGCGGTTATTTTAATCAGCTTTCTTTTTTTTAAAAATGTTTAATAAAGCTTGCTGCGAGAAGTTTTGATAAATGTTTCTTAGTTTTGCAATCAGGCGTGAAAAGGTAAATGCGTACAACGTTTATCAAACATTAAATTTTTGGTGTATATTGTCTGTGTCTAAAGTTCTGCCAGGCGATTATTGCGATATATATTCAGAAATATCGATACTTTCTGTACAATAATATTTCTCTATTATATTAGTGTAATTAATTTATAACGTCTAAGTTATTTTAACTGATTTATATGGTATTTCTTCTTTCAATTTATGCAATATAAAATGATATCATCTACGTCTAAAATAGAGATGGGCGATATGGGCATGTAAATATAATCGTTCGGTAATATCGATGCTTTAAATATATTGGTATTTTCCTTCTACATTGCTGTCGGTATCGGCAAATAGAATCAAAATCTNTTAGTGTAATTAATTTATAACGTCTAAGTTATTTTAACTGATTTATATGGCATTTCTTCTTTCGATTTATGCAATATAAAATGATATCATGTACTTCTAAAATAGAGATGGGCGATATGGGCATGTAAATATAATCGTTCGGTAATATCGATGCTTTAAATATTTATTCTACATTGGTATTTTCCTTCTACATTGCTGTCGGTATCGGGGAATAGATTATAAATCTAAAATATGGCAAGGCGATATTTTATATGACGATCAATAAATGATGTTTTGCTATATAATACGATATTTTCAAATTAAGATTAATTTTTTATTCTTGCATTGGTTGAAATTTCCGTTACCTAAATGAAAGTATATAATTTTCGACAGTTCTCGCGATATTATGGTGTTTAGTATTTAATTTTTTAGATAATACTCGGACTTTTATCACATTCGATAATTACAGTTACTGATATTACTTGATATATTAAAAATGTATCCTTTTTCACTGATTAAATTCCATTATTTATTGATAGTAAAACATGGTAATAATGATATTCTGTGAAACTACGTTTTCAGAATATCGTTATCACCACGTTTAAAAAAGAATCGATATTTCAGGAAATATTGATGTTTAGTCCTGCTCTAGTTTAAGGACAATAGTTTTCAACACAAACTACATTGCTGATTGCCTTTGAAGTGATTTCATAAGATTTTATTTTATTTTAAAATTGAATCTTTAATAGATATTAATAGGCATAATGAATTTTAACATGAATGATGATTTTACATTTATATACCTAATGATTATTGACTGCGAATTTGACAGCATGTTTTTAAAAGAACATATTTCTTAAAATTTGGAAATTTGTTTGAGTGTAAAAAATAGAAGGACTTTCTGATCTTATAGTTAACTTGTTTTTTTGACTTCTTTACAAAAACAATCAACTGTAATTATATCGTTTTTTGAGATTTGTAATTATTTAAGTCATTTTTTTCAAATAAAAAGTTTCGAGACAAACTTTGGTTTTTAAAGTGCATTTAAGGAATAAGAAAAATGCTAAATAATTAAGGATACTTTTCATATAAAGTGTTCGAGAATTGCAATTAAATAATTTGTTTTTCAAATATATTTTTTTTTTATTAAACTCTGTGTATAAAGGTTTTATGCTCACTAAATTCTGTAGCTTTTTAACAACTTTTTGACCTAAATTTAAAATTATTTACTGTTATTATTATTGTATAACATTTTGGCAAAAAATATGCAATATTTACTTTTTTTAAATCTGCAATAAATGGTAATGGGGTACCGCCAAATAATACGTTTAATATTATGTAAATGCCAAAATATTAATGTCTTTCGTCTTCTTTCTTCTATTCAATCTCTTTTTGACTCTAGAAATAAGGAAGTAAAATAGAAAGTTTGTGTTTCTTTCCAACTCAATGATAAACTTGTAAAAGTATATTCTCCTTTGAAACAGTGTTGTTGTAAGGAAGAGAACTACGACTATTTACTTTTATGAATTGAGCCGCTCAGAAGCCAATGCGGTTAAGTCCATTTTTTGATATTTTCTGATTTTTGGAAATTTTGATGAAATAAATAATAATCTTCTTAGTTATTAAAGGATTTACTCGTTGGCTACTTTTTCTAGGTTAGACAGCCCTTTTTTTAATAGCTTCTGAATATATTGTATAATAATTTCCGAAGCCATTGTGAATAAGTTCACCTTTTATCAATATTTTTTTACATAAACTTTGAAATAAAAATTAAATTATTCTTCTTCAAATTATTCTTATTATTCTTCTAATAACATTTAAATAACTCGGAAGAAGATGATGTTTGTTTTAATGAATCAACATAAGACTTATGACAATAAATGTTATTTTATTATTTTTACATAAATTTCTTATCTTTTTCAGCTGCCAAAAGGTGTAAGTCCTAAAATTTTTAAGATGCTGTCATTATTTCAATAAATACTTACGTTTTTATTTACACATCCTGTACATATCTTGTTTTTTTGCAGAGTTTGCACCTCGAAGAAAGACTTTATACACTTTTCTAATTAAATTAATAAACCAAGAATTTTAAAAACTAATGTATCAAAAAACATTAATTTTCTCAATTTTTGTGTTTTGGACTGTTACTAATAGGAAC
>NC_092212.1:81068929-81091763 GCF_043381705.1 Parasteatoda tepidariorum | reverse complement strand
TGAGCCGCTCAGAAGCCAATGCGGTTAAGTCCATTTTTTGATATTTTCTGATTTTTGGAAATTTTGATGAAATAAATAATAATCTTCTTAGTTATTAAAGGATTTACTCGTTGGTTACTTTTTCTAGGTTAGACAGCCCTTTTTTTAATAGCTTCTGAACATATTGTATAATAATTTCCGAAGCCATTGTGAATAAGTCCACCTTTTATCAATTTTTTTTTTTACATAAACTTTGAAATAAAAATTAAATTATTCTTCTTCAAATTATTCTTATTATTCTTTAAATTTTTCTTATTATTCTTCTAATAACATTTAAATAACTCGGAAGAAGATGATGTTTGTTTTGATGAATCAACATAAAACTTATGACAATAAATGTTATTTTATTATTTTTACATAAATTTCTTATCTTTTTCAGCTGCCAAAAGGTGTAAGTCCTAAAATTTTTAAGATGCTGTCATTATTTCAATAAATACTTACGTTTTTATTTACACATCCTGTACATATCTTGTTTTTTTGCAGAGTTTACACCTCGAAAAAAGAGTTTATACACTTTTCTAATTAAATTAATAAACCAGGAATTTTAAAAACTAATGTATCAAAAAGCATTAATTTTCTCAATTTTTGTGTTTTGGACTTAACCGCATTGGCATCTGAGCGACTCAATTGCAACTAATGGTAATAATATACAATAACTAATTGATAATAAACTTTTTGTAAATGATAATTACGCGATAAAATAATTTTTTTCTGTTTTGAGTTAGTAGAAGAATAAGTTAAATGATACTTATTATTAATATTACTTAATAGATTTTTTACTTAGTTCCTACTTATTGCTTATTAGAAATTTTCTTAAAGAGTGTTTTCTCCTATAGTGTTGATGCAAGGAAAAAACTAACTAATTTAAAGTATATTTTGTAAATTATAACTAGTTGTAATGGTGTATGATAACTAAATGATAACAATATGTAAATTGTTTGTAAATGACAACTACTCGAAAAATAATTTGTTATCGTTTTGAGTTAGCAGTAAAAATAAATTAAATAATTCTTATTGTTATTATTACTTAATAGAGTTTTTCATGGTTTCTAGTTATCATTGTTAAAATGAAATTTTCTAGGTTTTTCTCCTCAACTGAAAGCAAAAACATGCAAAAGTGTATTCTCCTTAAAAATAGAGTTATTGCAATGAAAAAAAACCCTACAACTTTTTACTCTTTTGTAAATGATAACTAATGGTAATAATATTATAATTCAATTATCATAATATAATAATTGAATGATAACAATGTATAAAAGTGCTGTAACTGGTAACTACTTGAAAAAATAATTTGTTATCGTTTTGAGTTAGCAGTAAAAATAAATTAAATGATACTTATTATTACTATTACCTTATAGATTTTTTACATAGTTTCTAGTTATCATTATTCAGAAGAAATTTTCTCTGTTTTTCTCCCTATTTCAAAGAAAAACATGTGGAAGTGTATTCTCCTTTGAAATAGGGTTGTTGCAATGGAAAAAAATGACATCTTTTTACTCGTTTTAAAATGGCAACTAATGGTAATAATATTATCATTCAATTATTATATTATAATAATTAAATGATAACAATATATAAAAGTTTTGTAACTGATAGCTACTCAAAAAAACGGTTTGTTTCCGTTTTGAGTTGGCAGTAAATATAAAGTAAACAATTCTTCTTCTTATTATTACTTAAAAGACTTCCTTATAAAGTTTCTGGTTATTAGCGTTCAATTGAAATTTAAAAACCACTTTTTAGTCAGTCTTTTTCATAATATTCAATATTTGCTGAGCATAGTCACTATTAATTGAGTGAAACAATTTTAAATTTCAAAGCATTCCTAAAAATTTAAATTTTCAGTTAGTAGCCGGTGTACTCTAATGAATTATTAGCCTCAAACCTTATGAGTCGGACACCAATATTGATAGGTCTTTTTCGTTGAATAGCCACTTTTTGCTAACTTTTTTCGGCTTGTTATAAGTGTAATTTTTAAGAAAAATTCATACTAGAAAGATTCTATGGCTATAAAAAGTTAATTCAACAATAAAAGTATAATAAATATGTGGCAAAATTAATTTAAGCATACTGACTTTAATGAACTTCAAGAAAAAATATTTGAGGAGGCAAAATGCATTTAGCGTATACATTACAACTTTGAAATATGTGAATTGTTAAAAATCTCTCTTTCCACATGAGTCTTAAGACCACAAATTGATGGATTTTGATTAACTAAAATTCTGAATTGCGACATTGTACATTTTAATAAAAATTCTGGTTTTCTGAGTTTCTTTCTGCATTAATATGCTTTTATAATTCAGCGAATTTTTAAAAAAGGTAATGGGAGAAAGTAACTGGTTGTTTATTTAATGTAAGTTGCTGACTCGCCACATGACAAGTGGTTATTTTCAGGTCAATTATTTCAAGCTTTTGAATTGAGTTAAAATTTACGGTACTATTAGTGGAGGTACAATGATACAATGATAACAATCCTTGATTTAAACATTTTTGTCGAACTTTAATAATTTTAATGCATTGTTTTGAAACAATGAAGTCCGATAGCTTTGTTTCAGTATTGACTTCTTTTGTGTCCTCCTTAGAACTTTTGAAGGAGTATTCCTTCCTTTTTTTTTAAAAAAAAAACATAAAAATTTATTCAAGTGAATATGTTTACGAATAAGTTTTGGAATTTTTACAGCATTCTGAGTAAAATATATTTGTTCAGTAGGGCATCGGAAAAGTTTTCTTCAGTGAAAAAGAGTAGGATTAAAAGTGTTAAAATATGTTAAAACTCAGAGTGTTTCTTTGCTTTATGAAAACGCCAAAAAGTGTTAATCTTACCGAAGCGGTTTGGTAATGATTTTAGTTTTTAATAATTTGTGATAATGTTTTTAATGATATGTGATAAAATTTGAAAAATGTGCTAAGAATTCTGAATGATATTTTAGATCATAACATAAAAATCTTTTATGTGGTTAAATTTACTTTTCAGTTTTGTATGCTTTACTAAATGTGTGGAAATAAGAACTATAGTTTTGAAAACCAGAATTTCCGGTAAACCGTTACCATATGAACGGAATTAAACTAGTTACAGCTACCATATCAACATACTAAATGAATGTTAAAATACCGTAAATTTTAGTTAAGCCAAACGTTCTGTAATCCTTACACAAGGTCTTTAGTAATGACTTTAATAAAATAAACAGAATTGTATGATTTTATAATGCGAGAGACAAAATTTCGTGAATGTGCTAAAATATGGTCATTTTTCTTTGGTGCTTTAGAGAATAGAATAAAAGGCATTTATACGGTTAAATTTACTTTTCAGGGGTAATAAGAACTATAATTTTGAAAACCACAATTTCACTTTTCGAAAAAATTACTTAATGAATGGTTTAAGTACCGTATATTGTAGTTTTATTAACCAGAGGTTTAGTTTATTATACAAGAATTTTTTTGTCTTACTCTTGCGCATATAAAACAGAAAATAAATCTAGAAATCAATATTTCTTTTTTCAAACGGCAAATAACACTTTTTTGTTTAACATAATGTCTCCGAATACTACATTTAGACGTTATCACTGTTGTCCCGCTTAAATCTATTATATTCTATATGCGTTTCCATTCCTCGTCAAAGTTCCGGCATACACAAACCATCAAAAGACGCATTTCTCCCACATTTTCCTCCAGGAATCGTTGTCATGGAAACAGAGACGAGTCCATTCCTCTACAAAGGATGGGAATGAGAAACTCTATGAACAGGCAAATGAATGTGATTTGGCTATCTCGATTCTCTCTTGGCGTGCTGTTTTATTAGAGCAATAAACCGTTTCCCATTTGTCCGTTGCATTATTTATTTATGAACTCCGTTTTATGCAAATGCTGTTAGTAGTAGTCAGAATGTATTTTGGCGACAATATATCACGCCACGGATATAATGAGCACATCTGGCAGTTAACAAGTGTTATGATCAAGAATTGGTCGGTAATTAGGAATGTTGTCTTTTGTTATTAAAGGATTTTAGAAGATATTAAGTAGCTGCAATTTGTCGCTTTGTTTATTCCCAGGAGTCTCTTTAACTATTTAAATAAATGTTCTTAAATGTAAAAAAAGAATAATTGCTATTAAGCTTCTAAATTCTGGTGTTCATTATTTCCATGTCTATGAAAAATTTTAGTGTTAGATTTTTGTAATAATATGTAAGGGATTTATCATCTTAGAAATATCGTTTTTTTAAAAATTGCTTTTTTATTTTGTTTGATTAGTTTTTAATATATCATTCTTGTAGTTTTGCATATTAATTATAAGTTTCTTGAAATTCAAAAAGGAAAATTTAAAGTTTTACATAAATAATCAAAAGTTTGTATTGTCAAGTACTTAAAACGTTAATTTTTTAGTTTTGGATACTAATCGTAAGTTTCTTGGATTTCATAATACTGTATAGTTTTATATAGTAATTGAAAGCTTTTTAACTACATTTTGTTGCTTGAGACTTTAATTACAAGTTTTTCACTTTCCTTATTTTTTCGTAGTTTTGCATATTAAGCATAAGTTTCTATGATTTCTAAATTACAGTTTTTTAGTTTTTTTTCCATATATTTTTGGGTTAAAAGAAAATCAGTTTTGTACATGTATGTTTCAAACAAAAATATTTCGGATTAAAAATATCATTTTTGTAAAAAATATTCTTGGCATGATTTTTCACGTTAATCATACACTTCTTAGATAAAATAAAGATTAAGTGGCGAAAACAGTTTATATCCACAAAAGTTGATTTTGAGAAGAAAAAAAATTAAAGGCTTGAGTTTTTTTATAAGCAACCATTCAATTTAAATCATGAAAATAAAAATATACAAGAAAGTTAAAAGTCATCCCCTAAAAATTTCAAAGCAAGATTTACAATTTATGATATTGCAAAGAAATAATATTTGAAAATTGGTTTGGAAGAGAATCTTTTTTTTTCTTCAAATTTTTAATTAGTTCTTTTAATCCTCACCAGATTTCCGTCATCTTCTTCACTATATTTAACTTATTTCTTGTCTACGTGTGGGCGGCTCATCTTTACTGTGTAATAACTCTCAGGGAGAATTGATTTTTCCCGTTGTTGATTTATCAAATTTGGAAATCCTCAAGAGCGACTCAATTGTCATTTTCGGGAAAAATAGACATAAACCATTTTTGTTACATTTTGTTTTGTTTTTCGTAGTTTCATTTATTACTTGTAAAAATTTTGATTTCAGAATTATTCGTGTAGATTTATATATTAAGAGCGAAAGATACATGACTTTAAAAATATCAACTTCTTTATTTTAGAAATTGATCACAAGATTCTTATACTTTGAGAAACATTTTATTGTTTTGCATATTAATCATCAATTTAAATAAATATTATGCATTTATATGTGAGTGTTAATTGCATATTCATTATTTATCCTTACTTTCTTTATTAGTTATCGAAATAAATGCTTTTGATGATAAAAATAAATTAATTTCCCTTGTTCTCAGATTCTGTTACTTAGTTTTGGAATAGTCAATATCTTACAAAATAAAGTTTTGAAGAATTGTGTAACTAAACTCTAATATTTTGGAAATATTGCTTCGATAATACAGATTTCTTTGGTTACACGGAAAGAAATTGCACAAAATGTCATTACGAAACGATTTTCGTAATTTTACAATTAGTCTTATCCATAATTAGCCTTTAAAGTTTATATGGTATGAAACACTAATGTTTCACTACTGTAACACTAATGCATATTATCATGAAGCCGAAGAAAAGTGTGCTCGTACTGAAAACTTAAATATCAAGTGGATGAGCAATCATAAGCATGAAAATGGAATCATGTATGCATTTTAATTATAAATGCAAACTATTTTCATTTAGATATACCTTTTCATTTACCATAAACTAGGTTTTAAGCCATATCTTTTTAGATTAAATTCTTTTAATTCATTATTTAATATAATTCATTATTTAACTAATTTCCTTATTGCAAGTCCAAGTTCAAAAATTTAAGATTAAATTCTTGCACCTAGAGAAGAAAAATGCTGCTAAAATCACATGGTTTCAGGAATCACGTGATTGTACTTGACGTGGTTGTACAGCTATTTACCTTGCTTTATTGTCATGCAGAATCAATTTTCAGACTAGATTTTATTGGATACCTGCAAACGACGTAACTCGTGTGTGTCGAACCTGATTGGCTGCAGAATCATGACACATACAAAAGTCTCGATTTATCCACACATGACATCACTTACAAGTATCCAATTATGTATGGACATTTTCAGCCCATCGCTACTTTTATGCTATTTACTTAAAATGATATCGCTAAATTATTGAAATTTCCCTGTAATATTAATAATTTTCTTTTCTTTACTGTTTCAGATTTTTGTTCGTCTTAAAATCCTTTAAGAGATAAATGTAGCTAATACTCAAATTCGGGTAGCAGTAAAAATAAGGTGCACTATTATTGACGATAATGGTACTACTGGTACTGTGGTAATAGGAAATAGGTATTTTATTAATAAATGTAATGTGGTAATAGGTTTCTTACTTTTAACTAAAACGGAATAGCATAGAAAGTTAATACAAATCGGAGCTATCTTATATTTCATGTTTTTGGAACTAAATTTTAAAGAGTAACGCCATTCAAACAAAACTAGACTAAATTACGTTAATATCCAATGCGAAGTGATCTAAAATGATCAACACTAAGAAAAAACTCCAGAATATAGTAAAATGTACCATGTTTTTGACTCGTATGGGAACACCAAAATGATAGATATTTTTCCGCAGTGCTTTGGTAATGATCTTGGGAAAATTAACAATCGAATGTGATATGTGGAAAATATGGTAATTTTAACTTAATTTTTTCTAAACGATTTAACTCTGTGAAATATTTTACGAAAAACAGTATGTCGGCGAATTCAAGCACATGTTACGAAAATTAAAAGGAAACCCTGTAATTACTAATTGTTAAATTCTTTTTAAAAAATCAAAACGTATTATATATCTGTATTGTGGAGTAATGAAACTTTGGTTTTGCACTTAGAACTTCATTACGGAAGTCTTAATCTTTACTCTTTGAACTAAAACATACATTTGTAAAAAATTGAATGAATAAATAAATAAAGTAAAAAGTTCGGTAAGTTCATCTATAAAATGTTGAAGTTTTTTTAAAGGCAGAGGTAATAATGCATCTTAATTAACATTTTTTTGGAAATTTCAACAAAGATTTATGCAAAATTTTGACGGTTCGAACTATACAAATTTTAATGTAAAGGAATAAAATAAGTAAAAATAACTAAATAAAACAAATAACTAAAAAAACAAACAAATAAGTTAATAAGATGAAGCCATTTTAAAGAAAGGGAACTAGCAATAAGTTGAACTCTTGCGAATAACTAAAAGTTACTTTGCTAAGCCTAATCTTGATGTTTCTAAGAGTAACAAAAAATAACATCAGAGACGGAAGAAATAAGAAGAATAACAGCGGAAATTACATCAGAAACAGAATAAATAAGGAGAATAACAAGAACGTAATTACATCAGAAACAGAAGAAATGAGAAGAATAACGAGAACGTAAATTAATAATACTCAGAACAAAAATAATACTGAAAATAATTAAGTTCCGTTTTTAGATTAAACTGATGGATGAATCATGAATGATTATAAGTTTTGTAACTTTATGAGTAACTTAAGTATAATAACTTAAAGACGAATTTTTTTGCAGGAAAAGTAATTAATTTTAATTCTAAATTGCTAAAATTTTAATAAACGCTTATAATTAATTTAAATAGAATTCAAATGATTATAAAAGCTGCTTAATTTAAAAAGAAAATAATAAATCTCATTATCTGTATTTTTAATTCTCATTTATGTAAATATTTGGACGACCCCTCTTAAACGCATCTTCAAGAACTTATCTTCCCGCCGGAGCATCATTTGACCTACTTTTACGTTTAATGCAGCAGTTAAACGAAACAGAAAACAGCACTTCAACAATTTTTACTTATTTCATAATTTCAGGTTATATTTGCGATAAACATCGAACATAAACGAACTACAAAAATGAAAGTTGAGTTTTCGGAATATTGGAAAAGATTCAAATCTTCATATTTTGAATATTTTTGAAACTCGAGATTATGATAATGAGATCGTAATGCTCCTAATGTCCTTTTTTGACGCCGTTACTTCAGTTTTTAAACTAATCAAATAACAAATGCTTCTTGATTTTAACTAAAAGAATTACTTAAAACTGTTTGTTTTATAAGTACAAGGCAATTAAGAATGCAAGTTGGGCTCATTAACTTAGATGTTGAAATGCGGTTCGTGTATTTCGGAGTTTGATAACATGTAATTTACTCTATTTTTTCTAACTAATTTAATTTTACAAGTAATCATAACTTATTTAAATTAGAGTAATGATTGGAGTAATTATGAATATGAGTAATTATAAATATATGCAATCTTAATTATAAGTTATGATAATGATGTAATTTTAATCACTAGTTGTGCTAATACGATATTAAAATTAAATTTTTAAAATAAATTAATATAATAATAATGTTTATAGTAATTTTGAATACAAATTATGTCAACGCTAACACGCAATATTGATTACAGATTAAATGATAACAAAACTAACACATTTTGATAATAAGTTATGATAATAACAATACTAACATATGATGGCAATTTATTATGAAAACAATGTTAGTAATGATAATTATATTAACATTCAATCTTGATTACAATTTATGATTATACCAACGTCAATCTGTAATTTACAACAAGTTATGGTGATTGCAATGTTAACTTAACTGAGCATTTATATAACTGCGCAATTTAATTCACTTAATTTAATTACATAATGAAAATTTACGTTTGTACGATATAATATGGCAAACGTTACAAAATTTTGTATTTGTTGCGAAATTCGAAAATTGCTTGCTTTTTATTTAGCTTGAATGAAATATTTGCAAAACAATCTGCTTGTATTAAATTTTTTGTATAAGTTAAGACTATGTATATTAAGTTATAACTTTGTTAAATCAACGTACATTAAATTGTAACATTATGTAAGCAATGTATTGTATAACGTTAATGGAATGAGAACGTCAAATGATATTACTTTAATGGGAATTCTGTTAGCTATAACACTTGCTTTAAGTGGTGCTATATTTGCTTACTTTATGCTTCACTTCATGATTTTTAAAAGCAGCCTTTTAATTGAAACAGTTAGATGAATTATAAATCTTGAATAATAAGTCAAAAACTACGCTCCGAAGCACTCAGAAAATTTTTTAGACAAATATTACAGTAAAATGTAGTCTGTACAACAACCCTATTCAATCTTGACAGTATATTGTAGATGTTCTAGATTAATTTTAAAAGAAGGTTATGTTTTATTTTTGTCAACTAAGACGTTAAGACATTTTTCTAACGGATATCACTATGTCTAAAAATCACAAACACTTTTCCAAAAGTGTATTCAAGGATTAGTTGTTAGCTTGTTTAACAGGCTTCTGTGGTTCAAAACCTGGCAATGACTGATTTATTTGTTACTCATTATTTTTTTCTGCAAAAATGTGCGGTAAATATTGAGTTTCCAGCTAGTGTTTTTTACTGTAATTTTTAAAGAATATTTTTTCAGATTACTTTTATCATTTAAATTAAAATTTTGTTTGTATCGCGCATTTGAATTATCAAAGAAAAATAACTCCAGTGTGGAAAAGGGTGTAGAAATCTATCCTACTGACCAAAAAAAATATTTAAAATTTAAATTGATTTACCAAAAGTATGGACAGTTCTGAAAATAAATTCGTTTCTTCCGAATTGAGAACTTCATTGTATTTTTTTACTGCCTACTTAACAATTAAGTCGTATAATCATTATACGTTTTAAAAGCTGATATAGGAAGGCTTAGTTGAGAAAGAATTCGATTGATTCTACTCAGTTGCTTTTGGTTGGTGTCTTATCAAATAAAGAACGGTAAAATCGGCATTTAAGGGATATTTTACTTTTTTACTATCGAAAATGTAAAACTTCTATGCTGTTCAAGCAAGAAAAAAATAATCCAGTGCGCATGGAGAAATATTAATACGACAGAGCTATAACGTGTTTGTAAAATTTCGATTAAGATGCAGGAAGAAGCCATACGCCATTTTAGGCGGATAAAAACACAATAACAGCATTAATCGATGCAAATCGGTGAACAACAACGCTTGAGATCACTCATAGATAAAATGCATCGAATATCACTGTTCATGATCACTTGAAAAGCCAAGGTTTATTCTCAAAGCTCGAATTATGGGGCTTTCATCTTCTTACGGAATGAAATTTGTGCCGTCGCATTAGACGTCTATGATTTGGTTCTCTAACGTCAAGAACATTATTCATTTTTCAGGCGCATTATCACTGGAGACGAGAAATGGGTTGTCTACAATACCTGTTTGGTTCTCCACAATACCTTATTTCAAATGAAGGGTTAAAAATCACCAGGAGTAGTTTTTTGTTAGAAAAGACCAAAAATCTGTATGAGCTAAAAATCATACTACTGCCAGAAAGAGAGCAAAACGTATAGGACTAGAATGCACAATATATAATTCAATAAAATATTTATTTACTATATGAAAAATATTCTCATTTCATAAGGTGAAAATGAAATCACTTTCCGAACAACCCAATAAGTTTAATTAACTACCAGAGAATTCTGCTTGCTATAGAACTTGCTCTAATGGTCGGGAAACAGCTTTGATATAGCCTCTATAGATCTTCAAACAAACCTTTGGGCTAAGTACTCGATATCTGTATTATCAAGTGCAACCACTAATCTTCATTGACCCAGGCAGGTTTAGCAGCGTGCTGACACTTTACTGAGGATTACAGTAGACTCATTAAATGATCATACCGTTGGAAAGCACTTAAATCAGAGTTCAATATCAGTATACTGAAATGTTAAAGATCTGGGAAGTAACTCATCGGTCAGAGTTTAAAGTGTGATATAGCTTAAGATGCTATAACTTAACAGTTATACGATATGAATATTGGTTATCTAACTTATATAAAAGTATAAAAGTGCAATTAACAACTGAAAAATGGATAGTTAAGTTGTTTGTAATTTTAACAAAAACATATGAAGTTTTGAATTTATACTGTATATGAATTTGGAACTTATGCATGCTTAATTTACTTTCTTGTTTTTTTTATGCATTACTTAACAGTTATACGATATGAATATTGGTTATCAAACTTATATAAAAGTGCAGTTAACAACTGAAAAATTAATAGTTAAGTTGTTTGTAATTTTAACAAAAACATATGAAGTTATGAATTTATACTGTATATGAATTTAGAACTGATGCATGCTTAAATTACTTTCATGTTTTTTCCATGCATTACTTAACAGTTATACGATATGAATATTGTTTATCAAACTTATATAAAAGCGCAATGAACGACTGAAGAATTTGCAGTTAAGTTGTTTGTAATTTTAACAAAAACATATGAAGTTATGAATTTATACTGTATATGAATTTAGAACTGATGCATGCTTAAATTACTTTAATTTTTTTTCATGCGTTACTTCGTATTTTTCATACATTGTTTTATGATTCTCAAGTGTTCTAAATACGATTTGTTAAGTATTATGTCATGTTTTCAAGTGTTTTCATATGTGATTCCTGTAAAGAGTTAAGCATTACCGCAACAGCCCGTTTTGGGTCAGAGGAGTCATGGAGTTAGGATTCTACAGTTTGGGAATCAGCAGCATAATTATGGCAATATGGTCAGCATTGCGCATAGTCCATAAAGAATTTATTGGCGAGAATTTCAGCATCATCGAAATTAAATTGATGCAACAATATCTAGCCATAGTTGATATACTATACATTCTTTATAACGAACGTATATATCTCGTTCCTGTAGTCAAAATTTTAAAGCGGTCTGCTTTCTCCGATATAGCCAAGGTCACACTATCAAAGTATAAGATAAATTTTTAAGCGATTTTAAATACTGACCACTCTCCCCCTTCTGCATAACGCATGGATTTTGTCTTGATGTGCTCCTCTCGAACTGAGAATTTCATAGTATTGTTTTCTCACTTTTATTCATTTTTCATTTTTTGTTGAACTCTTGGCTACAGCAGTTTTTTCTTCTAAATTTGTTTTTCACCTTTATTTTCTTTTTTGGCATTTTTAAGTTTTTCTATTTCAAATCATTTTGTTTTTTCTTATTCTCTTCAAGCGAGTCTTGAGAATGGATGCCTACTTTTTAGTGTTCGGAACATGTCAAATTTTATAACCATTTTCATATTTTTTAAAGCAAAGGAAGCTTTTATATCATCAAAAGTATCCAGATTATTTATATTCATTTCAGCTATCATACTATAACACGGAAGCGAAACCAGCTATTCAGAAAAATTTAATCATGTATCTGTTTGAAGCATAAAAATAAAATGCAGAATTCATGGACTCATGATTCTCAATAATTATACGGGCTGTAGCAAATAACCTACTCTTTTTCGAATAAATAATTTATGATCAAGTTTATTCTGTCACACTTGTAAGGTTCGCATAAGTCTAATTTTATTATAGCAGAGAATAGTTTAACTTTCATAAAAAAAGGTGGCAGCATTCAGATATGTAAATAGAACGCTTCGCAAGCGCATATATTTCGCTGTTATTATTTTTCATTAAATACTTTTATAAAATATCTCTTCGCTTATTTACTGTATTGCATATTAATTAAATTCCTTGTCATTCAACTTTATCTTATACACTTATTGCTGGTTCAAATCCCTTGGATGACATGTTTATTTGGGTATTTCTCCCAGTTGGTACCAACAACAAATCTGGCTAAACGATATCCAGGGACTGATATTTTTGAGGTAAATTCAGTATAACCATAGAAATTTTCTGTGGTTTTCCCCTGTATGTAAAGCGGATTAGTTCAAAGGGAAAACTTTAAAAAACTATGTACTTGAATTCTTATTTGATTAAAAAGTTCGGATTCCAATAAGACAGATTTTATTCCAGTTTTATTAGAAATACCACTCGCTAACACTATTAAATGTTCTGCTTTTGGTGACATTGTTTTCTATAAACATGGAATTTCGACACTAAAGGTGAAGTGCTATTATGTCAATGAACATAAATTTAGGTATATACATTTCTATATTTAGATTCAACTTTAAGAGCTATCTTCTAAATATGTATTCAAACTTTTACCTTATGGAAGTACTTTACAAAGATAAGAATTTTCCTGCTTGACTCATTAAAATGTAATACATATATTTTTTTACTGCGAAGAGATGTAGAACTCGAAACAAACATTTAGGTTAACAAAAATATTTTTCCTCGTAGACTTTTAACAAATCTATCACTTTAGTTCCAAAATCTGATTAAAATATTAATTTCCTGTGAAAAATATATTCTCAATCAAGATCAGATCTATTGAAAGAAAACAACAACTCAATTCTCAATCATGATCAATTCTTAATAAAGTTCATGTTCAATGTAATATAAGCAGTTCTCAATCATGATCAATTCTTAATAAAGTTCATGTTCAATGTAATATAAACAGTTCTCAATCGTGATCGTGTCTAATTTAAAAAAAAAATCAGTTCTCAATATTAATCAAGTTTAATTTTAAAAAAAACAACTGTCAATCATTTTGCCAATAATTTTTATATTAAAAATTCATTTCCCACTCTTTTTCGACTTTAATGTCAGTAAAAACATCAGACTTCAATTATCTTTATCTGTTTAATTATTTAAAAGGTTAATTATCAATTAAGGTCTGGTTTAATGTAAAAAAAACTCAGCTTTCAACCCCGATCAAGTTTGATGTAAAAAATCTATTGTCGGTCACGTTTATGTTTAATGTAAAATATCTATTTTTGGTCATAATCAAGTTTAATTTTAAAAATCTATTCGCAATCAAGAGCAAGTTCAACATAAAATATCCATTCTCAAGCATGATCAAGTTTAATGGAAAATATAAATTCGCAATCAAGATCAAGTTTAATTTGAAAAATCTTTTCTCATTCATAATCAAGTTTAATGTAAAAAAAAAACTTTAATCATGATGAAGTTTAATGTAAAAATTCTATTTTCAATCACGATCAATTTTAATGTAAAATATCTAGTCTCAGTTACGATCAAGTTTAATTTTTAAAAAAAACATTCTTAATAATAATCAAGTTTAATGTAAAAAAAAACTATTTTCAATAGTGATCAAGTTTAATTTGAAATATCTATTCGCAATCAAGCTCAATTTTAATTTGAAAAAACTAATCTCAATCATTATCAAATTTAAAGGGAAAAAATATATTCTCAGTCATGATCCAGTTTAATGTAAAAAAATATAAATCATAAAAAAATTTAATGTATATAGCTATTCGCAATCAAGATGAAGTTTAATTTAAAAATTCTTTTCTCAATCATGATCAAGTTTAATGTAAAAACTCTATTCTCAATCAAGATCAAGTTAAGTGTACTTGAAATTCTTAACCATATTTTAAGAGATAAGAAATTTTCACTTTCCACCAAGGATACAAATAAAAAAAACAAAGAATAAATCATCATTAAGACTAATAATACACCTAGTTTCCTTCAGTGCAAACAGATATCATAAAACCTAGAAACATCATTCGACCAAAACCATCATCACACGCTACTGCTGATTCCTCAACCGAAGAAAAAACATCTCTTTTCCACCCTCATCTGGGTGCAAAAAACACAGAGGCGAGGAACACAGAAGAAAGAAAAAAAAAACAAAGCCCAGTCTCCTATCATATACCACAGCTCATCGCACAGGAAGCAATGTTTACTTTGATTATCAGAAAGAAAAAAAAAGAACAATAAGAAGAGGGAATGCGTACCACAATCATAAATAACGACAGTGGCGTAATTCGAGCTCCTTAGGATCGAATGAAACAACATCTTTAATCATAGTCACAGATATATTTTTTTGTATCTGTTATTTTATATCTGTTGTTTGCTTTTATATCTGTTACTTCTTTCGTGGAATTTAATCACTGCGTATCAAAGTGATTTAAAGTTCCTTTTTTAATTGTAAATTGAATTTGAATGACAATTCAAGGACTTTTGAAACAATTAACTTTTAGAGAATTGTTATTGTTAACAAAGATATTTTTTTAATATCTGTCGTTGAACAGTCGACCAAATTTTGAGTTTACGACTACCAACGTTCAACTCCTTAACCTTGTAGTTTTGAACCCAATCCAGAAGACAAGGGAACTCCTGGATCTATTATTGGGACAAACAAGCTTTCGCAGAAGACTTTTTGATAAAGCTAACCCGCATATGCGTTACATGAAGAGAAAAATCATGAAAACCTCCCCGGGTTAGCCCGATGTCAGGGGAATTCAAACCCATGATCCGTCTATCACTGAAGATATTTTATTTCAGCATTGTGGTCAATGCGAGCCGGTAGCAGAATTCATGTCGACCACCAGTCGCTGGCATCAAACCTGGATCACATTGTGAGGTGAGCCCCCGCAGCATAATAAGGATATTTTATTTTATAATCATCATTTAACAGCTGATCAAATTTTTTGAGTTTACGCCTCATAATGTTGAATTCCGTAGCTTTGTAATTTTGAACCCAATCTAGAAAACACGGGAACTCAAATATTGGGAGAAATTTGCCTTCGTGGACGACTTTTTATGGAACTAACACGCATTTGCGTTACCCGGAGTGGAAAACCACCCACGGTTAGCCTGACGGCGAGGGGACTAACCTTTTATCAGTCTATCACTTAAGATATTTTACGTCATCACTGTGGTCAGTGCGAGCCGGGTGCGGAATTCGTTTCGACCATCCATCGCTGGGATTAGAACTCGGTTCCCCTCATTGGAAGGTGAACACTCTATACCCCGAGCCACTATTTCTCGGAATAAAGATATTAGGGTTATCTAACCTAAAACTTCTATCTCTTGAATTTTTAATTGCATTTTCCGATGTAATGTATTTGTGCAATTCAATAACTCATAATAATTTTAGTAAAATTACAGTTACTTTATTGTAATACGCTGTTTGAAATTTTAAAATGTATTGGATAATAGTATTGTTAAATTTTGTTTGGTATTTTAAATCAAATTTTTCCCCAGTTGAACCATATTGATATATTTGACAGCTATTAAAGTAACACCACAGTAATGCCTAATACTAAAATTAACTTATCATTAGCACAAATTGGTGTGGAGAATTTTTACGGTTCACTTAAACGAAAAAGTAATTTTTTCCATCAATTTTTCTAGTTAATGCATACTACAGTTAGACAACTAATCGATTAGAATTTTGCTAGTTAATGCATACTACAATTTTTACTATAATTAGAGCCTTTCGGAGACACATAAATCAAGCAATGGGAATGTTTTACGGTTCCCCTAGACGAAAAAATAACTTTTCTCCTTTAATTTTTCTTGTTAATGCATAACCAATTTTTTTAACTTCAATCAGAGCCTATTAGAAAAATTAATCAAGCAATGGCAGTTTTTTTTGGTTCTACTAAAGAAATACATAATTTTCTCCTTTATTTTTTCTTGTTGTCCTGGTTTTCGTTTTATTTTTCTTGTATTTTTTGTTACTTCAATTAGTGCATAGTAGAGAAATAAATCAAGCTAATAATGGTATGGCAAAAATTTTACTGCTCCTCTGAGCGAATGAGTACATTTTCTCCAGGAGCTTTGTTTTTTAAATGATATGCTAAATAAATAATCCTAAAAAACTGAAGCAGTAAGATATTTCTAATTAAAAACTTCACTCGAATCAAAAATATACAAATTTGAAATAACTATCTACCTGTTGCAAGTGCTCAAAAGTAGGCACCCGTTTGCAAGGTTTGCCATATTTCTCGTCTGGCAAACTTTATTGATATATATGAGAAATCACATGACATAAACGCTTCTAATAATTTTCTTAATTTCTTAGAAAACTTAAAAAAAAAAAAAGAAACTGAAAGTGTCTTTTCCATTGCGTGTTGCATAGATTCCATAGAACAAGCATAAATAATTATTTTATTTCACCTGAGAAAATTGATTTGGTTTTTCATTATATTAGTATGGAATCTTTTATTATAGTTTTAGGTTTCGTTAGTTTCAAGCTAGATTTATTTTGCATTGAGTTAGCTATATCCTGTGCGATTCAATATCTAATGACTCATAAACGCAAAAGTATATTCCTAATCTACAGTATTTTAAGGGGTACTTATATTTAAAGAGTTAAGTGGAAGAACCGGCTTTGTGATTTGTCGACAAATAGTCAATAAACAAGCCTAGAAAATCTCTTGCTTGGCATCGAACGCTAAGACGTGGCGAGAAAAAAAATTGGCGAAAATGAAAAATTTGAAACAGCAGCTTACATACATGAAGGAGGATTATTGCTTTATGAAAAAAAAATAATTAAAAAAGACAAGAAAAAATAATCCTTTAAGCAATTTAATATACACATTTTTTTGCTTCTTTTTCGCAATAGTTTCAGACACACTGGCCAAGTAAAAAAAACAAAAATTTTTTTTCCTCAGCAAAATCACGTTGAAAATAATTATTACTTTGCGCTTAAACAACTTTTTCAGTTTATTATAATTGCCACTAGTTGAATGATCTTTTTTTCTTTTTGAAATAAAACTAAATAATCAATAAATCGGTATTAATCAGGATTGCAAAATCACGCACAAAATTATAAAGAAATATGCGGATGCAATCATACGGTATAATTCTTCGCTCGAGACCAACTTCAGATTGTTAAAAATTACCATAATCAACAATTTTCTCCAGTACTTATCGCATTTCGTAAGCTGTAAGAAACCTATTTCCCTAAGAGTACTAGGGAAATAGGTTTCTTGCTAGGGAAATGATATGCACGAAACTGGGAATGATAGTGAGTTTCGTGACACGTACATTGGTATATATCTTAAAACAGCACCAATTAACTAATATCAGTAATATATTTATAATTAATTTTTAAAGTTAGCTATAAATTTCTGTACTAGATGGCGTCTACTTTATGTGCAAACTATGAAAAGATGTTTGAAAAATAATCGTTCTTACTAGTGATACGTTAAATTTGGATAAAGTTTTCCTTTTTTCCTGGCTCTTATATCAATATGCCTCTTTTGATATGCTACTTTTTGTGTTATTTTTGACAATTTGTTCAAAAATATTTGGTTATTCGAAAGATAAGTTGTTATAGAACGCTATGAATGATACATACGATCCGAATCCGAAACCAGCACGTCACAATTCATCTTTTTCAATTCTTTTCTCTTTTTTTTCCTTTTTGAATCAATGCTGCAAGTTTCCACTCAACACTTTGACCAAATAAATAGAATACAAAATACGTAAATGATTTACACCAAGGAATATAATCGATATTAAACATAGTGTCTTAAAAAATAATGTTTAAAAGCTTATATAACGTATATTTTATATGCGTATAATCTTAAAATAAAAACATACGGTTTTCTACGTTCTGTATGGAAACTAGGTTTTATTATAATCAATTTTTAAGTCAGTTATAAATTTCTGTACTAGATGGCGCCTACGGAATGTGCAAACAATTTAAAGATGTTTTGCAAAAAAATCTTTCTTTACTACGGCTACGTGGAATAGTTTGAAGACAAATCTAACAAACGTTCGTGCAAAAATTTAAGTTGGAGTGGTCAGACAGACAACTTTGTCTTCAGCGTCATCTCTTGATAAACTTTCGTAATTAATTTGAATCTGATAGAAAATAAATTACCTGGTTTATAAGGCTCAACGCAAAAAATATATATTTCAATCTTTTGTTTTTCTGTAATTCATTTTTTAAACCATTGGTTATATTTTTACAGACACGGTAGATTAGAAAATTCAAAACATGCGTGAAGAACGCAATTACTAAAGTATTTTAACTTAAATTCAAAAGACATGAAATTCAATTCAAACCACAATTGAAAATACCCGAAATGAGCAAATCATTCTAAATGTACTACTACAAACACCAGTTTAAATAAACTTTAACACAGTATTCCTTTTAAAAGTCTAAATATATCCGGGACTTCTCTTTTTTGGAGTGGGATGCAAGAATCGACTGGAAGTCGACATTTCTTTCCAAAAACATGCAAAACCCCGTCACTTGTATTGAATTTCGCTTAAAATGCCCCATCCTCTTTATCTGAATGCTTCTTTTATTGCCCTTTGCAGGAGAGGTACGGGGCATTTTAAAAGTGCAGTCCCGAATTCTTAGCCGGATTCAAATCGTGAAGAAATGTCTTTAAGAGAGAATGGCTTTCATATGAAATGATGTTTTTATCAGGTTAAAGTAGTTTCAATAAAGTGGATTTTAAATATAGTATCAGGTGTTCGAGCAATATAAATGGGGTAAATTGAAAGGTGGGCCTTTATTTGTAAATTTTATTTAGTTCAAATTTAATTTTATTTCCATAGACGGTCTACAAAACGCTATTTTATTAGCCTTTTTTTTAATAATAACAATGATATTTTGCTTAACCCTTTGACACACCGGTGTGCGATTTTCCAATCCAGCGAAGTTTAACGACTCGCTGGATTGGAAAGTTCTTTAATTAACGAAAAGAAACTTGATTCGTGACTTTTTTTAGTTCCGGTAACAGATTTTATTTTATAACCGTCGATGAACAGCCGATCACAGCAGCTTTCTAATTTTGAACCCAATCTAGAAGACAAGGGAACTCCTGGGTCAAGTATTGGAGAAATTTGCCTTCGTAGAGGACTTTATAATGGAACTAACTCGCATTTGTGTTACATGGAGAGGAAAACCATGAAAACTTACCATGGTTAATTGGACGGCAAGAGGACTCTTACTCTTGATCCGTATACAACTGAGGATATTTTACGCCAACAATGTGGTCGGTGCGAGCCGGGTGCTGAATTCGTATCCACCAACCATTGCTGGGAATGCGATTTTTTTAAGAAAAGCTTGTATTATAATTGCGACCAACTGCAACAAAGAGAAAAGTTCTACGCAGTGGTCACAAAAAGCTGCAAAGCCGCTTCGAAAGGGCAGCTGGACACCTGCGGTGACCAAACAAAGAGAAAATTCTCCAAGAAAGATAATGAGTTGTTAAAGTCTGCTGGATTGTAATTTAGCTACTGACGTTTATTTTATCTTTATTTTTATCAGCTTCTTTGATTACTAACAAAAAAATGTATCGGTACTTTCAAATTATAAAAAAGAAAAACAGTCAAATAGTTATTAAAAGAATCTGTGAGATTATTGGAATTATATTTGTACTAATATATAAAATCTAGAAAAAATAGTTTGAATTTATTTTTTATTCATGTTCAAAAATTTATCATTTTTGCAAGTTAAAGAAATTTTCATGAATAATTCTTTCTTTTTTATCTAAATAAGAAATAAGAATCTCTAAACAAGAAATAAGTGTAAATGCGAAAAATTATTATTTGGAAATGAGCCCGTGTTGAAAAGATTTCCCTTTTAACGCAGAAAAAGACACCGGTGTTTTATGCCGTAATTTATAATTATAAATTATTAAAACACTAAATACTATAATATTTTTAAATTACTTTAACTCAAATTAATGAAAAATAGGTTTAATTAAAATTCTGAGTCTGCATTTTATAAGGCCGTGAAAAGTATAATTCTCACGGGAGTGTGATTTTGTGTGTTTAAATGTTGAATGGAAGCTAATTTTCTCATTTATTATTTGTGCTGCCATCCGCTGATAATTTTGGAAAATACAAAAACAGAAGAAAAATGACTGAAGGGCTTTGTTAACATGTTTTGGTAACAGTAAAGGTTAGCGTGTGATCTAGAAGAGATGCCAGGATTAGGAAGCTATTACTTTTATAGTTTACGTGTTTGTTCGTTTGAGTATTTCTCTTATTGGTAGTTATAAACACAAAATTTAAAAATTCGGTTATTTATATTCACATTGATGACAAATTTTTTCACAGCTGGTAAAATGTGGAACATCCCCCCCCACCTTCTTATTAAAAGCTGGTTTTAAAATCAAATTAATTTTAGGCGTTGAGCTAAATGAGTTTTGGTTTTTAAATCGATCCTAATCCCAAAATTATTTTAATATAACATTTAAAACATTTTTTTGAAAAAAAGAGCATCCCTATAAAAAGTGAAGAAAATGTTAAATAGGTTTTTTTTTCCCTAATATCCGAAAATACAGCAATTTATAGATAATTATGTATAAATAATTATTAACTTGTCCGAAATTTCAATCCGAAATTTCCAAATTCAAAATTTGCAAAATTCCAAAATTTCAATCACTTTCTTTCTTTAAGTATTGGGACTTTACCTTATAGCCATTTCAATTTAGCAGAATGTTTTTTAGGGTTTCCTTAATTACTTTATTTTACACATGGTTATTTTTATTACTTTTATTATTCGTATTACTATTGGCAAGTGAATACACAAAGACAAGAATGAAACGAAGAATGAGAAAAAAGAGGATAATTTTGTTAATGAATGAAACGGTAATCAGTGTATTTGCACGTGTATCAGCGTATTTGCAAATCTATATTTAGAGGAATCAACTAAAAAATTAAACAGTAGTCAGCGTATTAGATTTAATCAGTAATAGGCGTATTAGAGTGAGCAGATCTGTAATTAAAGGAATCAACTTAAAATATACAGTAACAGGCGTATTAGATTTAATCAGTAATCAAAGTAGTAGAGTGAGCAAATCTGTAATTAAAATAATCAACTTAAAAAAATTATACAGTAATAGGCGAATTAGATTTAATCAGTAATCAACGTATTAGAGTGAGCAGATCTGTAATTAAAGGAATCAACTTAAAAAAATCATACAGTAATAGGCGTATTAGATTTAATCAGCAATCGAAGTATTAGAGTGAGCAGATCTGTAATTAAAGGAATCAACTTAAAAAAATCATACAGTAATAGGCGTATTAGATTTAATCAGTAATCGAAGTAGGAGAGTGAGCAAATCTGCAATTAAAGGAATCAACTTAAAATAAACTTTTAAAAAAATAGATATTAAAAATATGCTTGCTTATGTTGTGTTTTCAAAATATTTTTAGATTTTGTTCCTATTTAAAATAATGACTTTTGGGATGATTATATTTGTATTTAAATTGGAAAGTGCAGTACAATTATATTAATAACAGGGAACTCTGAGATCCAAAAGGCTTCGAGCGTAAAACTAACAGATGATATCAATCTTCCCTTAGCCAACGAATCCGTCGATATTTATTGAATTGAGATCCTTAACTGTTCCTCCAATTTCTATTATTTTACGAAAGTGGGAAAAATCGACTTTGACATTATTGAACGATAGTGTGAACAAGACGTGAAAATAATGTGTAAAGAAGGTAAATACATACTAAAGCGTATTTCGATCGACATTCTCCGACATCAAATTCATTTGCATAAAATGAAAAAAGGAGAAATTAAGAAAGCAGATCTTTTTACGATTTAAAAAAAGATGGTGTTATAAGCCAACTAACTCATTCTAACCCTCCAGAAATCTCTGAGATGTTTGGTTTTGTTAGAAAGCGTTTTAAAAATATTTTTTTGCCGTTGGATGTTAGTTAAAATAATGATTTTCTTAACAATTATAGTTGAACTAAATCTCCCATTCATTCGTTTAGATCTCACTCTGGAATGTTTTGTTACATTTACAATTGCTTGATCTCGTCTGATGCGGGTGTGGGGAATACAAAACTGAAATTTGTTTTGTTACTAAAGCTGCAGAGATATTTTTTGAATTGGCGTTTTTAGTCTATTTTGTGTTGCAATATACAAATTTAAAACTATATATATATATA
>NC_092212.1:80900726-81068662 GCF_043381705.1 Parasteatoda tepidariorum | reverse complement strand
TATATATATATATATAAGAAGTTCTATAATGACTATTCTAAATGTAAATAGTATTAAAACCTTGTTAAAAAGACAAAATAAACTGTAAACGAGGAAAAAATTAGCATAATGTTTAAAAATCTGATAAATCACAAGTGAAGAAGACGAGACTGAAGACATTAAAACATGGTCAATTGTCGAAGGAAACAGAAAGGAGTTAAAGAGGATTATTAAAATGGAGTCAAATTACTAAAGATAATCAAATTGGTTTTGGTGTTTACTATAAACCTTTCTTCATTAGCGGTTCGTTAAATTTCGAATGGTTTTTCTTATTTTTCTCTGACTCAACATTAATTAACGAACCTTAATGTGAATACTTAATTTATTTTATCTTTAACAAGGACATTTAAAATGCGTATCGATAAAAAAAAAGATTATTAGGAACAACTTTCATCGACAGTGGTTCCTATTTTGGAAAAAGAGTTTTAAAAAAATTAAAATTAATTAAAATATTTAGCTTGCGACATTTATTTTATAAATAATTTAAGAAAGTATCCAATTTAATCAATTGGCATTTATCCTTCATGTACGGGCAAATATTGGTTATATAAATAATAATTAACGCAATTTACCCTCGTTAAAAACAGATAAACTCATGGTGAAACATAAAAACAAACGGTTTAAAAAAAACTAGTTCGTTAAGTCTAATGTAAGCCCATAAAACATACATATTTAAAGGACTTTATAAACTATCTTCGACTTTTCCATCATTTGTATTTAGCAGAGAGACTAATTAAAGGTACTCGTATCTGTCGCTTGTAGGAAACTAGGTCGTCATCATATCGATGTTACTGCAGTAATTAATCGATAGTTTTCATGATCTAGTAACCACAATTTTGTTGGCTAGTGATTATAATTGCCATTTATCGTCAAGTAACTAGAACTAAATGAAATAGTTTTCATTGTAGAAAAAGATAAATTTAAGGGTAAATCTGATTTTCAGGAAGTCATTATTATTTAATCTTTTCTCTGAACTGATAAGTTTATAATCAGTCTGGAATTATTGGAACATGCAATTTCGTCGAAATTACATATTGCACTAATTTCAGTTGAAATCATTTTCATGTACTTCACGAATGGAAAGATCTAGTTATATTCCAATAATTTCAGTTAAAATCATTTTCATGTAATTCATAAATGGAAAGATCTAGTTATATTCCAATAATTGTAATATGTAAGATTTAGAGAGGCAAACGGGTAATGGACAATACTCAAAAGATGAGGAAGTAACAGGATATAAACTTAAATTTCGTATTGCAATAAACTTAAGTTCACAGTAAAATTACAGGGTTACAGAATAGAATATTTGTACTCATAAACACAAAAATGTGTGGGCTGTTTAACGATGGATATAATATAAAATAAAATATAAAATAATTTTCTTAATTTTGCTTGTATGGCAATTTATTTGGTGGCTATCCCAAAATCTTTGCCAGTCTTGAAGAGCAACTTAACCTCTTCACTACTGAAGTATAAAAGAAATATAGCAAATAAATGTTTTACAGTTCCAAATTTCTATTTTACTGCCATGAGTCATAATAAGATTAATAAAATATGAATGATGCTGTTAGGAGGATAATAATTTTAGGTACACATATGTGGACCTCTCGTTTAACAAAGAATATAAATATTTCAAATGTTAAATTGCACCTAAAGTAGGAGCAAACATGGATTTTGTTGTATTGTGGTCTATTTAATAATTATAGACATAATAATTATTTAAAACAGAAGCAAATTTTATAAAACTATGAATTTTTATTTAAATACAATGCAACATTGCATTAAATCTATGTATCAAAACTATTTCAATCATGTAAATCACACAAAAAAACTATTATTGAAAATAATTTAGCATTTATTATAAAAAATAATATTTAATACTTAGGGGTAAAGTTGTTTTATTTGGTGGTAGTCTCTACCCCAAAATCTTTGCCAGTCTCGTCAAGCAACTTAACCTCTTCACTAATGAAGTATAAAGGCAATATAGCAAATAAATGTTTTACAGTTCCAAGTTTCTATTTTACTGCATTGAGTCATTATAAGATTAACAAAATATGAATGATACAGACAGGAGTCTGATAATTTTAGGTTCACATACGTGGACCTCAGGCGTAACTAAGTAAACGAATATAAATATTTCATATGTTAAATTGTATCTAACGTAGGAACAAACATACTCATTGTTATATTATGGTCTATTTAATAATTATTTAGAACAGAAACAAATTTTATAAAAATATGAATTTTTATTTAATTACAATGCAATACACGCATTAAATCTATGTTTCAAAACTATTTTAATTACGCAATCACAGAAAAATAATCATTGAAAATAATATAATATTGGTTATTAAAAAATATTTAATACTTGGGGGTAAAATTTCAAAATCATGGAAAAAAACACCGAGAGCTGAAGTTATTAAATAAAGGCGTGTGTCTTAATGTAAAACAATTAATAAATTATTTTTTTGTAATTAAAATGCACATAAAATATTACTAAATAGTTACAAAATACTCGTAATACTATGAGATTTCACTTGACTATTATGCTGTCATAAATTTCGCCATGCGTACCAAGATACACATACGTGTACCAGCATGTTCTTGACTGTATTATTTTTAAATGTTTAGTAAATATAAATTTAAAAGATTCATATAGATCACACAAAAATACATATATTTTTAGAGCAACTAAATTGCATAATAGTTAAAATTATTTACGTTTTCGAATACGTAGATTTAGCGTCATTTTTCGAAAATCACTTCTGCTTAAATGGAGTTTTACCCAAATAAATTACATGTTCTGCATCTATTGGAATCCCCAGGAAGCTTAAACGTTCATGAATGTTCCAGTTAAGTTAAAACTATAAATTTTTATGGCGTATTCTTATTTTTAGAAGTTAAAAAGCGAATGAACCACATATGTGCACCGAGGTAATGAAGAGGTTAAGAAATCATGCAAAAAAAAAAAACTCTAATAATCTTAACAATTCAGTGTCTAATAGTTTTAATAAGAGAAAATACTTTATTAAATTTGATAATATGAGATTTAATTTGTCGTCAGCCCTTATGTAAAAATCCTTCATGCGATAAATCAATGGAGTGGTTTGCTTGGAGCTAGGCTTGTAAATCCCGATACTCGAAGAGCCTTTGTGCCAATGACGTCACAATTCTCGTCTCTGCTTGAAAAGTTGCCCCTCTCGATTATAAGTTTGAGGTTGAAGTTGAAGTCTTTACCCTCTAAAAGTTTTATCCCGTTTATTCCAGAACGCTAAAAGGAATCTATGTTTATGACTCGAGAAAAATCCTGGAAGCTTTTGATTCGTTCGATGGCAACATCTGGGGTGAGTAAAAATGCCTCCAAGAGTTCTCCAGAAAAGCTGATCAAATAAAAGAACACAAAAGAATAACAGTCCGGTGCTAGTTTTTAACTTCATTGTTTATTGGTTGTTTGCAAATGTCTCTACTTTTTCAGTTTGAGGGGAAAAGCAGATTTGCTAATAGGGATGGATTCTTTTTGAAATTGCGTCAATACTTAACAAGAAAAAATTACGAATTGATTTATTTTAAGGTTGTTAGCTTAGGATAGAAAGGATAATATTTGGATTGGATAGGAAGTTGTAACACATTCGGATAGGAAGTACACGTTTAATGACTTTGTAACAAGCTCTACATATCGTTTAGAATTGCTGAAATCATAATATGATACTAACATTAAGCTCTACCATATTATCGTTTAGAAAAGTTGGTCAAAATCATCTCCTTAACCTTTTGACGCAAAAATTTTACTAAACATATTTTTCATACTTTTTCTTTATTTTGTATTAAATTAAATCAAAGTAGATGAAAAATAATATATTTAGCGTTCTAATAATTCATGGTTATGAAATACAACACGAAAAAGCGGCGTACGTTTCTGCGTTAAAGGTAAAATCTTCCTAGCATGGCTCTCTTCCAAAACAAACATTTATAAAATTTGCAGTTATTTAAATATAAAAGAAGCAGTTATTCATTACTAAAATTTCTTTAATTTACAAAATTTATTATTGATAAATTTTTGAACATGAATGAAAAAAAAAATTTAGAGCCACTTTTTTGGATTTTAAATTTTATCACAAATTTAATTGCGATAACCTAACACATTTTTAGGATTCCTTGAAATTTAAAAAAAAAATGTCCGAAATATTTATTACATCGGATTTGATATTAATTTATTCGTGGATATAATTACATTTATTCGATATTTTAATACTTACTGACGATAGATTAGAACAAACATCAGTGTTTGAAGTATCGGGCAAATATGTACCTGGCAATGGCACTTGACTTTAAAAAAACATCAGTGTAGGGTATACCGGGCAAATGTATGCCGGGCAGTGGCACTTAACCTTAAAAAACATCAGTGTAGGGTATACCGGGCAGTGGCACTTGACCTTAGAAAAGCATCAGTGTAGGGTATACTGGGCAAATGTATACCGGGCAATGGCACTTTACCAGACCTAATATGACTAGACCTTTGGTAAGTGTCCGAAATATATACTAGGTCTAGTGCAACTTTTGCTATAGTTTAAATATTTAAAAACAATTAAACAAAGCGTTTGAATCAATTTTAAACTGATAACGAAATTATTGCTTTAAAATTAAAAAAATAATAATAAAAACTGCGCCAGATAAGAGTAATTGAAGTAGTTGCTTTATACAGCGCATGTGCGGAAATTTTTTTTTAAAAAAATTATCCAGGTGCATCTAAAAGTGGATGAATATCCCAAGACACCGATTTTTATTAACTATCTGAATGTTTTTTAGAATTAAAAAATCAAATAATCTATTTTTGTTTGCAACTATTTCTCCTATTTTTCGTTTCGTGACATTTTCTGTCTTGAGAATTCAGAAATACTGCACCAAAAAGGTTTAAATATATCCATTTCTTGCGCTCAGAAATTTTTTATATCTTATTTTACACACTCGATGACTGTACCAGGCTATTTTTCAATTTTTCAATGTAGCAAGTGATTGTTAATTTATTTTTTAAACTTCCATCTCATGCTTTGAAATTTGTCATACAAGAAAGAATTACTAATATTTATTAATATTATGCTTGAGTTTAATAATAAAATTGTGTTTTAATGTTTAAAACGCCCATATTTTTAATTTTCCTTGCTTACTAGAAAACCAACAATCAATCTCAATAACCCAAAATGTTTACTTCATCTAAAAATTTAATTTTTTTTTTAAATTTCAGGCTAAAAAAAATGTTAAAACTCAAAAAATGAACACACATATTGTACTTACATCTTTTTTATATAGTTTTTTTTATTATAAAAAAAGCACTTTTACGACCATTTTCTTGAAAATAATAAGATTGTCAAGGGGCTACAGATTTTAAAATGCTAAACTCGAAAATGTTATTCATGTTAGAGATGTTTGAATGCATCTTAAGTTACTTATTTTTTTAACAAAATTTTATGTAGCATTAAGAGAAAGATTGCACCATGCTGTTCTCATTGCACATTCGGAAAATCTATGGAGTTTTATTTCCTTTTTAATCAAATATGTGATAGATACAAACACCGCAGAGATCAGAGCTTTATTTTTGTGTTTTTTTTTCTCTATTATTTGTTCAAATTTCGCTGGACCTCTTATTTCATTCTGAGAACATGGGATGTGCTTAGGAGGGGCCTTTATTTAAAGAGAATTACTCTTTCGTTTTTGCTAAAAACATTAAGCTAACTCTTTACGTAAATAGGACACCGATGTCTCTAAAATATTTTTTTTCGGACGTAGAAATTTTTTTCTGACATAGAATTACAAGTAAAAATATATTTTAGCATTTTTAACTACAAAAAAAAAACACTTTATTAGCTACACTAAAAAACTGTTTGTTTCTCAGAACTCTATTTTTACTAAAATATTAAATGCAAAAAATTAATTGCAAACTTTTTTCACCCATGTTCAAAAATTATTAACAATTGATTTTATTAATTAAAGAAATCTCAATGATTAATATTTAAATCTAAATAACTACAAAAAAGTTCAAATGTTAAAAATTATCGTTAGGAAGTGATTCGTGTTTGGAATATTTAACCATTAACACAGAAAAAGACACCGGTGTTTCATACTGTATTTCTTAACTATAAATGATTAAAATGTGAAACATAATATTTTTCACTTAGTTTGACCTAAATTAATACCAAATAATTATTTGTTATTAATTTAGGTTCCTAAATTTGTAATTACAAATTTAGGAAGAACATGTTTACTAAAAAAATGTTTAGTAAATAGGTGAATCGAAATAACGATGATTGGGTGAATTAGTGAATGAGTAAATCATTAAATTAATACGTTAAAGTAAAGAAGCAAACAAATTAAAAAAGGCGAATTAGCTTCTGGAAGTATTGATTAATCCTATCATTAATGAATCAGTGCATCAAAGAAACAGTTTAATGACGTAAAACAACTTGAAAAAAGTGCGAATAAAGATACATAATTTGCTTTATTCGCGTTGTTTTGCTTTATTAATGAGCAGTGAAAAACATATCCTACCCTTATTTGGACAAAGAAACAATTAAATTTCATATTAAAAACAAATATCGTTAAAAACAACGTTCAAAATCACAAACAGTAAATTATCTTTTATTGAAACGTATACGTGTTACTGTGACACAATGGCACCAGATTCATCCGCAGGATAAATTGCATTTTATCTATCGGATGAACATTTTATCCTGCATTGACGGTCATCCCATATTTGACGTTCAACTGTAGGATTAAAATACATTTTATCCTATGGAAGTCAAAACTCTAAAGGTGTATCATTGTGACACCGAATTGCGTAAAGATTTTAATAATTAAAAAAATAACCATTCGTGATTTTATACATTAATAATTTGTTGATATCACGAAAAAATACTCTCGTAGTTTAAAAGAAAACAGTTAAATGAAAAATAGAGAAGTGTTTAAATCAGTGAACGGCTGCATTCATAAAAAAACGAAGCCAATCAATGAAGTGATTCAATGACAAGTGAACGAGTGAATATGCGAATCCGCAAGTAAACGAATCAATTTTTAATTTGTGAATAAACTAAGAGACACAGCTAATCAACCTCCGTAGTTGCTTCTCTTTAAAAGTCGATAAAAAAACACTCTGTTTATTAAACAGTTATTATACTTCTATGAAGTACATTTTGTCAATATATTAAACGCAAAGAAATGAAATGAGAATAGGATTTGTAAAAAATAAGAAACTGTTCTTGAAAAAAATTTAACTTGGGAATACAGAACGTGCTATACAATTAACAATCTACATATGCGATAACCTTTGTTCATTCTTAGTGTTTCTCTGTTTATTCCTAGTATTTTTTAAAACTTTGATATAAATGTTATGATTTATATCTGGTAACATCTTATCTCTCTCTTATTTTTTATTTATTCATTTTTTTTTTACATCAAGTTAAGCACCAGTTTATAAAATGAAAATTACTACAGCGATAAATTTTTCTACAACAATGAGTAGGGGAGAGTGGGGTCACTAGTAGCATTTTTTACTTAACTATTTTTAACTAACAAAAAATCCAATATATCATTAGTATTAATTTACAGACGAGCAAAGTAGACTATCCTCTACTAGAAAAAAAAATAAATACCTTATTTTAAATGTTATTACATTAGTTATTAGCAATTTTTCATAGCATTTTTTCATAGTCGTGCACTTGTTAAATTTAGGATTAAATTACGGTAAAAAGTATTGGCACCTTGGGTTAAGCATCCACTAAATCCTTTTTACTGTAAAATCCAATTTTACCCTAATTTTATACATCGTATATTTTACAGAAATATTTATTTAATCATAGTGACCCCAGTGATTTTACAGTAAATATTACTGCATAAATATTATGGTCAATTGGATTTTTTGTTCAGTAATATTTTACGGTAAAAAAGGAATTTGCTGTTAAAAGCACCAGTATTTTTTACCAAAATTTGATCTTGAATAATAGTTATATAGTAGGGGAGAGTGGGGTCAATTGTAACATTTTTTACTTAACTATTTTTAACTAACAAAAAATCCCATATATTATTAGTATTAATTGACATACGAGTAAAGTAGACTATCCTCTACTAGAAAAAAAAATAAATACCTGATTTTAAATGTTATTATATTAGTTATTAACAATTTTTGACAGTCGTGCACTTGTTACAATTGTCCCCACTTACGGGGTCAATTGTAACAGCTCATTAATTCAACTAAAACATAGTTAATTATGCATATTATCATAGTTGTGATATATTTTTTATTGATCAGAATAGTAATGATATTTTAGGAGTAAAAATAATAATGAGCAGTTATAAAGGGTTAAACTTTTAACTTTAAGGGGTTAAAAGTTTCAATTTATGCTGTGAAAGGTGACAAATAAAATAATGCACATGCAACATAATATAAATGATATAGGAAACTATTGGTGGTTCTTAAAGAGTTAAGTAATGGTTTGTAAACATAAGATTATTTATTTTCAGCTGTTACAATCGTCCCTTTACTTATTGTTACAATTGTCCCCAAGACGCCATTTCAGCTTCATTTGTTAAAAACAATGCTAGTTAATTAGCAAAACTAATCTTTTTTTTTTTGAAATGTTAATTAAGGTGTCCACTTACATATTCGGTTACTAATTTTTATTTGTTTAAACAAAATTACTTTGTTACAATATAATATTCTAATACCAAAAAAAGTACTTGCGTGGCGTGAAAATATCTTTTGTGATGTAACTCTTTCAAAAGTACATAAAAATGGTTGCCATCAGGGGTGTACATGTAGATTTATTAAATACACCTTGTGCGCCGCCTAGGAACCAAATCTAGAACCCGACACTCGAAATTTTTGCTCTTTTACAATCGTACCTTGTTACAATTTACCCCACTCTCCCCTTTATAATTATTATTTATAGGAACTAAAACGCAAAATAAAGAAAATTATTTAAATTGCAAAAACTTTCAAGCAAATTTGTGTTTCAAAAGATACAAAATGCTCGTAAAATGCTATTCATCATCATCATATCTGGCTAGACAGCCCAGGGTGGGCCAGTGCCTTCCTTTGAATTCGAATCCACTTCTCTCTACTTTTGACACTTGNTACCCTGTTACAATTTACCCCACTCTCCCCTTTATAATTATTATTTAAGGGAACTAAAACGCAAAATAAAGAAAATTATTTAAATTGCAAAAACTTTCAAGCAAATTGGAGTTTTAAAAGATACAAAATGCTCGTAAAATGTTATTAGCTTGTAAAATTTCAACTCTGCAGTTGCTTTTTTCACTGGGATCGACCAACAATTTTTTACCATAAGTTTAACAGTTAACAATTCTTCAACTAATAATAAAATCGTAATGTTTTTTATTCCATTGACCACCTTGTACACAGCTTCATACTTCCACATTTCTAAGTCTTACAGATTTCATGAAAGAAAAGAAAATGTAACGTAAAGTTAAAAAATGGAAATGAGAAATAATTCGTAAAAAGCACCTAAAATTGTAATATCGTTATAAAAATACTAGAATTGTGAAGAAAAAAAACTCATTATAAGATCATCAGATAAGATCATAAACAATTAAGATCATAAACAAATGTCATACACAATCATACAAATAGCGTACAAATAGTATAATCAATCATACAAATAGCATAAAAAATAACCATGCAAAATTTCAATTCTGTACTTGCATTTCGGCAGAGCTGCACGTATGGTAATTTTTACAACAAGTTTAATTGCTAATAATTCTCGAACTAATTATAGAATTTTAAATTTTTTTATTCCATCGTAATTCCTGTACATTTTTCTATACACATTGAAAATTTCAAGTTTCGAAGTTTTAAAATGTTTGCGTAGCTATACAAATTTTATGTATAGTTAAACATTCAAAACAGTTTCAACGTCGGCGGCCCTAACTATTTTTCAATAAAGCGAGATGAAATATTTTACATACGTACAAAAAGTAATACAGCAATCAACTACAACATTTTTTTTAGTCGTGGTGGCTCAAGAGATAGAGCCCTCGCCTCCTAATGAGGACACAGGGTTCGAATCCCGGCGATGGCTGGTCGATACGAATTCCGTACCCGGCTTGTACCCGCTAGAGTACTAACATAAAATACACTTAGTAGTAGACGTAACGTGGGTTAGCGTCCCCTTTCCGTCCGGCTAACCGTGACCGGTTTTCGAGGTTTTCCACCTTATGTAACTCAAAATGCAGGTTAGCAGCAAATTTCTCCCAATACTTGATCCAGGAGTTCCCTTCTCTTCTGGATTGGGTTCAAAATTACAACGCGACACAGTTGAACATTGGTAGCTGTAAACTCAAAATTGGGTTGGCTGTTTAACAACAATTATAAAATAAAAAAAATTTTTTTAATTATTATTAATTTCCATAATTAACTTCCATAATCAGAAGTATTTATTTACAGCGACACAACTAATATTTAATAGTTTAGCCTTCCAATATTTACGTGCGTAAATATTTCCCGAAAGGTGGTTTAAGACAAATATTTGTTCTCCAGAAATACTTTTTTTCAAAAAAGAATCTTTAAGTGCTTTCTTGGTTTACCTCTTTAGATTTATAACGCGACATTAATAAAAGCGGAAAACTTTAACTGAACCATTTTTACGGGAATTAAGTGAACGCAATTTAAATCTCATTGTTTATTTAAAAATTAATTCAGATTGCGAGTAATTTGATTTAAATATTCTTTTTTTTCCCTTCATTTTTAAAACTGCTATTTACTTCGCCCAATCCTCTAAATGAATTTTAAATTGCTACTTAATGAATGGATGTGTGTTTGTGTCTTTAACCGAAGAATTTCACTTCCCCATTCTTTTCGGCTGAATTGAAGTGATAGTTTATTCTCCGAATTCTGCATAATTACATTTTTCGATTTGTGACTTAGCGAGCAATTATTTTACGCCAATTTAAGTTAAAGTAAAATATGTTCTTAATAGATTGCTGTTAAATAAACTAGTTTATTTATTAAATACTAAAATTACAAGCATTCTTAAAAAGTTAAGATTAGTTATTTGGGGACCTAAAAGCTAATGGAGATAATACAAGGTGTTCCGTAATGCTATCCCTTAATATATAATTTTAAAATTCTGGTCAAAAAATTATGCATTTCAGTTGTAACTAAATGAGCACCTCCATTGCTGTAAGAGGCTCCACAGACTTGACTCGGAGACTGCAAGATATTGGCGTGCAAGAGAGCTTTTGGGAAGATGACATCAGTCTTGTGTTATTTTCTATTTTTATTTTTCTTCTGTGTTATTGTTTGTATTCCCTGCCATTGGAAATTTAAAAAAAAGTTGCAACTAAATAATAATTAGAAGCGAGAGAAACAATGGCACTCTGGAAATTTTTCGAAACACTGGCGAAGAAAGCTGTATAAAAACACTAAACCCAGTTTCTTGTGGTGTATGTAGCATTGCAAAATAGCATTGTGAGTATGTAGCATTGTAAATATAGCCTAGCAGTGCGAAATGCTAAGCTATATTCCGTTATGTTACTTACACTCTTTGAAATTTCTCTGCAAAAATGGTTAAATATCAATTTATTTACTATTATTTTACCATATTCAACCAAAACTGTCCAATCACCAGAGAAAAAGATGATATTCGAACTGTTAAGTGAGAGAAAAAAAGTATATTGATTGCTTTTCCTTATACGATTAAGTAACCAGAATTTATCTAAGTCTACCAGGCATGCCTTATGAACCCTGCAACCGGATAAATAGTGTAGCTGTGATGGAGCATCGGTTAGTCTCATAAAATCAATGAAAACCTTTGAGGTAATAAAAACGGATTGAAACAAACATTGTCTTATTTAGTTAAAAAAAATTATAATTGTACTGTATTGAATAATTTCAAAGGAGCATTACTCTTTACAATCTCAAAATCTTGTTTCCAATTCCAAGGCTGTTGCTTAATATCTAATCTTAATATAACCTAGCAATCATAAGTACAAAACAAAAAACATATCTTTTGTTGCGCAAGAAAACACAGTAAAAACAACGTTTAAAACCTAAATTCCTTAATATGATTTCTCTTATTTCTTTTTGTTGCCATGGTAACTAAAACACGCTTCTTAATTCCCAAATCAAATATCTTATGTAACGTAAACGATTATTTATCTTGCTAGCTCCCTCTGGGTCTCCAAAAATGAGGTGTTACAAGAGATTAAATTTAAGTAATAAGTAAGTCTAGTCACCGTGATTCCTGTTCTCCATGGTAGGGGGCAGTAATTGCAAAGGATGTTTCAACTTCCAGTAGAGGATTCAGGTAAAAGAGTTTCGCTGGTATTAACTAAATTACATAAATCTCAACGATCAGGTAATTGCATATCAATGTAGGACAATTTCAAAAAGTACTTTTTTTTATCTTCATCTGATATTTTAAAACATGAAGTGCACATTTTCCCCGAAAGCACGACACAAAAAATTTAAGTCAGAACAACTGAGTATTCCGAGTATATATTAATAAACCCGGAACGTCAAAAAAAAGAAATAGTCACATCAATGCTATGACGTCAGAAGAGAACCTCAAGACTTCCGGCAGGATTTTTTTATTTTCAGGCTAAATGGTGAATTCCTTTTTTTCCCGCAAGAAAACATCCCAAGCACGCAGTTAAAACATAAATTTCTTAATGTGAATTATCTTATTATTTTATTACCAGGTATACATTTTTAGCGTCCAAATCAAATATCTTAAGTAACGTAAACGATTATTTTTCTTGGTAGTAACCTCTGGATCACTAAGTTCAGTTGTTACATCAGATTAAATTTAGGTGGTAAATTAGCGTAGACACTGTTGCAATCAAGTTCAGTTTTGGCAGTTTGTTTCAGACTGCGCAAATTCAGTGCATTGTTGCATAATGCTACGTAGCATTTTTTCCTTTGTTTTCTTATTCAATGATTTGCAATGCATTGTTGTTTAATGCTTAATAATATGCATTGTTGTTTAATGCTTAATAATATGCATTGTTGCTTAATGCTTAATAATATGCATTGTTGTTTAATGCTTAATAATATGCATTGTTGTTTAATGCTTAATAATATGCATTGTTGCTTAATGCTTAATNAAAAAAGGTTAAGTAAAGATTAAGTAAGATGAAGCTAAAAATTAAATGTAAAGTAGTGGTAAGATGGATGAAGGCAGAACAAAATAAATGACAGTAGTGGTATTTTTTTGTGGCACAAGGTATTTTTTGTGGTTGTGAATAGGTTTGTAAAAGTTTTTTGTGTAAAAAAAAAGGTTAAGTAAAGATTAAGTAAGATGAAGCTAAAAATTAAATGTAAAGTAGTGGTAAGATGGATGAAGGCAGAACAAAATAAATGACAGTAGTGGTATTTTTTGTGGCACAAGGTATTTTTTGTGGTTGTGAATAAGTTTGTAAAAGTTTTTTGTGTAAAAAAAAAGGTTAAGTAAAGATTAAGTGAGGCGAAGTTGAAAATTGAATGTAAAGTAGTGTTAAGACAGATGAAGGCAGAACAGAATAAATGATGGTAGTGGTATTTTTTTTTGTGGCACAAGGTATTTTTTGTGGTTGTGAATAGGTTTGTTAAAGTTTTTTGTGTAGAAAAAAGGTTAAGTAAGGGTTAAGTAAGGCGAAGGTTTTAGTGTAGGTATAAAGCGCTTTAGGCTAAAGTGTAAAAGGTTTTGAAAATTATGGCGTTTTTGAGGTTGACTGGTGCAAAAAAAATATTCCTGTTGAAGAAAAATGAGGCTGTGTTTTGCTCCCAAAAATATCAATAAACCTTAATTTCCACGTTATTTGCACCTCAAAAAATCAACCTCATATATAGCTCAGCAATACGTCTAGTTGTATTCGGGTGAAATTATTTGCACCTAAAATATACTTTTTTGCTTGAAATATAGAACAAAATAGCATGCACACCTCAAAAACAACTTCTCTGAGCTGGTTGCTCTAAGGTGGATTTTTATTAACCTGAAAACAGCCTTAAATGTAAATGAAACAACTTCATACACCTTTTATATATTGAGGGGTTGATTTTTTAAAATTGTCTTATAAGTTAAAAAAAAATTTAAATGAAAGAAACCGCAAATCACCCTCAAATAAGCATTTAAAAAACCTTAAATGCTTGCAAGGAATTGCATCCTCTAATTTTTTGAATAAGTAAACGCCTTCATTTCTAAGGAATCCATTACTGATGTTGTTTAAATAAACAGAAAAAATCGAAGACATATCCTGACATCTGTATATTGTGTATTTATCATATAAAATACTGATAGTTTTTAACACTGGTCGCAACATTATTATCAATAATTATCGTGCATCCAATGTTTAGAATTATGCACAATATTTGTGATATATCATGCAAATAATTTTGTCAATACCTTTATCGGGATATTTTAAGAAAGATCGATAATTTACGATACAAACTTCTACAACCCAGCTTTATTTATGAATAAAATATGTAAGGTTCGATGCAATTATTTCTTTCTTTAAAAAGCAGAACACCAAGTAAATACAAAACAACAAGTATTTAGGTAGCTATATCAATTTTAAAAAAAAATCCGTTATATTAAATAGTAATGTTTTAAAATAGCTCAATTTGTGGATGGTCCCCCATCCCGATAACCTTTTCAATCGAGACCTCTTTTATAACGTCAAGACCTCGGCATTCTTTGTGATGCTTGCTTTACGGCATAAAATTAGACTTAGATTAATTGCGTGCCGACAGCGGAACCCTTTTGTTCAGTCACGTGGTCTCCTCCATTTTAGTTAGCATTTGTCCCCCCAAATTTGTATATGAGGGACCGAAAAGAATAAATTACTCCCATCTGACATAAAAATATTGCAAAACATCTTGAGTAGAAAGTTAATTTTATACTTAATAAGTTGCCTTAATAATATGTGTGTTGTCTGTTTGAGTATGTTTAAGTAGCAAATGAAAAAAATTTCACTTTCAATTAAACTTAATGGAGATCCTTAACGTCAAGTTGATCATCTTTTAGAATATAGTGTTAACATTTATTTATTTTAAATATACGTGGGTCTCCTCCATTTTTTTTACATTCTCTTGTTTTTAAAATATATATGGAGTTAGAGCTAAATAAGAAGAATATAAGAGGACCCTCATGGTCATGCAAATTACATTGATTTGTGTAAAAATCTCTAATTTTAATCTAAAACACAAGTGATAATGAATTATATATTGTAGTTTTATTGTTCTTAAATTTTGAGTACCGATTATAATAAAACGAAGTAAAAGCTGAAATGAAATATTAAATCATAATTAAAAGTCATGCCTGCTTCTGTAGATAATTATTCAATTTAATAATTAACACAAAATTGACAGCCGTTCACGCAACTGTAAATAGTAATTCAGGATGTGGGATTTACCTTGTTGTTTGATTACAGATAATGTAACAATTGGTTCTTGTTTCAGCGGTATCAAGTGTTTTTACTTATATCAATTTCCTTTTTATTATTACCACGTTTATATAAACTTGCCTTCGTGTATGTCTGTCCGGGTGGAATTTTGTAATCGATTTTAAACTAACTTCCCGACTAGCTACAAACTTCAAATTTGGCACATAGTTCAGAATTGGATGACAATGCATGAAAATGAAGAGAAAAAAGACATGCAAAGTAAAATAAAATTAAAATTTTAAAAAAAAATTATTTTCGAGATTGTCTTTTGTTGTCGATTCCATTATTTCAAATTATTACGTGTCAGGTGAAAAGATTTTTGTTGTCGGAGTATTTTTATTGGCTGAAAAATCACGTGGTAGGATCCAGTTTTTCCTCATTCATTTCCAGATTGTTTTGGTTGTCATCAGCATAAAACTAATGAAAGTCGTAAAGGTATTGTTTTTCTATAAAGATTTTTGTATCCCTAATTTAAAATAAAAGTTCTATTACTTTAGTAGTGGTCTTGTAGTAGTCTTGACTACTCTTGACTAAGAAAAATAATCTAAATAAAAATATATATTTTTAAAAACCACGTTTTTTGTAGTGAAGAATAATAATTAAAAAATAATAATTTTTTAAAAATATAAAATAAAAATTAAAAAAATCATAGTTTAAAATAAAAAAATTCAAAATAAAAAGTAATATTTTTAAAAACCACGTTTTAGTAGTGGAGAATAATAATTAAGAAAAAAATTGAAAAACGAAAAACGTGGGGCGCATGAAATACATAACAGTACATATACACATACATATACACATTTTCTTACTCATACACATGCACAGCCACATATACATCCACATACATATGCATATACAAAAGCATATTCCACATCCACATTCAGATACAATTACAATTACTGATATACATACACATATTCTCAAGAGCACACATACACACACTAATATAACATTACTGTTATGTATTTCATGCGCCCCACGTTTTTCGTTTTTCAAAATTTTTTTTAATTATTATTCTCCACAACAAAAACGTGGTTTTTAAAAATATTACTTTTTATTTTGAATTTTTTTAAAAGTAAGATTTGAAACATAACTAATCATGAAAATTTTGTTAAATTCAGTAATTATAATAAGTTAATAATTGTTATTTTTTGTTGTTGTTAATTAAGCATAAAATCACGCCCTTAAAGTTAAATGATAATTATAAAACTGTTTAAAAATATCAAAAGATTGAAGATTAACATAAAAAGAGCAAATATTATAATTTTTTGACAATTATATTTGGATACCTGCAAGTGACGTTATCGTATATAAATCTTGGCATTTGTCGATTCAGACACCAATAAGGTTCGACACAAGCGCATGGCGTCGCTTACAGGCATCTAGACTGGTGTAAGAAAATTAAGAGAATTTGCACACTTGATCGATTATCTCTAGAACAACTGGACCAATTTTAATGAAATTTGTTATGTACATACATTGATACAATGTAAAAGAAATAACCATTCGACATTGTAATACGCAAGCATGATCGTGCGTAACATTCGTTGGAGGGAAGGTAGGAAACAGCTGTTTTATAACAAAAAAAAAGAAAAGGGATATACTGGCAAATATACAGGCCTTGCAGAGTTATTTAATACTTGAAATAAGGCCATTTATCATTTCCTGTGGCAATCGGCCTAAATTGTCCCGTGGCAACTTCATAGCATCCGACTCCAACGAGTGCTACGCATGATTATGAGTGTGAATTACAATTGTTGAAAAATTATTTGTTTTGCATTGTATCAATGCTTGTATATATCAAATTTCATTAAAATCTGTCCAGTAGTTATAGAGATAATAGGCAAAGTCTGCAAATTCTCTTTATTTTTTACACCAGTGTACCTAAATGTTATTTAAATCACGTGGTTAGGCATAATTTTTTCTTAAGTGGCCCTTGCCCAATTATGTATCTCGAAATTTGCTTTCTAAAACTTCATCTGTAAGCAATAGCATCACTTACTGTTCTTCAACTGTAACTTTATAACTACTAGCATTATATTTTGCACACGTGTTGATTGCAGATGTTACTGTTGAGATGGGTAAACGATCATTTTAATTTTTATGGAATGCTATTGATTTGAAAATATACCAGAAAAGAAGTTTATGTTTTAGTGTTTCTTTTCAGTTTAAAGACAAAACTAATTAGAATTAGTAAGTACGTATTTTCTTATTGGATATCCTGCAGAGTCGATAATATGTTCACGTTTGACTACTGGAACAAATGTATGGGAAATTTCATATACTTTTACCGCACTCAAACGCTTTTTATTAATGATAGTACTGTTCTTTTCTGTGATGAAATTTTGGCAAAAATCAAGGTTGCCAATACGATTTAGACATCATATAATATTAATCATTTATGTGACAAACAAGCAGGCTGAATTGGGAGGGGGGAATGTCCAACAGGGCAAGAAATACAAAGAATCGTGTATCTGATCAACAAAAGTGGTGGCAACTGCAGTTTGTCTAAAGAAAGAACTCCCCAGTCATTTGTCTGGACCCGTAGCTCTGACTATGCCAACGAGGTATAACTGTTTCAAGTAGGGGTGTGCGGTTATTGCTTATTACAGTTTTTGGCTCCTGTCGGCGAAGAGAATTAAATCTTTTTATTGTCTATCGGTCTATTGTGTTAGCCCCTAGAGTGAAGAGAAACTACCCTCCCTGAAATAAACTATTCTTGTTTCCATAGCAGTAGATGGCTTCAGACGTAGTGGCGTGGGGAGTTCTTACCGTAGGCAAACTATAGTTTCCACTAAAGTGGTGTTTCACAAAGTGTATTATTTCAAAATCACTATTTTTGGTGTGGTGAAAGACCTAGATTGTTCCTTTATACTATTACTTGGTGTAAAGAAGCCACCACCTTGTTTTTTTAATTCAGTAGCACTAAAATTTATAATTACATTACGATATCATATACATAAGAGTCAATAAAGTTATTCTTACTGATTCTTGTGCAAACAAGATTTATAAAGCAAGAAACATAAATTTTGAATGCATGTACACCGAAGAGCCATTACATTATGACCACCTGCTAATAACATGTAGGACCACCTTTAGCCCTCAAAACTGCTAGCACTCGTCGTGGCATTGATTCCACAAGGTGCTGATAGGTAGTCTGAGGTATCTGGTATCAAGCGCTCACTAACTGGTCCTGCAATTCCCTCACATTGCGTGGGAGTAGCGTGGCAGCACGAATTTGGTTTTCCAAGTAGGACCACAAATGCTCTATTGGATTAAGGTCAGGTGAATTTAGGGGTCAAGACATGACTTGAAAGTCACTGGAATGCTCCTCTGCGATTCGACCCTTATGACATGGTGCATTATCCTATTGGTAAACACCATTCCCTGCAGGAAAAACTGTTGCCATGAATGGGTAAACCTGGTCTGCAAATATGTTCAAGTAGCTTACAGACGTCAGGGATTGTTCTATGAGGATTATGGGTCCTAATGTGCCCCATGAAAACATTGTTCCTGGACGAGAAACCATGAAAACCTGGGCTAGCCCATTGTTATAGATGGAGGGTGGTCATAATGTATTGGTTCTTCGGTGTATATATAATATTTCTTAAGATAAAGAATAGTTTATTAATCAAACACGCACACTGAACAGCCATGATGAATTCCAACAAAACTGAAAGTGAGTAAAAGTTAAATATTATGAGATTATTTTGTACAATTGACATATTTACGTAAATCTTATGAGAATATAAATATTTTTTTACATTTAAAAGCATATTTGCTTTTTATAACAGTCAACTCCTACTTAGGTCAGCAAAGAAAAAATTTATTTTTCTTACTTTTTATTAAATAATTAAATTTTTTTCTCCCATATAAAACTGAAATTAATTAATTACATTTTCATAAGGAATTAATATTAGAAAAAACTGTAATAACATCAAGTGTCATCCACTACAAGTTTAAAATAAATGAATTTAAACTTGAGTGGATGAGTAAAAAGTTTTTTATTCATGATTGAAAATTTGAACAAGATATATAAATATATATAGGGAGAATGTGAACTAATAAATAGGAAAATGAAAAAAAAAATGGCACGTGCTATCAGACAACTATAAAAGCATAAATTTGGGGACGTGGTTCACACATGCTACCACGTAATGTCCTTTATTGAATTTATCTCACACTGCGAGTATGAAATAATTAAATATTTAAACGTGCGTAATTAACTATATTTTCTTGTTCTAATAGAGCTATAAGTTAGAAATTATCACTCATGTTATTTTTGAAATGTGTGAAACATTCATCACTTATTGTAAAATTTAAAATAACTAGTGGACTGCGCCCTCTACTCGCTAGCGGTCTCCAACCCCCGAAAATTGCTTCGCAATCTTATATGGTTTGCTTCGCAAACCAAGATCGCTTCACTCGCTACTAACTTAGGTACATTGCAAATGGACAAAATTCTAAAAATTCAAAACAATCATTCAGATCTATATAACAAGTTTTTTTTTAAAAAAAATTACATCTTTTTAGTAAATACTAAGTCATTAAAATTAATTTGAATTCAAATAAATGATATGTAATTCGTTAAGCCTATTAGAAATGTGCTATAGTATAAAATCTTGAAGCGTAACAGCACGACTGAGACTCATTTTTCAATGAATAACTAATAACAATCTATAATTAAACAAATAAATTCCTGATATAAATCAAAAATCGTCAAATAAATTCGTAATATATAAATTCGTGAAAAAAAGCACTTTCGACAAAATGCTAAAATAGAGATCTATCGACAAAGACTACTCACTTCTGCCGAGCTTAATAGTATGAGATTGCCGCAACTGATAGGGTGAAATTCGGAAGAGATCACATTTGGTGAGAATGCTCTCTCTGGTTATTTCTGTTTCCGTTTTTAAAAGAGCTATATGTTGAGCCACCTCAGTTAGATTTGGCATGTGACATTTTAAGCGGCAATCATTGGTCGATTTTCTAGCGTTGCCATTCGGGGAGTTGTAATCAGGCTTTTTTTTTGTCGCCGTGCAAGAGAAATATATATATAGATGACTAACACTTAACCAATCAGAAAATTCCATTTTGTTTTTCGGTCATCTCTGTTTAATTAATGAATTAATATTTGGAAAAAAAACTATATGAACACCAAATGTCATCAACTACAAGCTTGAAAAATGTATTTAATAAAAGTATGAATAAAAGTATTTTTTTAGCGATTGAAAATTTGAACGAGGTGTAGGGAGAGTATGAACTAATAATAGGAATTGAATAAGTTATCGATCTTTAAAAAAGGATTTCATTTTTGTTCATATATTAAACATGCAACATATATTTTAGTTTTAAAAAAATTCGGCTTAATTTAATTTTTAATTTTTGCTTCATCTCGAAATGATTCTTTCTTATTACTCGTACCTTATATTTATTTTATATTATCTTATTTTTGTTCACGAATCTTAACACCAAATTATGCAATAGAAAACTGACTGATTCGCTAATTATATGTACAAAAAAAAGATCCATTAAAATTCTTAACACATTCTTGTTTTTAATGAAGTATCTTTTTCTTGCAAAAGAAGAAAAATGAATAAATGAAAATTAAAAAAATTCTATTTTACTTTACTGAATATATACACAAAAAAAATGAATTCTTGTTTTTCCAATTTATCTATTAAAATATCGTTGCTGTAGTACAAACTCAAATAAGATTTTTTATGTTTTCAACCAAAAATAATTTGATTCGATGTGAATCTTTATTTTATTTCCCTTTTTTTTTTCAAAAAAAAAAAAAAGNTTTTTTTAAAAAAAAAAAAAAAAAAAAAAAGTTTTTGTGTAGAAAATTTTCAACTCAAATTGAAACAAACTAAATTAGTGAGCATGGCATAAAAATAGTAAATAAAAAAATAAAGCCGAAGTCTCCGGCGAGTTTGAATAGAGAAAAATTGGAACAAAGTTGTTTTATTACTAAAAGATATATTCAAACACCGAGATGCATTCAGAGATGTTTCCTTTCAAATGCAAATGTTCTCCGTTGCTTTTTGAACTAAGATGGCTGATTCCGAAATAAAAATTTATTTTTATAAAATAAGCACGAATAATTAAGTTGTTAAACTGTAATGAATATACATTAAGCTAATTATTTTAAAGCAGTTTTTCGTTACTAAATTGGAGTAATTAGTAATAATGGGAAATTATCGTTGGCTTTAGAGAAAATCGAATTCAGCTAATTAATCTAGCGTTTTTAATTATCGTTCTTTTTTAGATCTGCTAACGTTTAAATGTTTTAAGTAACGTTTATGGTTAAGTACTGTCAATTGTTAACATTAATGGTTAAATGACGTTTGTGGTTAAGTAACGTTAATGGTTTAAGTTACGTTTAAACAATTAATTATAATTTTTTAAATAATGATTTTGTATTTTTACACTTTGTTTCGAAATTTAATTTCGTAGATGTTTTTTTTAAAAAAATGCAGTTTTCAAAGAAAGAACTCACTTTTTCTAACTAACTTTTACATTAATTTTATTAATTTGTTGCTAATTATTTTAAAGCAGTTTTGCATTACTAAATTGGAGTCATTAGTAATAAAGGGAAATTATAGTTTGTTTGAGAGAAAATCGAGTTAAACTAATTAATCTAGTGTTTTTAGTTATCGTTCTTTTTTAGATCTGCTAACGCTTAAATGGTTTAAGTAACGTTTATGGTTAAGTTCCGTTAATTGTTAACATAAATGGTTAAATGACTTTTATAGTTAAGTAACGTTAATGATTTAATTAACGCTTAAACCATTAATTAGGATATTGAGATGGTTCATGTTGGTTTCTTGTTGGCCCAACACTAATTAATGGTAAACAACATGCAACAATTTACATCATGTGGTAATGGATTTTGATTGGGTTACAAACTTCCATCATTTCACGTTGGAAGATGATATTTTGCGATATTATGGTCAACCAACAAGCAATGTTAGAAATTCTTAGGCCAACAACTTCCATCATTTCACGTTGGAAGATGATATTTTACGATATTATGGTCAACCAACAAGCAATGTTAGAAATTCTTAGGCCAACAACTTCCATCATTTCACGTTGGAAGATGATACTTTACGATATGATGGTCAACCAACAAGTAATGTTAGAAATTCTTAGGCCAACAACTTCCATCATTTTATGATAGAAGCTGCTGTTTTACAATCTTTTACAAATCGTAAAAACCGTCAATCTTACAACAATCTTATAAATGTTGTTTTTCAATGTTTAAATGCTGTCTAAATGTTGTTTAAATGTAAAAAAACACGCATAAAATTTCATAGTTTAATATAAAATGTATATGGTTTAATAAAAAAAATTAAATTTTTCTTGGAGGCGCAAGCGTAAACAAACAGAATTGTTTTTAGTGCAAATATTTCAAGTGAATAATTTTAACTTTCATAGAAAAAACTATTTTTGCCAAGAAACAATTGTTGCAAAGCAATAATCGGACTTGGTGAGCAGAAGCGAATAGTTATTGAAGTTATATGTCATTTAAATTATTTTATTGTATTACCAGTGCCTTATAGAGTAATGGGCTGCGAATTTTTTACAACAGTGTAAAATAAATTCTTGTATTAGTTCCATTTGAAATAGCACCGTGATATAATTCAATCTAGAGTTTGAAAAACTAAGACATTCAAAAATTTATATCACTGAAGGTGAAAAATTATTCATTAGCCAAAGCAGCAAAAATCATGGAACGTAAAGCATCAGTTAGTTTATAACTATCGCTTTTGCAATATAGGTACACCCCAAAACATTTGAAAACACATAAATTTGAACCGTTAATGTTCCTTATTTTAAAAGTTTTCCCATAAAAGATTCAAAATCAAAGAAACGACGGAAAGGAAAATTGGAAAAATGAAACAGGGATGGGTAAAAACAATCTCAGAAGAGGAAAAATTCAGCATAAAAAAATCCCTGTCATCTCCCTTTTAATATTTTCTAGAAAATTTGCCTGCTGATGATTAAGTAGATGTGTATACAGAGGAAAGAGGAAATTCGCATTACAGCTGGCGGTATAATTTAGCATTCCTTTTGGAAATTTTAAAAGATAAGTTAACTGATATTTTGATGCAAATAGAACACAGAAAGAAATATAAAATTTAGAACAGGATGTTTTTACTCTTCGGGTTTTTAGAACTTTAAATGCATATCGCGTGTACTTTGAATTTAAAAAGCATATGTTGCATCAAATATGTAAATTTGAATTCCATACTTCGTTAATCCCTGAATTCTTATTCTGTAATGCTCAGAGAATTATTTTAAAAAGGTTCCATGGATTTTTTTTTATTATTATTATTCAAAATAAAAATTTTGCTTTTTTTTTAGTATTGTTCAAACATTAGAACATTTTTTTTATCAAACAAGCGGTTAAGGATAAATGAAATAAAAGTTTTTCAAACAATTGATTTCTTCACGATTTGACAGTCTTCAGATAAATAAAACTTTCATTCTTAAATTACGGTAAGGTAACCGTCAACTGTCGGTCCATCCAATTAACCGTAAAGCTTACGGTAAAGAAATTATTTTTACCTTTTTCTGTTTCGAAACTGATTTCAACTAGCCTGGTTAGAAAAACGTTTAGTTCAGTATTCATGATTTTTTAACCATTTACAGCTAGCATGTTTTCGAAATTGCAAAAAAGAAATTTAGCTGGGCATTGAAACTGGGCTTCAAGTTAGGTAATGGGCATTTAAGTTAGGCTGTAATTGAGTTGTGTTTTATCAAATGAACCTTGGAATGAGGCTTAATCAATTTATCTAGTTGTTTCATATATCGTAAGAGATGGGAAATACTAGACTTGTTCTGCAGTAAGGAGCTTTATGGGGTTGCTATCAATGCGTGTCTGAGAGTATCGTGTTCTGGAGTGCGGGACACTGAAAATTCTTCACGCATTGAAAGAAATGGAATTATTGTGGTGGCAACTCTGGAACTCGAACCTCTTTTTTTATCAGTCATGAAATGGGCAGATTAGCCCTCTCTACTATATTATATACACAACTACAAGGAATTAAGCGGCTTTATTAGGTGAGCCTTGGAGGTTTGATAAAATTATGGTTGTTTAACCATATTAGGACAATACAGTTAATAAACGGTTTTTCTTTTAGTTTACAGTTCGAATACCATTTTATTTACGGTTATTTGACTGTTTTTATTAATGCCTTAAAACAACAATTAAACAAATTGTTTGTTATTCTACCATTTTTTTCTGAGAACTTTCTAACAGTGTAGTCAACCTTAATATTTGAGATAACCGCTTAGTTTCATTTAGACTAATTTTTATTAAATCACTGAACTTCTTATTCTTACATTTAAAAAATCATTTTTTATCTCTTCCACATTACATATTCTCTTTATCTTTATCACGTATATTTACCCTGTAAAGAAGCTTAGAATACTTTTATAATAGAAATATTGGCAACTACTTTTTAGGCTTAATAGAACAGAAACGGATAGAAATTAAATTATATAAAAATTCTTTAATAAACTTTACAAACTTATTAAAATATATAATTATTATTATACAACTAAAATTATAAACACATCTTTTTTAAATAAGAAACAATTATCAAAATTATTCATTTGTTTTTGTTATACTCAGCGCAACTAAATGTATAGCCGCGTACAAATATACGCCTTTTAAACTTATAGTATTGTCATCCGATAATATCAAAACTGCCCCAAAATTTTGAATTATTAAAATTGTTGTTTTCGGTAGCGAAAATAATTCACGAATGGTGTTATTGCTTGTAAAATAGGTGTAAGCATTTACCATTATTGGTGCATTGGTACATATATTTGTACGTATGTTTCCCACCCTTCAAAACGTATAAGAACGCTTGATTCATTACTTAATTTAATAAAATGTTCTTTCACACATTTTTTGGGGGTTTATCCAAGTTCGGAAAAAAAGAAGAAAAAATTCGGGGATTAAAAAAAAAACAATTCGGAGATTTAATTTTTTAGAAATCACACCACAGGTTTTGCGTAAGGTAAGGAGTAGATTACACAATAGATTACTGATAGGACAATTAATTATTTTTTTATTTTACAGCTAATTTTATCAAACAATGTTCGTTTTTAAAGTAACAGCTGGACTGGTAGAAAAGTAGTAATAAAATAGCAAAAAATTAAGGCAATTGCACCTAGAAAAACAGTATTATAAAAAGTTTAAAGCAACGGAAAGATGATGATGCACCAGCAAAAATTAAAAGCAAATGTAGTAGAAAAATAATGCTAGAATAACAAAGATTTAAAGCAAACTGCTGGTAGGATTCTAACGCTGGAATAGCTAAAATTTAAAGCAACTCAAGGTTGAAGAATAATGCTTCAATAGCAGAGATTAAGAGCAACTAATGGTAGAATTCTCGTGCTGATATCTGTTGCTTGTGAATTATTGCTAGAAAAGCAGAAAAAGCAAGCAAGTCTTCATTGTTTCTAGCTCAGCAAGATAGTTCAGCAACACAAGCTGGTTCATGTATGCTGTACAAGCAATAAAGTGCGCCAATACGCATCATGGCATACTACTACTTTTTCTGGAACCAACAGATATTTATTATAGTTCACGCTGGCTTTTCTGCTAGGATATAACATTTCATACTTATTAACAAACAAATTACAGCAACAATATTTAACCTGCACTAATAGCCGCAAAAAAGTTAATTTGGTGTCTAATCCCGAATTAATTCCCAAAGTTCAGTAATTACAAAGACAATAGAGCAAACAAAATTTAAAAATAATAATTTCTATTAAAGCTGTACGCTGTTGAAGGTCATTTTTTAAAACAAGTCTTCAATCATCTTACTGCAATTCAAAAGTTTGTATTAATCATTTAATATCGAATTTCAGTACATTATAATACAGATATTTATCAGAATTAAAAAAATTCTAGACCAAAAAATTTCAAAAGGTCTATATTTGGGTGACTTGAGTAATTCATATATTTTCTTAGATATTTGATTTTCAGGTGATCCACTGCTGGAATATGCTATTTTCCAAACTTTATTTCTTACTAAAATTTCAAAATGGCACTTTTATTTTTTAATCCACATGCGTAGCCTTTTCTAATTTCATTAGAAAAGCAACACATTTTCATTGACCCTCGTCCTTTAATATCATAAAAAAAAACAGTTTAAAAGGTTCAAATATCCTGTTATTTTCCTTCTTTTTTTTTAGCCAAAAACTTCAGAAAACTGTCATTTTGAACGTTTAAGTCGATAGCAGTGTACCCAGAGGAACTTTGTAATTTCAAGGTTAAATGAAGTCAGTTTGATTATTTTTTCTTCTTGCTATGAATCCTGCCTGCAACTTCAATAAAACTTTTAAAATTCATGGAATACTTTTCTGAATTTTCCATTGGGGAGTTAGATTTAGTATGAAACCCATCCGAAACTGTTTCTGTTAGAAAAGATTCAGAAAAAAATGAATTATTATTTGAAAAAAAATGAATTTTGAAGCTACAGACATGTATTCGAAGAGAAATGGAAAACAAAAGTTTGGTTTTCAGTGTGCAAATCTTGCTGCAGGAAATGCTATCAAGGCATTGTTTCCATTATTCCAAGACAGAGACATATTTGAAGATAAATGGGTCACAAAAGTTTGGACTTCCATAAGCAAATCTTGTTTCAGGAAATGCAATCAGGATATTGCTTCAAGTTTAAGGCAGATTTCACAAGAAATCGGTCTTAAAATTGTGGTCCGCAATGTGCAAATCTTGTTTCAGGAAATGCAATCAAGATATTGCTTCAACCTAAAGACATATTTGAAGGCATATTGAACTTCTAATATTGAACTTCTAAAAGCATATTGAACTTCTTCGCGCATGTGCAAAAATTTTACTATTGATTACAGTATCACTTACTGGTAGAAAATAAGGTAAACGTTGCGATTAAAGTCATAAAATCTCTATGTAAAATCTCTCTGAAAGTAATGGTTTCCAATTTAAATATTTTGTTTTAAATTTCTATTAAGTTACAGCTAATTGCAATTTTATTATTAGTTTGATGAAAAAAAAGATCTGTTTGCTCTCAATATTTGATTTCATTGTTACATTTTAAATTAATTGATATTTTATGTTTATTTTGGAATACACTTTAGAAACTTTGGTTTTTATGGCGTAATTCAATTAATTCTATTCTATCAGAAGTTTTTTTAACGACAAAATATTTAATTTTGTTTAATCTCTCTGAAAAATAAAATAAAAAAGTAATAGAAACTATCCCAATCGAAAAAGGAAAAGCAGTTTAAAACATTTGTTATAATACGTTTTATCTAATTAAAACTTTCCTGTTTTTTTTTCCTGCCATGGTTAAGATAAAGATTGAAAATCGATACCCACTAGAGTTTTAATCGATTCAGGAACTTGCTTCGAAAGAGGTCCCCACTTTATACGGAAACTGCTCTTCCAGTTTCGTAAAAGTATTATTTTTTATAGCTGTAATTGACTTCCGCTCTGGGGTTCGAGGCTATCACATCCGTATTTTATTGCTTGTTGCCAGCAATGTTATTCACTAAAAAATATTTGCACACTTCTTTTTAAACTGAAGTTAGGAATTAAAAGTATTTAAAAAAAGGAAGGAAAAAAAAGCAATTTTTTAAACTATGTTTAGGAATTCAAGGTAAAACGTGTGGCGTAACTACCACTACAAATATTAAATACCAAATCACTAGTATATAACACACATTAACTGAATTCTAACTTGAGGTATCTTTTGATAGATGACGGATGACATAGTCGATAAATAAATCCTCTCAAACGGAAAATATGCTAAATAAATATAATATAAAAACTGTAAAAAAAACAATAAAAGCGTTTGTCAGCTGTTATTATGTAGTATGTAAAAATTGTTTATTTTTAATTTTTCGAAAGCATTCTAAATTGTACAGGTTATTTTGTAATTACCAGTTTTTGAGCCTTAGTCAAAGATAAAGCAAAAAAAAAGTAAATTAGGAGTCACTAAAGCAAAGAAGAAAAATGGAAATATTTAAGAGAGGAAGAAAAATGGAAACGCTATCCAAATTCAACAAATCATCGAGGAAGTTGGGCCTTGATACTGAAATATTTGGGTAATCTATATTTCAAGGTATCCTTTGGATTATCGCCAAGTTGGCCACCTTTATGGTTGATGTTTCAATCATGGCAACTCGAGAATTTTGATGGTTGTATTACGTTTTTATATTTTATGTTTTTATCAAGAATCTCGTTATCTTTTGATGTTTTTATTAAGTTAATATTTTTATAATTTAAGAGTGTTTTATTGCATCAAAGTTTCCAGTGCCATTTTGTTTAGCAAGTAAACACGATTGCCACCAAGAAAAAAAATGCCAATTTTTGCTAAGGTGTATCTTGAAAGATATATTTTCCAAATATTATGATGGATTGCTAGAGGAAAGGAGGAGTTGAAAGGTGATTCTTAAAGAAACTATCAAATTTAATCAGTTTTTGATGTTTTCAGTCCCATATACTTCAATAGTGATTCATTGAGATTTTGCAAGTATTTCTTTTTGGGAAAATCCTAGAATAGTCCACTCTTTGGCGACATTTTGAAATCTCGCCAAGATGGCGATTATTACTGGGATCAATGTTGCTGTCTGATTATTAAAAATGGTATTCCAACGGTACTGCAATGGTATTGATTATCGGCGATCGCAACGCTCGAATACGCCATCTGCGGAGAGACCGATTTCATGCTTTTGGCCCTCTCCTCCTCTTTTCAGTTGTATAGGAATGTACTACGATATTTTCCCTATTCTTAATATTTTTCCTTTTTAGTCAATAAAAATATTTTTTGAAATCTCCGTAGTGCTTTTCTTTAGATCTATGTCTAATGTAGTTTTCAGTTCCATATAGTTTCCCAACTCGAAAGATTTTAATCTATATGAAAATCAAGAGAGAAACTAACGTACTTCCTTCCTCTATGACTCTCCACACGCTAATGGGGAAAGCATGTAAAGTGTTGCCATGGGTAGAGATTTCTGCTCTACGCCACCTGCAGTCAATTTCGATCGCCAATTCTATTCGTTCGCCATTTTCAACCGGTAAACCACAAAAAAAATTAAAAAATGAAATTTAAAACAGTAATAAATGAAATAACGGTTAAAAAATGAAATAATAACTATGACTCTAACAGCAAGAAATTAGAAGCATAAATGGCGAAAAAATAAACCCTTTTAACTCTTTTTTAAGGAAATCCTACTTTCACGTAGGTATACATATCAAATAACCAATCAGGTTTAAGAATTTCAGTGGTGTGATTGGGTGTTCAAAATAATCTACCCGAAATATCTTTCGGAAACCTAGTTTGGCGATATTTCTAAACTTGCTTGGCAATATTTCTAAATTTGCTTGGCGAGGTTGTTAAAAATCGTCACGGGGTGGGCTATTCTAGGATCCACCCCCCTTTTTTTACCTAAATATTAATTTGGGACCTTTAATGATATAGCTTTTTCTCTTTTTATCTGAAAAGGGTTCTAAGAATACGTGTTCAAAAATATATGTTAGTTTCAAAACTAAGTTTTTGAACAATTTTGGAGTTTATACTTAGGGATTTTAAATAGTGTGAATATATAATGTCAAATGGACCAAATTTTATTTACTTTTAAAATTTACTACCTTAAAATTTTATTTACTTTTCATGATATCACAACATAAAACTAACGCAGATATTCTGAAGCGATAGTTTTTCTACATTTAACAAAGTAATCGGAAAGCATATATTTACGAACGAAAAAAAAAATACTCGTTTCCATCTAAAGCTCAATTTCTTTCCCTTACCGTCTGTATTTAAGTTATAAATTATTTCTCGCCGGTACCAGCGGAAGAGAAACATATCCAAGCTGGAGAGTTTAGTTGCAACTGCCCTTCTTTACACGATATCGTCTGTAGGAGAAACGAGTGGCTTGGTCGCTAGCTTAAAGAGTCTGATCGAAGAGATTGCAAAAGATTAAGGCACACGCAAGGGAATTTAGACAGCGAAAGAGAGAAGCAGGAAAGCAGACGAAGTATTGGAAAAAACGGAAGTTGGACGAGGATTTGGAAACTGGCCAAGAAGTTTTGAATTTTATTCTTTTCGACTTGTTTAATTCGAACTTCTTTGAAGTAATTTTTTTTCTAACAAACTTTGATAACTTTAACCAACTGAAAGATGTGTGAGTAAAGCATATGTTTGAAATGATATAAGATACGGAATACAAACAATTCGTGCCATGCGAAGTTGTTTAGAGTAAATAAGATCTTCAGCAGAGTAAAGAAAACATGTAATCCATACGTGTTTTCCTTTCGATACTTTTTTTTTTTAGAGAAATAGGAAAATAAAATGCACGAGTGTTCTTCGTGGAAAAGAAGACGAAAAGAACGAAACTTTGTACAATCGATTTTTTAAGCTTTCGTTAAATAGAGATTTAGATGTTTGAATTTCAAAAAAAAAAAAATGCTTTAAGCATTATAATAAGAAATTCAGTTCCCGAAATGTTATTATCGGTTTTTGTTTTTCAAAATCAACTAAAGTAAAGCAATTAATTTTAACAAAATATTTAAACTCAATTTTTAATGAAATAAAATGTGATACAATTCTACATTATTCCAAGCTAAGAGAAGTGGACTATCGTCTTATTTTTGCATGTTTAGAAAGGCAGGTATATATCTCGTCACTGATAATTTTTTAAGTAAAATGCCATTCCTCGGTATTTTTTACACTGATATATATTTTTAAGTGTAAAGTTAATTCCCCTTTAATTCCTAGACAGACATTTTTTCTAATTTAAATAATGTGTAATTTGTAGGTGGAAAATTTTTTATCCCATGCAACAAAATGAATGAATAGAAATATATAAAAGAAAAATTACAATTAATGTGACAAACTCGAATCGTTGAAAAGCTTTTAAATCCATTTTGTTACTAATGAAGGTCGTATTTTATTTTCGAATTTTGAGATCTAAAATAAATTCTACCTGCTTTATCTGTTTCAGGAAAATTGCAATTGCCGAATCCCTTCAGGGCTAAGTGCTTGGCCATTCTCGGGTGGTGTGCATTTTGCCCTAATCAGGGAGGAAGCTTGGAATTACAGGACTATAGCTCCACGCTTCTTGATTTGTAATCATGCTCCCTGTACTAGAGAATTCTCCCCCTAAATAGAGGTTCAGGGCAAAATTAGGAAATTTCACTACTGCCCAGTGTTTAGTTACAACACATTTAACTGTGGCCTCTTTTTAAAACATGTTTCCACTTGCAATTCTAGAGGAAGTGAAGTTATTATGTCTAACCATGTGATTTAAATAAGATTTAATTGGATACCTGTAAGCGACGTCGAGTATGTGTGTCGAACCTGATTTTCTTCTGAATTGAAAAATGCCTTGATTTGCATATGATGACGTCATTTGCAAGTATCAAATTATAATAGTTAATCAAATATAATATTTGTTCTTTTTATGTCAAACAACAAGGCGAATTCTTTCAATCCCTGCAACCCGAATCCTTATTTACAGTTTGATGAACGGCTGTCAATTTTGAATTACACTGTTTGGATTTTCATTCTAAAATTAGGGTAAAATAACCTTCAGCAGTCTGTCCATTCAATTAACGGTAAAGAACATATTTTACTTTTACGGTTTTTAAACCATTTATAACTAGTATGGTAAAAAAAACATAAATACTAAACTATACTATTTTTGAATCATTTACATCTAGCATAGTTTTAAAACTGTTGTAAAAATAATATTTAAATGGTAATTGCAGTTAGTCTATATGGTAAGCTATTACGCTGCTTTTTGGTGCTGCCATCTATGAGTGAGTGAGAGTATCGTATTGTAATAGTGTGAGTCACAAGTAGGGTAGTGTAAGACACTGGAAACTTCATATGTTGAAGGGAATGGAAGAAATATCGTGGTGTCAATGCTGGAACCCGTACCCCCCTTTTGTCGGTCAAGAGAGTGAATGATTAGCCATTTCGGATATAATATGTATAGTTCGTTCACCAGGAGTTGACACTTGGCTCCACCTCCTCGGACGTAGAGTTCATTTCAGCGCGGGAGTCAGAACAGAAACAACTCCGTGCTTGAAATTGAGACAACCCTTAATTTGCGCCAAACACAAACAGTGAATTCTTTTTCAGTCACTTACTTCGCTTTATCATCTCCTATTATACCTTTTGTTACTCTAGCTAGTTAAATATAGTTTTTAAATTTAAAAAATGCTGTTCTCCCAGCAAAATGTCTCATAAAGGACAAACTATTCACTCAAAAGAAAGAAATATCATAAGAAATGGTGCAAAATATCATCAAATTTATGAGATATTTATTGTTAAAAAAATGCACATAAAGTTTGCGGAATAAATATTTTTGCCAAACGATCGCCAAATAGAAACCTTGTTGAAGATTGCTCATAACCTTCTCCCAAAAATAGCGAAATAGTATCGTCGCATACCACGTGATGAAGGAGGAGCCAAGTGCCAACTCCTGGTGAACGAGCTATACCTAGTTGCATGGAACTAAGTTGCTTCCTTAGCAGGGCAAAATCCTGGTTTTTAACCGTATTAGACGAAAGCAGTTTATTAACCGTTTATTAACGGTTTTTCTCGCAGTTTACAGTTTGAATAGAATTTTATTTACTGTTATTTTAATGTTTTGTTTAAATATTATAAAATAACAATCAAATAAATTGTTATTTAATAATTATTTTGCGATAAATTTCTAATAATGTTATAATTAAAATGAACAATCATATCAATGAAAATATAATAGGACTCGTTCTGTAACGAAATATTTAAAACTGCTTTATAGATGGGAGTACAGATTTGAAGTTGAGAAAATCGGTGTTAATTTAGAAAATTTGGGGAGGGATTGCATCCGGTAGGTTAAAATAACGCTTCAAACTTCATTTTAAGCTACCATAGCGTTATAACTTCAGAATATAATTTCTTTGAAGAAAAGCTGTATTTTTGTTTTAAAAAATATCGGAAAATCATTCTTTATTTTTCTTTTTACGTATTTTATGTGTCAAACTTGCCTCAGAGTTGGCTCACTCGGTTACATATTTGGATCTTTTCGAAGTTGGTGTGAAAAAAGACATTTGAGTACATAAAAAAATATTATGTTAACAAAAAAGTTATTTTCAAGTGTTTGAAATTTTAGACGGCTTGCTGACATTTTTCATCCATGAAAAATTATATTTCTTTTTCAACTGATAAAATGTTGTATTTTAAATATGTTTAAAGAAAGATAGATATGTTAAAAACTTGAGAATATTTACCATCAGAAATATTATTATACAATGAGTAAAAGTATTATATAATGAGTACATATATTATTATATAATGAGTAAAAGTATAAGTATTATTATATAATGAGTTATATATTCTCCTTAAAATTATTTTTGAAATTATTTGTGTGTATCATAATTAAACAAAAGTATTATTTTAAACTAAATAAATGATACACCAATTTTAATATTAAAAATTATTTTACGTTAAATTAATGTAAATCCATTTGAACATGAAGTTATTTTATAATTAATTAGCATAAATCAATTATATCATTGAATTAGTTTATATAGTTCAGTATAAATTATTTTGCATGAATCAGCTTCAACTATTTTTCATTAAATTAGTATAAATCGAATTCAAAATTTAATTATTCTATATTAAATTGATATAAACCAATGTTAACATGAAATTTGCATGTGACAAAAAATTTATAACGGTTATAATTTAACATTAAATATTTTTACATTAAGTAAATGTGAATTAAAATTAACATTAAATTATTTTACATCAAATTAGTATAACTCTATTTTAACATTAAATTATTTTATATTTGCATAAATTAATTTTATCGTTGCATTTTTTCATAAATGTGTATAAATCAATTTTATCAGTAAATAATTTTACATTAAATTAGTATAAACCAATATTAAATATTTAATCAAATTTATAATTATTCAATTCAAAATCTATATCCAAATTTATTATAATTCAAAATTTAATCATTCTACTTTTAATTAATTCAAAAAAATTAACGTTAATCTTGCATGCATTAAATTTAACATTAAATTAATGTAAATCAATTTTTAAATTAAATTAATCTAATTCAATTTTAAAATTAAATTATCTTACATTAAATTAGCATAAATCAATTTTATCATTAAATATTTCAAACTAAATTGTCATAAATCAAATTCAATACTAATTAATTTTATATTAAATTTACGTAAACCAATTTTAATATTAAATTAGTTCGCACTAAATTTGACATAAATCAATTTATTTATTTATTTATTATAAGTTATTAAATTTATATTTTGAAATAAAGCATTTAAACCAGGAACTTAAACCGATATTCGAAGTAATATAAATGCCATTGCCTTTAATTAGCTTTAATACAACGCCCAATTAGATGCTTAGGTTTTACGCAAATAGTTGCTTCAACTATTGTGTTCAGTAACATTTAAGCAAACATTTCCATAATAGCGGGTTGTAATATCAGCTATTAATATCCTTGTGGAGGGTTATTCATGTTTTAGCACCTGCTATATATCATGACATTCGGTTGTTACATTGCTTTAATTGATATAGCCTATATGGAGCTGCTTAAGCCCACATTTAACCTGTCTGGCTTACATTTAGGAAAATCAATTTCTTAGGAATAGCTGGAATTTAATATGTATTTGATAAAGATAATGATAAAGATTGGTAACTCGTTTTTATGGTTAAGATTAAAAACGTAAGTTATTTTGAATTGAATCTTTTTACATAAAGGGAAAAAAGCAATTACTCCCTGGACATTGTGTTATTTAAATACGCTGTTAACAAAAAACCTCTATATATACGACTAAGTAATTTTATATTGTGCATTTTGCTGAAACTGTATAATGAGTTTTCGTTCTTTTAATGTTACAGACTTACATTGGAAGCGTGGTCGTTTCAGTGAATCCTTATAAGAAGTTAGCCCTTTACACAACAGAAGTTATTCTGGCTTACCAACGGTGCTGTACATACGAGCTACCTCCACACATGTAAGTTTCACACTTAAAATAACTCATTATTGTAAAATTATAGTAAATATTTACAGAAAACCTACTAGTGCATCTTTTTTAACCAGATTGTATATTTTTTAATAAACATAAGCTCACATTTTTAGTTTGCATAAAAACAACCATATTAAAAAAAACAAATCAAGTTTTTTTAAATTGAGGTGATGATTTGGCGATAAAAAGCTAGCTTGGCCTCAAAAAAATATGAAAATATCATTTTTATGCCAAATATAATAATGAATTATATTTTACATTAAAATATTTCTTTCCACTTTCAGAAGTTGGGATTAATTTCTTTTTAAAAATAGAGCGAGAATAGATTAAGTAGAACGTCAATTTGTGGAATACGGAGTGGGGTGTTAATAATGTGACTTATTATTAATAATGTTTTGATTATTTAAGATAGAGTATGATAGTTTATGCTATTGCCCGTTATTCCCGACGTTTATGTTTTTTTTTTAAAAATTAGATTTCATTATCCGGTATGCACTTCTAGGCTATTTTAATATACATAGACATCAATTTTTATACTCTTAGCTGACAGCTGCTCAATAAAAATACATTTAGAAGCAATTTTCCTGTTGCTTCTAAAAGTATATGAACGTATAAGTATACGAAAGTATATAAAAGTATATGAATTTACAAAATTGGTATATGCTTCTAAAAGTACATGGCACCCAGAAACAGGATGATTCAGTACGGCGGTTAGGTAGGCGGTATCGTAAGGATTGAGAATGCATAGTAACATTATTGAACGTCACTGGGGGATCTTTCTTATTATGGCCTGGCTGCTCGTGCGCATTTGGACCTAAATTCTGCTAATTCTTTCCTAATAATTATTATCGAAAAATACTATTCATATAGGCCTAAATATAAATGTTTAAAGCAGTTTATTGAACTGGTGACTATTTTTTAGAGTCTACTCATTTGAGTACCAATTTTGTAAATTCTGCTGTAGTGCCACGAAAAAGCAGTTATTTCGTGGCATTTTTTAATGTGATTTTTGACGTTTGAATTAGAAAACTTTAAAATAAGACAATTTGGATAAATAAAAGTACTAGCACGAGTACGCAGGTGTACGATGACGTGTTGCGTTGCAATGCATTCTGAATATTTATGGTATTCCCCTTTATAACCGCTGTACCTTATACATATATTTTTTGACTCTTGAATAACAATGGTACTTTTTATTCCCACATAGTTACGCTGCTGCCGACAACTGCTTCAGATCTATGAAGGATCGCAACGTTGACCAGAGTGTTATCATCACGGGTGAAAGCGGCTCTGGAAAGACAGGTTGGTTTTTATCTTCTTTTTCTTTTTACACATATAATCATTTCATTGGTGATAAATTTTTATTCTGAACCTAGAACGAAATGCATGTTAAAGAAATTGAACGTTTCTACATGATGTTTTTGCAACACTTAACAGAAGGAAACATCTGCCCGTACTTCATAAGTTATAACCGTTATACGGAATTTTCTCAATTGTACAGTGCTCAAAATAAAAAAAAAACGGGCAAACTTGAATAACTTTAGATTTAATGATCTGATGTTAACGTTCTAATGCTCAATTTTAATGGTTCAAAGGGGTGACCTCAAATATGCTAATTAATTAGTCGGACGATAATATAAATTACGAAATCAAACACAAAAACGTACTTTCTATTAATAAACATACCGTTTTTTCGATCGATTCGGATTTTTGACACCACAATGTAGGGGTTAGACGCAATCTGGGAATTATGGTCCTTATAGTTTGGTCAGGAGAGCGATTTTGGGCTCCTTAATGTTAATTTTACTTTTTGCGTTTTTCACCATATCTTGAGAACTTAAAAAATGAATTAAAAATTTTTTGCACCCAATTATAAAACTTGTTTATCTAAAGAGAATCCCATGCAAAATATAAGTTTCAGCAGATATTTATTATTTTTTTATTATTTTATATCATATTGGTTAAAAAAAAGTTGAAATGCGGGGTAATCAAGTTTTTAAATTTTAGAAATAAAGCATTTACAACATTACAACATTTTGGAAATGAAATTTTCAGAAGCAAAATACAAAATTTGAGCGAAATTGGTTGAAAAGTGCCTAAGAAATCGAGTCATAAATCGGAGTCTGGAGAAAAAGTAATACATTTATTCGGAGAAAGTACGTTCTTGTGTTTGTTTTTGTAACTTAAATTATCGTCTGCACTAAGTAATTAGCATATTTAGAATCATCCTCTTTAACCATTAAGATTGAGTCCTAGAACGTGAAGATCCGATCATTAGATCGAAAATTATTCAGGGTGGATCGTTTTTTATTTTGCGCCCGGAACATATATGTTCAATATAAATGCAAATATTTTTTAAATGTTATTTTTTTTTTTAATATTAAGCGCCATCTTAAAAAAGAAATGAAATGAAATACTTATTAAGAATATAAGACTAAAAAGCTGAAGTTTGAACAATTCGAATATCTCAAAAATGAAGTAATTGCGAAACTAATTCAGCAACTAACACTTTTATAAAGTTTCGCTATCCAAACAGAATGTGATATCGATATTTGAATGCAAGCAAAAAGATATCAGGTGAAAACTAAAGTGAAATAGAGCGGGAAATATCATTTGCATAACGGAATTCTATAATGGCTTTTTAATGATAGTTATTTCTAACTCTCATGCACTTGAGCAGAAGCCACGTAGTTTGTTTCAAAAGGACTTATGCCTTGAATAGAACAGTTTTATAAGTTAGGATTTTTAGTGCATCAAAAGCTGGAGTTAGTGTATCATTTAGATTCAAAGTAACTACTCGATATAATTTATTTTATAATTTAACATTTCTCAGAGTTTTTGATTTTTTTAGAAACAAATGAGTGAAAATATTTTTTATATCAAATTTTAATTCTAAACTTCTCTTACTTAATAATTTTTCCAAAGATTTTCAAAATAGTTGGGAGATTTTGCAATTTAACATGTCTTCCATACGATCCCTTACGAAAGATTTGATTGAAAACAGACAAGATGATACGTAATGATGTACGTAAGATGTGATGAAAATGTAGCATAACTGACGCGCATGCGTCATTTCTCTAGAAATCCGTGAAAAAATATCTAACTTGAATGAAAAAAAGGGATTTTAAAAGAAAACTGTAAGCTAAAGACGTAATAGATTATTATCTTGACTTCGACAGCAAAATCTGGACTAACATTTTTAATGGACGTGTATATTATGGAAGTTTAACTTCTTTCAGCTTAATTTTATAATTAAAGTAAATATATTCTACAATTGGGTATAATATGAAAAAAGCACAACTTCTTCCACTTACTAGGAATAACATTTACCTTTTAGTTTAATTAATAAACTGAGTTTTAAATATGCTTACTAAATTCATAAACTTCGGTAAAACAACAATATAAATTATTTCCAAAGGAACTAGACTAATACAATTCCAACCTGGCGAGTAGCGACTTATAAACAAGACACTTCGTTTGATGCTTTTACTTGTTGCTAGAAATCAGGTTCGCAGAAAATGCTGTTTACTAGTTAAATTTAGTAGGAATAACACGATCTGTGACGTAGGCTATAGTATACCCAATTGGGTATAATATTGCCTCGTCACAGGTTGTGTTGTTCCTACTAAATTTAACCCATGAACGGCATTTTCTGCGAGCCTAACTTCAAGCCACAAATAAACAAACGAAGTGTTCGATCGTTTAAATAGCTGCTCGCCAGATTTTATTGCATTATAAAGAAAAGTTATTGAAACTAAATACAACTAAATAAACAACAACAACTAAAACAAATAACAACAACTACTAATAACAATAACTAAATAAACAACAACTAAATTCCATTCGTTTAGCATTGCGTTATATGTTGTTCCTACTAAATCGAAGTAGTTGTGTTTTTTTCATATTATACCCAATTATTAGCAATGAAAAAATATTTAGTTTCGTATGGACCTAGTGTAATTACACCATAATTTTAAACTAAAATCTATTACATTTATTTTTTTTATTAAATCAACCTATTAGTTAAATTATTAATTAAACTATGTCTATTAAATAAACTATTGTAAAATCACACGATTCATTTTAATATTTTCTAATAATGAATCCTTCATCCTAATTTTTGTGTTAGAGTTCTTGATCTATCTGCATGATGCTCAATTTGTTAATTTTGAGGTAGGTTTAAACTAAGGCTCCTAGTTTAAACAGAAACCAAGAATTAACAGCTTTGGACAGCGTGCTTGTAACTTGGTAAAACCATACCAACAAAAATTAAAAATACGTGTTTTCATTACGAGCATGCTCAGATGCATCAAATCTTACATACGGGAGTGTACGGAATTCAACATAAATTTTTAAAATCTTCCTAGAGTCTTTGGTCTTACCCTCTTGGCGATAACTCAAGGTCTAAATCTTTTGTTTTCTTTATAACGCAATGCAATGGTTTCTCCGTTGATCGTTTCTATTTTTTTTTTTTTTTTGCTTTCGTTTCGAATATTAGAAAATTAGGTACTTACGTATTATCGCAACCAGGTTGGCGCGATTTGTAAGTTTGAGTAAGAAAGTATGAATAGTAAGAAAATGTACATTCATTAATTACAGATAATTTTTAATACAGTTTTTTACATTATTTTGTTTAAAAATTATTTAAAACAAAATTATTATTATTAAAACAAATTATTATTATTAAAACAAAATTATTATTAATTAATTATTGTTAAAATTATCAAATTATTATTAAAACAGAATTATTTATTATTATTTTGTTTCTTTACGAAAAACCACGTATAACACGTAGGGTTGCCGTAAGTAGGGTCGCCAAATTTGGCGTAGGTAGAGGGTAAGTACTGGGATTTATGTGAATTTTGGTCTGGTTGCGTTAATACGTAAGTACCGAAAATTAGGAATTGTTACATTATTGCACAATGGTGTGTGGATTAAACATTTTTAACTGATTATCACAAATGGTCTATTTACATTATGAATCATGATTTTATTCATTATGAATCGTTATTACTTATTTGTATATTGTTATTAATTGTGAATCACAGAAAGTTAACGAGAAAATGTCACCTTTTTTCATTTCTATTCAAAGATTAAGATGTTAAATCCTTCTCGTTATCTTCATGAATATTAAGAATCATCAAAATATAACAAAACCATATCTTCATTGATCTTCTCTATTTGGAGATCATTGATGGTAAATTCTCCTTGCTTACGTTATGAATATTAGGAAATTACGAATAGGTAGATTAAAACAAAACGATATCTTAATTAATTTTTTCTATTTGAAGATCTCAGTTGGTAAATTCTCCTTGACTTCGTAATAAATATTAGAAAATTATGAATCTTAAAAATTCAACGAAACGATATCTCCATTGATCCCGAATGGTCGAAATTATTTTGTTTCTATTATGAATAATTTTTTATGAGACATAAGAAATGACTACAACATGAAAAATGGTGTCCGAATTAAAAAAATTTAATTGATGATCACAAATAGTCCTTTTTTTCTCACTTTCGTTATGAATACTAGAATATTATGAATCGCCAAAACATAACGATGTCTCTATTGATCACGAATTCATAGATCATTGATTATATTCAAAAATCACAAATTTTCTTTTTATTTATATTCGTTATGGATAGTAGGAAATTACGAATACTAAATCAAAACGATGCATACATTGATCTTCTCCATATTTTCCATTTTCAATGTATGAATCACTACAAAAAATAAAAATGGTGTATCTAGTAGGTTTTAATTTGGTGATCAAAGAGGTATTGTGATATTTAAGTCAATAACGGAATGACGTATTAATTGATCTTTTTTAATTGGTCATTGCAGTTGGTCCCATTGTATATGATTAAAAATTATTGATTCAGGTTATTTCAAAGTTATTTAAAGAAGGAGGAAGAAGAAAAATTGCAATACGATTTATTTTAGACTTTCTTCATTTGGGAATTAACCTATTGATATTGGCAAGTAAATAATTTAAAAAAAGTAGGTCAATGATTTATTTACTCATCAAGGCTTGGGGCTGGGATTTGATTTCCACTTCTAATCTTAATTTCCACTGCTTCAATTTCCATACGCAAGTCAATTTCAATATAGGAATCAAGATGAACGGGTAAATTCAGCTTCTTCCAAACATTTGGTTTGCGTATGGTGTCATTCAATTTTAAAATATACCGGATTTGAAATCGACAGATATGCTTTAAACTAGGTACATTGTCTTCGGAAACACCATTCGAAAATCGCTCTAATGCCATTTTTATGTTCTTCCAAGTCAAGCTATAGTATGGTATATCTATTAAAATCATATTTAGGCAAACAATGGCGTCTTTGTAAGCAAAAGGATCATTAAGGTCTTTGCCAGATAAAAAGCTTTCAGATACACAAAATGAACACCCATTCAATAAATAAAATATAGGATGCTTGTCGTTATTCCAAACAACCTGTGTTCTTGCCTGGCAAGCGTCATTAATGTAGGGTAAACGAGCTCCAAGATTGAGCAATTGGTGAACCATATCAGGCTTGCTGCATATTACAGCCACTCGTAATGGTCGGTTGCATTCATGGCAGTCTCCCCAAAACTTGAAAGGGAAATCTACTGGATAGACAGCTTCTCCATTTCTGTTCAAATATTTAAGGCCAGAGGTTGATGCAAAACTCAATATTTCCCACAGAATGCCATAGACGTTTGTTTGCATCTTGTCTTGGCTGAGAAGTAAAATGGCCAGAACATCGAACGAGTTTTCGTGCAAGTAAATAGTGTCTAGGAAATCTTTCATCATGCAATCTTTGAGATTTGTATCACAACTGTCGTTATTGCATAGCATCGCTAATTCCATGCACCATAACAGAGCTAGAATTTCAACGGACAGCTCGGACTGGGTTAGATTCAAGTTGTGTTTCAATTTTATTTCAATCAAAACGTTTATAATATCTTTTGAATTACTGGCTCTGTTGTACAGAATTGAAAACAAGTCCGTGTCGTTGAAGATGGGATTGGTATCGAAATTGCTAATTAAAACCATCTTCATAAATTCAGAAAAATCTTGCGGTAATCAATTATTTTTAAAATTAATTTGTTTTTATAAGTAGTTAGGTGTATTCCCATTATAATATATGCTTGTGTCAGCCATTAATAAAAAAATATTTTACAGCTTTTAATAAATCGTCTTTTTCTAATCAACGAGAACCAAAATCGCAATATTGTTCTAATGAGCCTACATGAAAATAGTTAGCGTGTTGTAAATCCATCATTGTAAGTTGGGTTGAAAGTGATTTCAAGATCGCAGATGACGTCAAGATCTCAGTGCATTGCATATTGTGCACAACTGAATAATAGATTCATGACGTAGATTTTCCAAGTTTTACACCTTTGCGCTTGCGCAGTGGATGCAATAAGCCTAGACGTTAAAGTTGATGCTCGCTGGGAACAACACAGAAATGTTTCGGTAAAAATGGTTAAATAACAATTTATTTAATTGTTATTTGTGATACAAAAATTGTTATGATTCAATAAAGTTATGCTGACTATAAATATTAACAGAGAACTACATTTTTGATGTTATCGAAATTAATAGTTTTATTTTAAATCATTTTAGACTAAGTAAAATTGATATTTTTTGACGAAGAAATAAAACTATTTTTGTTGGAAAGAATTAAAATAAAATAATTCAATTTCAAAGAATAATTTAAAGGGTTTTATTATGTACAAAACATTTTGGGGCGCACAATGAAGCAATTTATAAAATAAAATATAATAATCAAAAAACACATTAACAAACATTGCTTATAATGAACTCATAACTCCTTTAGAAATAAATAACTTTCTCTCCTTTTGCATCTGAAATAATGATTAAAATAATCTAAAAAATATGTTATTAATATTCTCTATTCTAAGCTTTTCTAGTGAGCATTTAAACTAAATCGTTTGGCTATTACCCAGGGCCCGCGCTAAGCACTCGTCTCTTCGCCAAATGCGATAAAATCGTAAATTTGGTGAGAAAAACTATGTTTTGGTGAAAGTGTTTGTGGATGATTTTTTCTCCACCGAGAGGAAAAATATATATTGAAAATAATATTCAATCCTGGAAGAAAAAAAACAAAAAAATGGTCAAAAGTAACTGTTTTGAACAAATCTTGCATTTTTTTTTAAATTACAGTAATTTACGTTAGATATGTCTCATAACCAATTGGAATTATAATATAATGTAAGCTTATGCTTACATTATATTGCTTATGCAACATGAGAGATTATGTAAAGCATGAGACAAACAACCGTAAAATGCAGATTAATGCGTTCGTTACCGGATCGCGTGATATCGCATGACAAAATTCTTTCCTTCAATTTGTTTCAATAAATCAGATTAAGAGGTAGCAAGATGCATATTATTATCCTACTATTTTCGTAAAAAATATTTTCTTTCGTGACAATAACATATTATTGCTTCAGGTTTACCGTTATATTATTGCTCTAGTCCAATAAGCAATCAAAAATTAACTTCAACCTATTCCTATTTCTTTACCATTTAATTCTTATTTACTCCTCTCTAATTGCAAATTGACTCTTGATTTGAATTTGTATTTTATAAAATAATTCACCTTATAACAAATTTGTATTTTAGTTTTAAGTTTTTTACGGAAAAAAAAAACAATCATAAAAAATTGTTACGTTTTGCCGTTGGCTAAGAATTTCGAAAATTGGCGAATACTTTTGATATTTGGCTAATTTACTGGAATACTTTGAAGTGCTTAGCGCTGGCTCTGATTGCAAACTTCATTCACTTCAGAAATTAACAAATAAGAAATAATAGTTGACATGCTTCAAGTGCATTAAAAATAGGCTCCCAATTTCGGGACTTGCCAGACGTGAATGTAAAGGAACAAAAATGATTTGAAATCAAAACGTAAAGTTGCCAATGAAAAACGGAAAAATAATGGTGAGAAACAAAACATGAAAAACCACAAAAACCAAGAAAGAAATATGAAAGAAAAAAAATAGAACAAGAAAAATCACAGTGTTCGAGAGGCAAATCAGGGTGCATTTCCATGCATTATGAAGTGATGAGTAGGAACTAATTTCATTAACAAGGGGAATCAGCATTCAATTGAATTAAACAAGATACCAGGGCATCAAGATGAGCTGATGTAACTAGGGTGGCAATAATTTTATCCTTGTCGAAATTGAATTTATGCCCAAGATTTCAACAATGTGAAGCAACTGAAGATTTCTCGAATTCTTCATAACGAACATATCTATCGCTCTCCTTAAGTCTAAATTTTAAAGCGCGTTTAGTTTGCCCAATGTAGCCAAGGTCTCATTGACAAGGAATGTGGTAAATGCCCCAGTGATTATCAAATCTAATACGATCTTTAAGAGACTTAAATTTGATTCTGTTAACAGGCCTAAAAATGACTTTAAATCCAAAACGGGAGAGGAGTTAAAAAATTAAAATTTAAATTTCTTGAAGTTCATATTAAATTTGATAATCACTGGACATTTACCACATTCCTTGTCAGTGCGACCATGGCCTTATCGGGCAAACTAAACGCGCTTTAAATTTGACTTAAGGCGCACGATAGATATGTTCGTCATCAAGAATACGTGAAATCTTCGATTGCGGCATATTGTTGAAATCTTTGGCACAAATTCGATTTCGCTGTTGCAAAATTATCTATACCACAGAAACACCCAGTTGTTTAATTCATACGAATGCCGATTGTCTCGTTAACAGCCTTAGTTCCTCCCCATCTTCCCAAAACACATGGAAATGCATTTTGCCCCGATTTGCCTCTCTGCTACTGTGACTTTTCTTGTTCTAGTTTTCATTTTTCTCTCTCGGCTTCTGTGGTTTTTCATGCTTTGTTTCTCACCTTTATTTTTCCATTTTTCATGGGTAGCTATACGTTTTTATTTCAAATCATGTTTGTTTCTTAACATTCAAGTTTGTTTCTTTACATCCCGGCAAGTCTCGAAAATGGGAGTCTATTTTTGAGGCGCTTGAAACATGTTGACTGGTATTTTTTATTGATGAAGTGAAGGAAGTTTTCAATCAGGTAATACAAATTTTTCGAATTATTTATTTAAACTGTGTGGTATTTTGGGTTCAATTCATTCTCACAATTTTATTGACAAAAATTTTACACCACACAAATCTACTGAGTCTGTCTAAACGATTCATCCAAATTCAGAGTACTGTTTATATACAAGTATGTGCTATACAAAGTTCGTTGGTACATGAAAAGATGCATACACTCATTACGTTTCTGTTACATACTACAAATTTTCAATGTGTGCTGTACCCTTGGTCACTCTTCCCTATAGTACATTAGTTTCGTTTTTACTTTAAGTAGCATTTTTCCATTAATGTCCATCACAGTAATGCTAAAATCCTGTAGAGTTGTTGATATTTAAAATACCTTATGTTCCTCACATGTTCAAGAGCCGTCATTGCCAACAACGATCCAGGAACGTACTATTGCTGTTGGGATTGATATTCATTAAAGCATGCTATTGAATATGTGCAATTGCTCCCTTCAATAAGATGAATCATGCTACCGACCTTCATTGTGAACAACGCTGCAGGAATATACCCACTGCTGCTGTGATGGACATTTATAGAAACATGCTATTAAACATGACATGTTTCTCTGTTAAATAGCAAGAAACATGCTATTGGCCATCATTGCCAACAAGGTTGAAGGAGCGTTTCAATGATTCTGGGATAGAAATTTATAGAAACCTGCAATTGAATATGCGCTATTGCGCCGCTCAATAGCGTGAAACATGCAATAGAATGGATCTGAATTATCACGAGAATGCATGCGGTATGACCAAGCGAGCACACACTGAACATTTGTTGTCTGAACATTTGTTGTATGAACCAAAAACTTGGTGAGTATTTGTATTTTTCTATCACCCGTATTTGTAACCGTATTGTAGTTGTACAATACATTAAGTATACCTTTGTCTTAAAACTGAATGAATAATTTTCGAGACCAGAGGTAATTTTTTCGTCTGGAAATAGGGCTACGGTACGTGCATCTATTTTTTTTTCATTATTTTTTTTTTCTTAGCTATAGAATTTTATTCAAGGAGATAAAAAATAAATAGATATTAATTTCTTTAAAAACAATACTAATAGTGTTGTTTATTGACTGAATAAAAAATGATCTGGTAAAATTATCGTAATGTATGGTAATAACATTTCTGGTAAAACAAAACAAGAAAAAGCATAGCTCTGGTCTATAAAATCAAAATAAACGGTTTTTAAACTGCTCATTGGGTAATTTTTTCCTTCATATGGTAAAAGTTTACCGGAAATTCTGATTTTCAAAATGATAGATCGTATTACCACACAGTTAGTTAAAGATTCAAAACTTAAATAGAAATGTAGAATAAATGGTTTTAATGTTATGCTCTAAGGTATTATGATTAATTTACCAAACTGTACCGCATTTACCAAATTTTATTACGTATTATAAAACCATACTTGATTGATAATTTTATCAAAACCATTACCAAGTGCTTCGATCAAAATTGCCAAACTTTTTATCCACCATAGCGGTGATGATAAATTCTTATAAATTTCATACTTGTATCTTTGAACTTACTTTTCTGCTCGAAAGAGTCAATGTGATCCCTTTTCTCTGCAAAATATTCAGCCAATCTCTTATCAAACTCCATTAACAGTTTTTCATAGTCACTCACGCCAAGATTTGTATATGCATTCTCTTTTCTCTTAACACCAGACTTCTCCTTTTTCTCTTTTTTGAAGAAACCAAACCAACTTTTACGGGCATCTAAAAGTAAATTAACGGAAGAACAATTAAAAGTAATACTGTTAAATAAATTTAAAGTAACACTACTTAAGAAGCTACAAACAAATATCAGGTATGAGTTCAGAAGAAATTTGGATCTATTGGTGGACATTAAATTGAATTTTGTTTTTTCAATCGTGTCCTTAAAAAAATATTTTATCGTGAAAAATTGAGTCGGGAAACGGGCACATCTCAAAAATTTTCTTTTGAAAAAGGGGGAGTGACCAAGCAGCTTACGATGGCAATTTTGGCAATGGGTCGCCGTACAATTCTCAATCCATATGATGTACCATACATCCTTTCTAAGCTTATAACTTCTATACTGAACAACCCTTGACGTTAAACAAGAAAAAGAAAGAAAACGAATGATGAATTAATTAGAATATGGAGTTAGTGGAAGACGAATTTATGCGAAGAGGTCAGGTTTTCTCTGTATAAGTAAAATAATTTTAAGAGACTACAGCTTATTTGAAAGCTTAGCACACGTGATATATAAATTTCTAAAAATTGTTAAAAAAATCACTTCATTATATAACATACTGTAAAAACTGTGGTGTACTTACCAAATCTAGTGTAGAACAACCCGAAAGATTGTGAGTAGGAACACTTCTGAAATTACGACCAAATTGACCAAATTGCTTTTGATTGCTTAATAAGGATATTTATAATTTTACTTTTAAGTCTCTGCAAACTGAAATAACTAATTTTATAATGTGTAACATCAACCCGCTTCTGCATTGTTAAGCCTAGTTCAATTCCGTCTTAATAATCTCTCTGTGCTATGCGTATGCTTGGTTTATGAACTAATTTTATTTTAAGAATTAGTGCACTTAGGCTTCCTAAATTAATAATTCACCTTATTATGAATCAGTGCACCTTCAAACAACAATTGTGTCAATATTTATTAAATGCTCATTTTAAATAAATTTCATAAATTTTTCAACAATTCCTTTGTCAAGATTTGTTTTTAATACCTGTTCTTTAATTAAATAATCAAAGCTCTTTATCATGTATAAACCAAAGTACGATATTTTCAATTTACCTAATTATAGCTTTAATCAAGAATTTTTTTGATACAAAATTTTTATTCAGATTTCTTTTTATGTTAAAATGATTTTTAATGATTAATTTAACGATTAATTAATGATTAATCTGATTAATTTAACTGTTTATCTATATATACCCAATTTATAGTAAATTTATTCATTTCAACCTTGAAAATATATCACGAATTTATCTGAGTACCTTTTATACTGAGTTAATAGCCTAAGTTTGATGAATGAGAAAATGTTTTTAATGGTCACAGTCTTTTGTACGCAAATGTCAATTTAAAATAAAATTTGATGAAGGGGAAAACTTTTGCGATGTTTTTGTTCACAGTCTTTTGTATTTAAATGTTAATTAATAAAAACTAAAGTTTGATGAAGGGGAAAACTTTTTGGATATTCACAGTCCTTTGTACGTAAATGTTAATTAATTAAAACTGAAATTTGGTGAATGAGATAACTTTTTGGATATTCACAGTTTTTTGTACGTAAATATTAATTAATTAAAACTGAAATTTGATGAATGAGATAACTTTTTGGATATTCACAGTCGAATTTTTTTGTACGTAAATATTAATTAATTAAAACTAAAGTTATGAAGGGGAAAACTTTTTGGATTTTTGCAGTCTTGTGTGCGTAAATGTTAATTAATAAAAACTAAAACTTAATATTATAGAACAAAACGAAAAATACTTTTAATACACTACCTTTCTTTGAATCTCGTCCGGATTTCTTTGATATCATATTCTCAAATTGCTCTTTGTAAGTCGGTTCATCATCAACATCAAATTTGCTATCCAAAGGCAAAGGTTCGAGAGTAAACAAATCGTCCAAAGAACTATTAATAGCAGTTTTACCCTCTTTCAAATCCATAGAATTGGCATTGTTCTCATTTTCTAGATTTTCTAGCCAGTAAATCTTTCTCCAAAGTCAAACCAAAAGATTTATACTTTAAGAATTTTCTGCAATATAAATTTAGCTTATTGGTACCTTAATATTTTTTCTATAAATTTGGGTACCTTTAAGAGTTTGAAGCTCAGTGGTGGCTGGAGCATCTGACACTGGTATTTTTACCCAGTGTCGTATCGATGAATTCCAGTTTGTTGGGGAAATAAAGGTGCTGACCATATTGCCGCAATCATCGCTGATCATGATTTTGTGGAGCATTAATCTCCATGACAACCCAGCAGGTTTGTAACAGAATATTGTGAGATTGCTATGAATTTTTTAATGCTATGATTGCTATGAACAGTGTAAAGCCACTATTAATTGTGTTGTTGTTGTTTCTAATGCTACTTACCACACGGACAAGCCTGCTTGGTGAAACCAAGCAAATTTAAGGCAGAGTGTGCGTTTCTTGTTTTTCAGTGGCGCCATCTATGGCCAAGAATTCGAATTCTGCCACACCATACGTCACACCCGTTTATAGGACGGGAATTGTGATTACTATATTATTATATTATTACATTATTTTTTAGCACATTTTTGCAATGCAATCCCTTATTTGCAATGCAATAAATTATCAAGATTTTATTACGAAATTGAGAGGCTGGTGTCACCTAAATATAAAAAATAAAAATTCAATTGATTTATACAAAATAATAGAAATTATATTTACTACCTACTAGGTTGTAGAAAAACAACAGAATATTTTTTCGTAATCCTTTCAAGTTCTTAAATATATACAGCTTTTTTTAATTCAGAGTGTTTGTTTTTACGTTAATTTTTGAATGTATATAGTGTAAAACAATGATTCTTTTTATCGATATGTTCTATGCATTTTTTGATTTATTTATTATTTGTTAGTTTATTTTCTAGTAATTTATTTTGTTTTCTAGTAATTTATTTTATTTATTAGTTTATTTTCTAGTAATTTATTTTCTTGGAGAATTTCTTATTGAATACTATAGTACTAGACTAGGTTAGTGAAGCAACAATTCTTAGCAAAAGTACAATGTTGAATTAAGTACCACTTTATTTGGTTATCTTATTTATCATATCAACTTTTAAAAATTGCCAGAATAAAATTTTTTTTGCGTTAGTTTTATTCTATTAAGCTTAAACAGTAACATACCAAATATTAGCGATATCGTTAAAAGAACATTACTTGGGTACTGTTCGATAAAAATAGATTGAGTTCTCTTCATTAAATTAGCTTAGAAATCGACCCAATTCTCAGCACAATCTTCAAAAGGAAAATAATTTTTTGAGTACTATTCTATTAAATTACGTTAGTACCACGCCAATTCTTAGTAGAATCAGTAAAAGTACAATGTTTCGTTGATTACTATATATTAAACTATTTTAAAAAACGATTCATCTCTGAACGAAATCGCAAAAAAGATAATGTTTCACTAAATGCTATTCTATTAAGCTAAATTAGTACTATGCCCTTTTTGTAAAATCACAAAAATTACTATATTTTTTTTAGTACTATACTCATAAACTAGACATTTATCTCGGCAATTCATAGTAGAATCACTTTAAGCTGTAGCCCATGGTTTTGGAATGATTCAATTTTAACTGTTCTCAAGAGATGTCTTTGATAGGGTAAACTATATTTGAGGTTGCCCCTTGATTCTCGCCAAGTTGTGATCGCTGTTGATCGCCAAGCTGAGCGATGTTGAAACCCAATCGTGATTCTGATTGGTTTAGATTTTAGCGTTATTTTTAAATGTTCAACGGTGCATGTAATTTCCGAGGTCCGTTAGTTCTAAGTTGGATACCGGCTGGTAAGGTTACTTTTGCTTCTGGTCAATAAGATCGAAGGTATGTGAGCAGTCATGAAAAGGGACTTCAGAAAAAAATGTCACCGCCAGTCCGGTACCACAGACGTCATTTTCGATTCATATTTCGCCAAATTTATGTGGCGATGGGGATACGCAGATTCTATTCATGATACATTTAGACAGTATCTAGCTGTCATTAGAGAATTCTGTGCACTTAAATCTGAGGATATTCAAGCCTGATGACGAAGTTAGTTTCTTTCTTCCTTATCTTTTTGTGCTTACTCCATTAATTTTTGCTACGATTCAAAATGCGTTTTATTGGGTGTATTAATTTTGTTTACATTGGGTTCATTGCAATTTTATAAAGTTTTGGCCCTGTTTCTGTTGAAATTTTCCAATATTTTATTGAAATATCATTACGTTTTGGCCGCCATTTCTGTTACCACGGTGTTCCGCGCAAACAGGAATGGCGCCACACATAAGTTGCCAATTTCACCAAGGGCACCCTCAAGTATATTTATCAAAGTACTCTTTGCATTGAAGGCAATAATTTAAATTCTGTTCTACAACCATTAAATCACACAAACCAACATTAACGTCAGCTCGGGACATTTCAGCATAGTAGGCAGAAGAAAGATTCAAATTATTTCCATCTCTTTCGTTAAATAACTCATCCTAATGCTCCATTACGTAATGTAGTATTTCTTCACACACCTCCCCAGTCATAAATTGAGTATAGTATAAGATATATACTGTTGCTTAAAACACTTAAGCTGCGTCACAGATATTTGGTATGACAGTATACGGCACCATAGCACCGTTTATGTATAAAATTTCCATGAGCATATTAGAAAGGTCTCAAATAAATCTAACTAATTACTTCGTCACTAAATTTTTTGTTTCAATAATAATACAAAATTTTTCTAAATAAATATTTAATGTATAATTTACTATTCAAACTATCTATATAAACTAACTATATAAACTATATATCTAACTGTATAAACTATCAAATTACCTAAAAAATGAATGTAAATAAACACTAATCATTATAACTAATCAATTAACATTATTTAAATTATTACTTAAGACAACCTTACAAAATGAAGTGAAACAAATACTTTTCGTTTTTTATTGCCACTTGCCACACGGGCAAGCCTGCTTGATGAAAGCGAGTAAATTTTAAGGCAGAGTGTGCGTTTCTTGTTTTTCAGTGGCGTCATCTATGACCAAGAATTCGACTTCTGTCACACCATACGTCGCACCCGTTTATAGGGCGGACCCATTCATACATCCATTCATTCATCCACAGATCGTAATTTTAACCTGAATCAGAGAACGATCGATNTCGACCTAAAAATTAGACAGACTTGTACTATAAAGAAACATCGGTGGACGCGAGATAAGCAAATCATTTTCGATAGCGACTTCCAAATCAAAGAACTAGATGCCTTACCGATAGATACCCCAGTACACCATAATCCCTTGGATCTCAAGATGATAGAAAGGGGCTACAGCTCACCGAGGGGTGTGGGTTATGAAATCTATACAGACGGCAGTAGAAGACAAATAACAAATTCGGATACAGGGTTGACCGAGGATAGAGTGGGCTGTGGTTTCTTGGTGAAGCTTAACGTATAAATAATTATTTAACACTATTTTAACTAGTATTTTAGACAACCTAAAAAATGAATTACTACAGTGTTGCCAATTTAGAAAGAGAAATACCTGTGTTCCTGGTGCCACATAAGAGAAATATAAATAAATATTAGGGAGCAAAGCCCCCTTTGATTCCAAGCCCTGTTTGCTAACGTTCCCCATCCCTGATGATTTATGCGAAATAATAGCTGTTTCTTGGCGTAAGTCAGTTGAAAGTATTGAACTAAAATTGTATGTACAAAAAAGAACACTCGTCTCACCACTTCGCAAGTCCAAATATTTCCCTTGTGATACTATTAAAATCGATTAATGAACTTAAATTATGTTTCTGAATAATCATTTTTAAAAGCATATTGTTGCAACAAGTTTGGTGAGTTCACAACAATGATTTGATATTTTTGACTTATATTTTTGGCTATTCAAATTTTTTTTTATTTCAATTATCTTCGCAAAATGTTTACTTTAATTTACAAATTTTTAATTTTTTGCTTTTCACACTCTCAGAAATAAAACTTTCACCTTTGACGATTCAGTTATCGTACTTCATTAATTTTTAGAATCATTTCGTTACCAAATCACATGATTCGTGAGGAAACGCGAAGTCTCAAATATATAGCGAAAAGGTTTCCTCAACTCGAAACCTTATCATAATGCATTGTGGGAGAGTGTTAACTGGAAGGACGAAACTAGAATAAAGAATCGTGAAAGTGACGAATTAAGCTGACTGACTGGACTGTGGTCAATGAGTTAGTTCCGAGGATCAAATCCTGCTTCTGGCAAGAGTGTAATTTATTTTCAAGTTCTGTTTGTCCTTGATATGTTTTGTGCCCTACATAATGCTTACGTTAAAGTGATTATTAGAAAATTAAGATACATTGGGAACTACGTTTTTTATTGAAAATGACGAAATATTTCTTTATTGACGAAATTCGTTTCCTTGAAGAAGGGACGATACTAATTACGTCAATTTGACAAAATTTTTGCTCGGATCATATCCTATTGCGGGTTAAAAAGCGACACAAATCAAAAAACAGCATTTGAGAAAAATCAACTACTTGCGGAATACTATAAAACTTATTCTGAAATACCACAATCTTGAGCCCAATCTGAAATAACACAATCTAGAGATGAGGCACTTTTTGAGCTTGATTGGGCACTTCATACATATTTTTTATTGGCATAACCTCAAAATAGCTGTTTTTTGAATTGTGTCACTTTTCTTGCCGGGGTCCAATATATATTAGTTGTTGTTGTTTCTAATGCTACTTGCCCCACGGGCAAGCCAGCTTGGTGAAACCGAGCAAATTAAGGCAGAGTGTGGCAGAGAGACTGGATCTCCAATCCAGTACCCCCAGAGTTATTGATTTGTTATGGGAACATGGAGGACTTTTACTACTCGACAGATTAACGTGCATCAGTCACTTTACTACACGGGGAGTCTTCGGTCGGCCGGGTTCGAACCCATGAACTCTCGGTCATGGACCCAGCGCCCTACCGACCAGGCTATCCCGGCCCACATATATTAGTAGTATCATGATATATGAGAATCCATTTTTTTGCAGTACACGTAAATCTGAAGAATGTTTGATTTCTGTTCAAAAAATGATTCATTTTTGAAAAACATTAAATTAAAAATTTTATTAATGGAAGTTTGCCCAAATGCTGGTTGATCTGATTGGTTTTATAGGGGGAAAGAACAATGATTACAGTTGGTAGAAATGAAATCAATTCACTTTATTCTATCAGAATTCCTCGTTACTAAATTCTTCCACTTTCGATAATAAAAAAAAAAATCGAAAAAATCATTCGCCTTTTACTTTACTTGGCTATAATCCATCATCTGAAGTGATGGATTTGTAATGTAAGACTCTTACGGAATTACAGTTGATCTCAGAATCTAAGAAAACAGTGCAGTGTTCTATAAAAACTTGGAACGATAACTGTTGGAAAACTGTTTCTATTTAGTGATATAGAAAAAAATATGTAATAGACTTCTTCCTTTTACGCATTTGTGTAAGTAGCGCCTTTTTAAAAGGACAGTCCTTTATCCCTTTCAAAAAAGAAATAAAAAGCAGTAAAAGTTGTAGGAATAGTAGTTAGCGCGAGTAAAAAAGTATAGTCTGTACGACAAAAAATATAGTCTTCGATGAGTACGTTTCCCAAAGACTTTTTTTTTAACCGCGACCCAGTACGAGGTTTTAAAATTTTTCGAACCCATCTTAATGAAAAAAAAAACAATCTAGTAACCAAACAAATTTTAAACAAATATTTTAATAAAATTGAAGTTATTTGTTTGTTTATTTCACACTCAAAAATAGCGAAATAATTACATAAGAAAAATATAGGTAATTAAAAAAATAACAATTGTATTAATCTAAAACTTTTAAATGAAGTAAAGTTTGTTTCCACACATTTTGTCCTTACTGCGAAGAATGATGTTGTTAAAGCCCTGGACATTTAAAGTAGCAACTTGCCGCCATCTTGGTGATTGCAGCTCTCTTGTGACCTCAACTTACAATGTAGAAATACTGAATTTCTATTCTTAAAAGCGACTTTTTATTTGTTAACTTTCTATTTATTAATATCTTCCTATTCTTAAAGATAACTAAATATTTATTATTTTTTCTTTAAATTATTTTTTTTCTTTCGAAAATTTTATATTTTGTTTTTATTCCATTCAGGGTAAAATAATGCATAAACTATAAGTTAAAATTTTCTCATTTCATCTATCATAATGCATAATGTGATATGATTTTTTTTCCTAAACTATTTGAAATTTTTAGCAGTTGGTTTTTTATGAGGTTCAAAGGGTTAAATATAGTTAAATATAATCATAAAAATATAATTTTTTAGATACTTTAAAATTAATACATATGATGAAACTTACAATAATTAGTAAATGGGAGCTTTATCATACTTAATAACAAAATAGATGAGTTCTGATTTGTTTAAAAATTAATAAATATTTATTTGAGAATTCTTACTCAAATTCTGAATATTAAATACAACAAATTTATTTTTGCTATAATGTACGAAATATTTAAAATAATAAAAAATAAATTAACTAACAGTTCAAAGGAATTAAATCATGTTATTAAAACGTAGACATTTTAAAATTTATTCATTTGAAAAATATTTAATATGTTACGCTAGTTTATTTTTAATTCAGGCAACAAAACACTCCATATTTAAATGCTATTAAAATTTATTTTTTAAGCTTTCTGTTGAAAAAATTCTTTAAGTTAATAATAGTCTGTAGTCTATTTTAATTTCTTTCAGGTGAATACATTTAATGCAATTGAATTTGTTGAACCTCAAATTAAAAAAAAAGCGAAGCATATTTGCTCCACATAATTAATAAATAATGTCATATAAAATATATAACAAATGAATAAGTAAATTATTTTCAAACTTACCTAGGAAGGAACTTAAGAAAAAGAGTGGCGATACTTTTTCTAAGTATCCAGAGCTTTAGATATTGTTTGTCATCACATAACGATTTCAAATTTGGTAGTAATGATGTTAATTTTATTCTCAAATAATTTTAATTTTATTCTCTCCCAATCTATTTCGATACTTATTTTTTAAGTACAAGAACGCAGCTTCGCGCTCTTAAGTGGTGACAAAAATCATTGAAAACTGAATTGTTTTCTCGCTTGCGCTTGGATACTCCTTTTGACAGAGCAACCAAAAATTAATCAGTGGTACAGTTTTAAACACTATTCAATCTATTTATGTACTGTTTCAAAATATTTAAAATTTACTTTTGAAAGTGGTTGATTCAACTGTCTTTTTTTAATTATTGCCGTGACTTTTTCCGACTCCTTGGAAATATTTAAACCAGAGCCTTGCAAATATAAATTCAGTTCATTGAATGTAGCAAATGTGTCGTACAAATAATAAGCTACTTTTATTAACCACTCAAAATAGTGGATTTTATCCTTAAATGGAAAAATAGCATATTTTTTAGATGGTGGGATTTAATTCCGAAGGAAGAAAGATTTGTCTTTTATCTCAAACAGACGTTTTAAAACGTTTCCTTTTGAAAACTATCATAATTTACAATGCAAATGGTTATTCGTTAGAAGGATTATTCGAGTGACGATGATTGTTCAAAAAACATATGTAATTTAAATTTTTAGAGGTTGTTAAAATCGTTTATTTTCTTTTGTCAAAATTCTTCGCTACTAGATTAAATAGTTCTCCTTTCTCTAAATATATATATATATATATATATATTTCATTTTTTGTTTCTTTCGTGATCCATCGAATCAAAAATTAGCTTAGAAACGCTTTTCATTTAGATTTTGCACAATTTCATAATTAGCATAGAGGGCTCTGGCTAAAAAATGAACACAATTTAACTCTACAGTCAAGAATGACTGTTACAAAATCATAATAGTTACAAACGTTACATATTATTATTTAAAACGGATTATATTAATGACGATAGAACGTTCAAAAAACATGCGTTATTTTAAATTTTTAGAAGTTGGCAAAATTGTTTATTTTCATCTGTCAAAATTCTTCGTTACTGGATTAAATAGTTATCTTTTCCCTAAAAAAAAAATCATTCTTCATTTTTTGTTCCTTTTGTGAGCCATCAAATCAAAATATAGTTTACAGACGCTTTTCATTTAGATTTTGCACAATTTTCATAATTAGCATAGAGGGCTCTGGCTAAAAAATGAACATAATTTAACTCTACAGTCAAGAATGACAGTTACAAAATCATAATAGTTACAAACGTTACACATTATTATTTAAAATGGATTATTTTAATGAAGATTGAAACGTTCAAAAAACATGTGCAATTTTTAAATTTTTAAAAATTGGTGAAACTGTTTATTTTCTTCTGCCAAAATTCTTCTTTACATTAAAGAGCTTTTCACTAAAAATATTTTTAAAAAAATCATTCTTCATTTTTTGCTCCTTTCGTGATCCATCATATCTGAAATTAGTTTAGAAACGCTTTTCATTTAGATTTTGCATCTTTTTCATAAAGCATAGAAAGCACTGGTTAAAATATAGACGAAATTTAACTCTTCAGTCAAGAAAAACAGTTACAAAATAACAATAGTTACAAACGTTACATATGAGTTAAAAAGTATCATATCAATGACGATTGAGCTTTCAAAAAATAAAAGCAATTAAAATTTTTGGTGGTTGGTAAAATCGTTTATTTTGTTCTGTCAGAATTCTTCGTTGCTAGATTAAATACTTCCCTTTTCACCAGAAAATAAAAGAATCAATCTTCATTTTTTATTCTTTTCATGATCCATCAAATCAAGTGATGGATTTGTAATGTAACAAAGGTTAAGACTTCTTTGGGTTTTTTCATTTATCTTTTTTTAACATTTTTATCTCGGTTAGAAATATAAGAATAGAGTATAAGTATTAGAAAATTCCAATTCAATAGTTGTTTAAATGATTATTCTTCTAAGCATTTAGTAGAGAAATAGTTAGAAGTTTATAAGTTATGCTCGAACAACATTTTCTACCGTTTGTTTGATATATAAAACAAAGAAAATATCCATCGAAACGATCATTTTATTTTACTAGCATCACCTTTCTCTGCGTTGCTCGATTCAAAGAAATTTTGGCTGTTCTTTTCAGATTGCTTTCGTTCACCCATTGGCCACTATTTTACTTTTTTCTTTGTATGAATTGTATAGTAAAAAGATGTAAAAATTCTGCACTGAGAATAAAAGTATGGTCTAAACAACTGGAATATGAAAATTTTTTCCTTGTTTCTAGACCTATGGAAACATTAAAAGGCTCAATAATTTCAAAAGAAGTGCTTTGGTATTTATTTTTATAAAATTAAGAATAAAATATGGTTTTTATAGTAGGTGATAAAAGTTGTAAAATTTGGTAATTTTAGCATAATGGCAAGGCGTAAAAGACAGTTATTTGACTAAATTTACTTATAAGTTTTGTATTTTTTACTAAATGTGTGGTAACAAGAACTATAATTTCGAAAACCAGAATTTCCGATAAACGGTTACCATATGAACTTGAAAATTTCAAATGAATGTTTTAAGTACCGTATATATTGGTTTTATTACCATAATTATGATTTTTCTACCAGAAAGGTCATTACCATACAGTACGATAATTTTACCAGAACACATAATACATAGTTTAAGGAATTAAATTAATGCAATGACTTTTCTTCGCAGATAAGCATACAGGGGTTCTAAAATCAAGAATCATAAATAGTTTTGAATTTGACTCCTTTGCAACGTTTAAAAGTTAAACTAGTTGATCAGATTTAAATACAGAAATTAAAAACCATGTTTCTCTGGATTACTGCAGGCTTCGTCTGCCCAATCTTTACTGTTACGGCTCTAAATCCATTTTCTTGGGATGTTAGCTTAGCCTTGTCTGTACCATTGGACAAAAAATCACAATTTTTTGTAATTAACTGCAACGAGTTGTTTTTCAAATGTAGTGTTCACAAACTAATTTTCAAAATTCAATCACTACTTAACTGTAATCGATATTTAAGCTCTAAAATATTGAAAAACAATTTGTAAAAAATTAGTTTTGAATAATAAATTGACTTATTAAAAGATGGAAATTTATATAGAAATATCTTTTTATGTTTTAATGAGCCAATTTATTATTATTTTTGTTTTTATAGAATTTTTGCTTTCAGACTTCATTTTAATGCCTTTCTTGACAGCAAATATTCAAAGAAAATTATGAAAAATTATCAAATGTTTATATTAAGTTACATGATTGTTTCAGGGCAAAATATGTTTGGCATCATTGAAATAACGCGTATGCATTCTTGTAATTTTGACCAAAAAAGAGAGAAAAAATCACTTTACTTTGATACGGCTATTTATTTAAAAATAGTTTAGATTTTTATCACATCAAGTTCTCATTATACCTTACATCAAAAGCTGATACGAGTAAAAATAAATAAATAAATAAATAAAAATAATTTTGTTTATAAGAACTACTTTATAATTCGTGCGTTTGATTACTGCTGGAGTTGGAGATAGTCTTCACTATTTCAAATTGATTGACTTAAAGTATTTGTAAAATTCTCGATTCGACTGTTACCGATAAAACTAACGAACGTTCGAGTTTTAAAAGTTGAAAGCTGACATAAAACGCACCTAACATTGAAGAACGCATGCGTGAATATTGTGAAAGAGTCAAAGCATAGCCTTGATTAATTACCTGTTGATGACAATCTAGTGTAAGTAGAATCTGCTTCGTTCCTTCCGAATCATTATTCTAAGTCACGCGATCTGCCCTGCCTAATAAGATTAATTGAAAACAACTGTTTAATTATGAAGTGATTTTTGCAGTATCTATGATAAAAAGAGGATGTTATGATTAAGTATTTTGGAATTATTTGCTGCTGTTGTCTTTTTTGGATACTTTAATAAGAATTTTAGGTTAGGGCACAGGGAGAAAAAAATTCTGGTAATATTACAGTACTATAAAGACATTTCTGGTTTAAAAAAAAAACATTATTTTGTTTAATAAAACCAAATTACGCGTCATTAGGACCATACATTTTGGTAATTTCATCGATTCATATGGGTTATGCGATAAAATTACCACATTTTATCACATTTCCCAAAGTTCATATCATATTATAAACTATATTTTTTTTGTCAATTATTCTAAAACCATTGGGGCCGGTATAGCATGGTTGGCAGGGCGTTGGACTCACGTTCGTGAGAATGGGAGTTTCAATCCAGCCGACGGAAGACTCCCCATGTAGTCAATGGTGCACGTTAAATTTGTCGGGTCACAAAGTCCTCCATGTTTCCATAAATAAACAAAAAATGCCTCTAGGAGTACTGAATCAGAGATTAATCGTTTTCTGGTTCAGGTCAAAATTACGATCTGTGGAAGAATGGATGTGTGAATGGGTCCGGGCAACGAGTGTGACGTATGGGTGTGACAGAAGTGTAATTCTTGACCATAGATGGCATCCCCTCTGCATTAATGGCCGACGACAACAATAACAACCAAAACCGTTACCAAAGCCCTTCGAAATAAATTAGCTAGCGTTTTGGTGTCCCCATAAAGCCAGAAACACTGTAAATGTTACCATACTTTTTTTTCTCAGTCCGCTATGGTCCCTTTTGAGATAAAATTTAAAAAGAAAAAAAAAACAATTTCATTCAAATTTGTTTGGTATTGTCTGTTTCACCTATTGCATTTTATATAATATTACATAATATTTCTTTTTCTCTTTACAGAAGCTTGCAAATGTGTTATGCAGTATTTAGCCATGGTTTCCGGGTTTACCAGTGATATGGACTGTATCAAAGAGCAACTGTTACAATCAAATTTTATTTTAGAAGGTTCTCATTTTTTTAATATTTCATTTATAATATTCATTTACTATTGTACATAACATAATGTGGACTGTAACAACTATTTAATTATTCACTTAAAGCGCCAAGCACAAAACTTTTCTTATAAACACGCTCACAATGTGTGGTCTTTCGCTATGTATGGCCTAAATTCCTAATTTATACTGTAGCACATGATCCACTCGCTTCATGAGAGAACTAGCTCAGAGGGTCAGAGCACGCATTTATAAGAGCACATGCGCCATGCCATAATAGAGACATTTATAAGAGGATATACGTCATGCAATAATGAAACATTTATAAGAAAACACAAGTCATGCTATAATACCCATTAACCCTTTGACGTCGTTTTTTTATTCAACATATTTTCCATACTATTTTTTATTATTTTGCATTAATTTAGGTCAAAATAAGTCAAATTTATTTAGCATTTTAATAATTTATGATTATGAAATACAACATGGAAAATGTTTTTTTTTTTCTGAATTAAAGGTAAAATCTTCCGAAAACGACTCCCTTCCAAACAATAATTTTTAAATTTGCATTTATTGGCAATTATTTAGATCTAAGAGAAACAGTTATTCATCAGTAAACTTTCTCTAATTTACAAAATCAATTATTGTTAAATTTTTGAATATGAATAAAAAATATTTTTTAAACTGCTTTTTTTTAATTTTATATTTTAATATAAATATAATTCCGGTAGTATAAATTTTTTTAGAAACTGTTAAACTGGTTTTTTTATAATTGAAAAACACCAAAATGTTTTTTTTTGCTTGTAATTAGAGCGCCAGAAAAAAATATATAAGGGACACCTGTATCCCATCTGCGTCAAAGCGTTTTACAACTCATTTGAAAGTACTTTTAATAAAAAAATAACGCTTCAAGGTGTAAAATTTTAAAACAGTATTTATGTTAAGCTATAATTAAATTTTACAACAAAAAAATTATTAAATTTTACTAAAAAAAAAAAGGTTTGCAAAACGTATCATTAATAGTACTTTTATTTAAAAATTAGCTTTTTCCGTTATGGATTTTGAAATTTTTTTTATGTTAAGACGCAATACCTAATAACTTTTATCTATTAATCACCTTTCAAAGCTAATTTTGAAAGTACTTTTTAATTAACGGTGCAATTTATTTACTAGATTGTAACTGTGCGAATTTTAAAAAAAAGCATTCGCGACAAGTGACAATAACACTTTTCACAGCGTATTTGAAAAAATATTTATTGAAAAGGAAGTAGCTATAAAGTGTTTTTTTAAAACACTATTTAAGTAAAGCCATAATACACAATAGCATTTTTGCAACTTATACCGTAAAAAAAAGGGTTTTTCAAAATTGAGCAAAAATGTGTCAAAACAGCTCTGAATCAAATATAGTCAAATTTGAAAACTCATTAATACTCAATAATGAGTACATCAACTCATTTGTACTAATTATTGAGTATAATGAAACACAAAAAATTAAATAATCTCAAAAATTTACTCAATATTAAGTATAATGACACACTTAAAAGTGAATAGTCTCAAAAATGACACATCGTGGGAAAATGACTCGTCATACTCATATGTGACTAAGTTCAAATTTTATTAGTTTATAACGATCAAATATTCGAAAAAAATATGACTGTATAAAAGTTACTACACTTATTTTTATTCAATTTTTTTTTTCACGAATTAAGAATGTTTTCAGTTTAGTAAAATCAACACTTTCCTTCCTTGCCACCAGATCCATTAACAAATAAAAAATGGATTCCCAGGACTTTTTTTAATTGTGAGATTGACACTGTACTTAATAATGAGAACACGTTTTTTTTTTAATTTGACTGTATTTGATTCTGAGCATTTTTGACACCATTTTGCTAAATTTTGAGAATCCCTTTTTTGCAGTGTATTTAAAAAAAAAATTAGAATTTTACAACAGTACTTACGTCAATCCAGCAACATTTTGCACCGTTCATTTGAAAGAACTTTTATTTAAAAGTAAGTTGTTACTTTATAAATTTCAAAACAGGATTTCCGTAAGGCCATGAAACTTCAAATAACTAATTTGAATTATTTAAACGTTATCTTACTCTAAGTTTAACTCTTTGTCGCAGATTAAACACCGGTGACCCTTTTATATATTTTGCTTATATTCTGACCTTCTAATTACAAATAAAAAATATATTGGTATTTTTTAATAAAAATATTTGTTATTTACAAAAAAATATTTGTTATGTCCTCGGAATTATATTTGTTCTAAACTATAAAATCCAAAGAAAGTAATTTGATTTTTTTTCATCCGTGTTCAAAAATTTATCGATAATTGACTTTGTAAAATAAAAAAAAATGAACTGTTTCTCTTAGATTTAAATAACTTCAAATAAGCGAACATTTGAAGAAAAAAAAACTATTGTTTGGTAGTGAGTAATGTTAAAAAAATTTTACTTTTAAAACAAAAGGAGACGCAGGTGTATGATGCTGTATTTCATAACCGAAAACTATTAGAATTCTGAAAGTAATATTGCCGAGCAGTCTGAGTCTCAGTAGCTCATTGGTATAATTCGAATCTGCAAAGCAAAAGGTCCCAGGTTCGATACGGGGCGCGGACACTAATTCCCATTTTTTCTTATTTAATTCTATGAACATTCCAGAAGCTTCTGGTACATTCAATTTACATCATTTCCTCCTTAGTAATTTCAAGGAAGTTTCTAGAACGTTCTTTGTTAGTTTATACGCGATCTCTTCATTGTAAACAGACAGTTCTTAGTGCAGACTGGTTCTCGTCATTTGTACTTTCTTCTCGTTATTATATTCATTATTTAAACCTCATCTTGTCATCTGTATTAAACAACTTTAACGTGACAATATTTTTTCACTTATTTTGACCTAAATTAATGCAAAATAATTCAAAACGCAACAGATATATTAAACGAAAATTCTGCTTCAAATGGCTAAAAAACCTATTTCTAATTTTGGGTAAATTGTAGAAAAATATTTCATTATTTTTATATCAGTTTTGGAACAGTTTGACTATTTGTTCAGATTTTGTACAGCTTATTTCACATGATACTTGCATTACAGACTATATAGTCTTGTAATCCATACTAACAATAAGTCTATGTTTTTGCAGCTTTTGGAAACGCCAAGACTCATCGGAACGACAACTCTTCAAGATTTGTAAGTAAGCAACGGTATCGTACACTTAATTCTTTATTTTAATAGTGTCGTCACATTTTTAAACTCTATATTTTAACTCTATACACTGTATTATAAATGCGCTTAGCATCTATTTACTTTATGCGCCACTAATCCAACTCTTCACTCACTGTTAGAAAGTTATAGAAAAAAACTGGTTAAATAACAATTTATTTAATTGTTTCACCGTATTCAAACAAAGCAGTCAAATAACCATACATAAGACGGTATTCAAACTGTGAGAAAAACCGTTTATTAACTGTTTTCACCTAATACAGTTAAACGACCAAAATTTTATCGCAACAACTACGCTCACCTAATGAACCCACTTGCTGATGGTTACGTATTATAGCCGAGAAGGCTATTTTGCTTTTCTCATGACCGACAGAACGGAGGTTCGAATCCAAGCGTTGACAACATAATGTTTCCTCAATTCCTTTCACATGAAGAGTTACCAGTGTCCCACGCTAGCCAATTTGTGACCCTTGATTATCTTAATAAGATACTCTCAATCGCGTATAGATGGCAGCCCCAGAAAGCTGCATAAAGCAAAATAGTCTAGTATCTCTAACGATAGGTGAAACAACCAGATAAATTATTTAAAACGCATTCCATGGTTCGATTGATTAAACACAACTCAACTACAACCTAACCCTTATGCCCATTATCTGATAAAAAGCCTAACTCCAATTTCCAGATAAATTTTTTTACTGTTTTGAAACCATACTAGTTGTAAACGTTTAAAAAAGTATATAGTTATGTATTCACTGTATTTTAACCATACTAGTTTCGAACGGTTTCAAAATCGTAATGGTAAAATTTGCTCTTTACCTTAAACTTAACAGTTAGTTGGTTCTTGCTGCCCGTTATTTTACCACAATTTTAGAATTAAAATTCTAACAGTGTGCTACATTTTGTTTAGCCAATTATGATATTAATTTTAATGGATTAATTAAAATATAGTTGAAGCAAATAATAATGTGGGAGATACGTTACTTGTTCTCATGAATTAAGTCCAGTTTTATTAAAAAAAAAACATTTAATCAAATGCTATTTTANATTCCAAATTTTTTTTTTCACGAATTAAGAATGTCTTCAGTTCAGTAAAATCAACACTTTCCTTCCTTGTCACAATATCCATTAACAAATAAAAAATGGATTCTCAGAGCTTTTTTTAATTGTGAGACTTAATAACGAGAACACAGTTTTTTTTTAATTTGACTGCATTTGATTCTGAGCATTTTTCACACAATTTTGCTTAATTTTGATGATCCCTTTTATGCAGTGTATTTGAAAAAAATTGTGGAATTTTACAACAGTACTTACGTCAATCCAGCAACATTTTGTTCCGTTCATTCAAGAGAATTTTATTTGAAAGTAAGTTGTTTCTTTTTAAATTTTAAAACAGGATTTCCGTAACGCCATGAAACTTCAAATAACTAATTTGAATTATATAAACGTTTTCCAACTCTAAGTTTAACTCTTTGGTGCAGATTAAACACCGGTGAACCTTTTATCTATTTTGTTTATATTCTGACGCAATATAATTACAAGCAAAAATATATATTGGTATTTTTAAACATATATTTGTTATATATAAAAAAAATATTTGTTATGTCCTCGGAATTATATTTGTTCCAAACTATAAAATCCAAAGGAAGTAATTTGATTTTTTTTTCATCCGTGTTCAAAAATTTATCAATAATTGACTTTGTGAAGCAAAGAGATTTTAACTGTTTCTCTTAGATTTAAATAACTTCAAATAAGTGCAAATTTGAAGGAAAAAAATATTGTTCGATTGTGAGTCATGTTAAAAAAATTTTACTTTTAAAACAAAAGGGGACAAAGGTGTCTGATGCTGTATTTCATAACCAAAAACTATTCGAATTCTAAAAGTAACATTGCCGAGCAGTCTAAGTCTCAGTAGCTCAGTGGTATAATTCGAATCTGCAAAGCAAAAGGTCCCAGATTCGATACGGGACGCGGACACTAATTCCCATTTTTTCTTATTTAATTCTATGAACATTCCAGAAGCTTCTGGTACATTCAGTTTACATCATTTCCTCCTTAGTAATTTCAAGGAAGTTTCTAGAACGTTCTTTGTTAGTTTATACGCGATCTCTTCATTGTAAACAGACAGTTCTTAGTGCAGACTGGTTCTCGTCATTTGTACTTTCTTCTCGTTATTATATTCATTATTTAAACCTCATCTTGTCATCTGTATTAAACAACTTTAACGTGACAATATTTTTTCACTTATTTTGACCTAAATTAATGCAAAATAATTCAAAACGCAACAGATATATTAAACGAAAATTCTGCTTCAAATGGCTAAAAAACCTATTTCTAATTTTGGGTAAATTGTAGAAAAATATTTCATTATTTTTATATCAGTTTTGGAACAGTTTGACTATTTGTTCAGATTTTGTACAGCTTATTTCACATGATACTTGCATTACAGACTATATAGTCTTGTAATCCATACTAACAATAAGTCTATGTTTTTGCAGCTTTTGGAAACGCCAAGACTCATCGGAACGACAACTCTTCAAGATTTGTAAGTAAGCAACGGTATCGTACACTTAATTCTTTATTTTAATAGTGTCGTCACATTTTTAAACTCTATATTTTAACTATATACACTGTATTATAAATGCGCTTGGTATCTATTTACTTTATACGCCACTATTCCAACTCTTCACTCACTGTTAGAAAGTTATAGAAAAAACTGGTTGAATAACAATTTATTTAATTGTCTCACCATATTCAAACAAAACAGTCAAATAACCGTACATAAGACGGTATTCAAACTGTGAGAGAAACCGTTTATTAACTGCTTTCACCTAATACAGTTAAACGACCAGAATTTTATCGCAACAACTACGCCCACCTAATGAACCCACTTGCTGATGGTTACTCATTATAGCCGAGAAGGCTATTTTGCTTATCTCATGACCGACAGAACGGAGGTTCGAATCCAAGCGTTGACAACATAATGTTTCCTCAATTCCTTTCACATGAAGAGTTACCAGTGTCCCACGCTAGCCAATTTGTGACCCTTGATTATCTTAATAAGATACTCTCAATCGCGTATAGATGGCAGCCCCAGAAAACTGCATAAAGCAAAATAGTCTAGTATCTCTAACGATAGGTGAACCAACCAGATAAACTATTTAAAACGCATTCCATGGTTCGATTGATTAAACACAACTCAACTACAACCAAACTCTTATGCCCATTATCTGATGAAAAGCCTAGCTTCAATTTCCAGATAAATTTTTTTACTGTTTTGAAACCATGCTAGTTGTAAGCGTTTAAAAAAGTATATAGTTTTGTATTCACTGTATTTTAACCATACTAGTTTCGAACGGTTTCGAAATCGTAAAGGTAAAATTTGCTCTTTACTTTAAACTTTACAGTTAGTTGGTTCTTGCTGCCCGTTATTTTACCACAATTTTAGAATTAAAATTCTAACAGTGTGCTACATTTTGTTTAGCCAATTATGATATTAATTTTAATGGATTAATTAAAATATAGTTGAAGCAAATAATAATGTGGGAGATACGTTACTTGTTCTCATGAATTAAGTCCAGTTTTATTAAAAAAAAAACATTTAATCAAATGCTATTTGACTTTTTTGAGATGACATTTTATTTAATGATACTTTATTTTTAAAAACATTTGATCGAATGAAACTTTTTTTCCCCCAAATCTGATCTAATTGCAATTTATTTTCAATAAATAACATTTTATCAACTGAATATTTTTCTTAAATGACATTTAAACTAATGCAATTTATCTTGAATACTGTTTAATATAATGATGCATTTCTATAATAACATTTGATTTCATGACGTTTTACTTTTGTTTAAATTGTAGTAGAGTAAATTAAATGTACTAAGTATCAAAACATGTTTAGTAGAGGCTAAACTTGAAAGTATTTCTAACAATCGTATTTTAACTCCTCTCTGTTTTCTTTGGTAATTAGATATCCGCATGAGACGTCACGCGTGGGTCAGCCAATCAAGTATGGCACACATGGATGACGTCGCTAGCAGTTATCCGATTAAATCTGATCAGAAAATTGATTCGAAATGATAATAAACCCAAGCTTTAAAGCTGTAGGGTTACTAGGTCATATACAACTACGTGATATGACACAACCATGTAATTGGTTGCAAGTGCCAAGTTATACTTTTGTTACTGTTTGTTCATTTAATTTCCCACCTGTACTGTGATTTAGCAGATTTCAAAAGTAATTTTATTTTTTCCTTGTGTAAATATTAATTTACAACCCTTTTTTTTTGCTTTCATTCAGAAAAATTTAAAAATACATATTAAGGGTCTTCTTTACGAAACACCCTGTATGTTAAAATGCATTCCCTGATACATCGAAAATACCACGCTTTAAAATGAGTATCAAATATAGGGGACTAATTGACAATGATAACATCATATTAATATATGATATATCATATTAATATCATTATTATTATCATCATAATTATTGCAAACAACGCTATATATCGAAAGCAACAATGTTATCGAAAGCTATAATATGGCTATTAATTATCAACAACCACGATTATATCATGATTATCATCGTAACGATACGATCGTTTGTATTGTTAAGCTTGATTTGTATAAATTATTAGAAAATATTGACCTATATACTAGTATTTTGGTCAATATTTTCTATCAATAGCAAAAGATTTTGAATAAAATGCAGTTGTATACACACGTGATTTATTGTCAGACACCGAATTCAAATAATTTCCCCTCAAAACTTTCAAGCTGCTTTCAATAAATTTATAGATTAAATAAACCGACAGGATTAATCTAAATAACCTAGTTGAACCTTTAATACAATTAACCTTGAACGACGATGTAAAAATGCTAATTTAATTTAGCGCTTCTCTAAAGTATGCTAATTTTTAATTTCTCTATTAGGGCAAGTATATGGAAATAGAGTTTGATTTCAAAGGTTGTCCTGTTGGGGGATCAATCACAAATTGTAAGTTGCCACTTTCAATTTTCATATTATTCATTAATTCGTTAATTAAAATAGTTAAATGTTGCTCAGGCTTAAGAATATTAGAAAAGCAAGAAAAATTTTAAAAATTTAGTTTCGCGAAAATTTTTGCGGTTTTTTAATTATTTATTTTCTCTAAATTTTATTTCAAGACTAAGATAAAAACCATCAACAACAAACTCTGCTTATGTTACAAATGTCGACTTTTTGGACTTAAGAAGCTTTAAAGAACAATGATACTTCACAAATAATTTTAAATTTTATCTTAAATGTTAATCCTAAGAAACTGTTAATACTATATAATCAATTAAATAAATAATCCCAAGAAACTGAAGCTGTAAGATATTACTTGATAAAAAACTTCATTCGCTTAAAAAATATACAAAATTGAAATAACAGTCGACATCTTTCAAGCTGTCGAAAATAGGCGGCCCCTATCTAGACTTTGCTGGCATGAATGAGAAGAAGCAAAAGTGATTTGAAATAATAGAAAACATAAGCCAACAAAAAATTGACAAATAAAGGTGAGAAAGAAAATTAGAAAAATCACAGTAGCCGAGTGAGAAAAAAAGATGGAAAACAGAACAAAAACCTACATTGGCCGAAAGAGGCTAATCAGGGTTAAATGCATTTCCACGCGCTATCGAGAGGTGGTGAGGAAGTAAGGTCGTTAACAAGGGAATCGGTATTTATGTGAATAAAACAAGATTCGAAGGCACCAAGATGAGCTGATGTGGCTGGGAGGGGGAATAATTTTGGCATTGTCGAAGTTGAATTTATACCCAAGAATCCAACAATGTGCAGCAATTTATGATTTCTCATATTCACATCTAGCAAGTCTTAAAAATGGGAGCTTATTTTTGATCACTTGAAACATGTCGACTGTTAATTTACGTTTTGTTTTTTTTGGAACCGAATGAAGTTTTTAATTAAGTAATACTACATCTTTCATTAGTTTTATATTGTTTCATTTATTAGTATTTTGTTATAAAAATAAACAATCTTATTTTATTCGAATTAGATATTTTTACGGAATATTTTTCCTGGGGATTAGGTTCGTCTGCATCGAGTTCCATAACATATAATAATTCAGCAAAAAAACATGTAGTAAGTATTAGAATAAAAATTTAAAATTAACATCGTAAATATCAAAACAAAGCCATTCCTGATTTGGCATGATTAGTATAAGTATTAAAATAAACAATCTTATTTTATTCGAATTAGACGTTTTTACGGAATATTTTTGCTGGGGGCTAAGTAAGTCAGCATAGAATTCCACAGCATGCACTAATTGCAAACTTGTAATAAGAATTAAAATAAAAATTTAAAATTAACATCGTAATTAACAAAACAAACTAATTTCTGATTTGGTATGATTAGTATAAGTATAAAAGTTTTTAAGCGTTTACTTCGTTACATTTTATGCGATCAATATTTAAAAAAAAAAACGTTTCGATTCAAAGATTATTTCTAACTCTCATAAATGAAAACTTTTATTCGAATGCTATTTAAATCTATATTTTATTATTCACTTTCCTTTTTATTTTATCTCCTTTCTAGACCTCTTGGAAAAGGCAAGTATGAATATTTATCATTTTATTGGTGAAAATTTTTATGCGAATTTGAAGAATTTATTTCTTTAACGTAATATAATTTAAGCAAGAATTATTTTTGCGTGATCTTTTTTTTATATAATATTATATTTTCAGGTGAATTTTTTATTTAAATCTATTACTACATCCTATTTTTGTTGTACAAAATCCTTCTTCATTTTAAATTTATTATGGGAATAGATATTTTTGTTAGATATTAATTAACCCACTGGCGGTTTAGTAAGCGTGCAAAATAGGGAGGAAAATTTTCCTTTATACACTTTTCTTCCTATCTAATAACACGAAAAAACTGTTTTTGCTATGCGGAGAAGACTTCAGGTTAAAATACGACTTCTTACAAGCAGAAGCGTCAGTGGATTAAATGCAATTTTAAAACCAAACATTATTATCGCAACGTATCACAAACACAATTATAAAGATTTTGTGCTTCCCTGTTTACTAGAATTAATTTTAAAAACTAAAAAGTAAATAAATTCAAGTAAAGTGCAAAGCACACTTTCAAAATTTTTTACCACCCTCGAATCACCACCTTATTCACCAGACTTAAAATCAAATGAATTTTCCGTTTTGCTCAGCATGGAGACAAAAGTTTGTGTTAAACCTCATAAGACTTAGGCATAACTCGAAACATCCTTATGCAAGGAATGGAACAAATTGAAAAAAAAATTTGGTAAAATGTCCGTACTACGTGGTAAGGACACTTCTGGTAAAAAAAAACAAAAAAAAAACAAGAACATAATTTTGATAATAAAACTAAAATTTACGGTATTTAAACCATTCATCGTAATTTTTCCGTTCATAGGGTAACGGTTTATCGAAAATTCAGCTTCTCAAAATTTTAGTTCTTATTACCGCACATGTAATAAAAATACAAAAAAAATAATTAACCTAGTAAATGGTTTTTATGCCATACTCTTAGTTATCATGATAAAAATAGCAAATTTTACCACATTTACTAAAGTTTATTACATATTATAGAACCATATTTTATTGTTTATTTGGCCAAAATCTTTAGCAATGCGCTGCGATGAAAATTAATGAAATTTCTGATGTTCCCATAGAGCCAGAAACACTGTAAATTTTACCATATTCTGGTTTTGACCATACTTTTTTTTTCTCAGACAACAACCTTGACCATACTTTTTTTCTCAGTGAACTTTTTCTCTCGTTCTTGGTAACTGAACTTGGGCTTCAGCTGAAAGAAAACATAGAGAAATTTTTGCAGCTTTTATTTTAGTCAGAAAAGTTATCTCTCTGTTTGTTAATAAATATGCGATCTGTAGAACTTAATGTTTTTATGATTTTCTTTTCAAAATTTGATATTTTATTCAGAATTAAAATTATAGCGTTATTTAAAATAAAGGAAATAAATTTTATACTGTCTTTTATTTGCTAATAGTATTGATTTAGTAATGAAACTTCCTTCCCAAAATAAACCGACTTTATTCCAAAATAAACCGACCGACTTTCAATCTTTGGCTTTTGTATGGTTTTACTATGCAATAACAATCTAAGCACATTAAAATATAATTTTTGTCTTTCAATATTGTATTATTATTTTTAGATGAAAATGTTTGACCTGAAAGAAAGAGAAACTAATCTTTACAATAAGCCGTTTAAAAATTTTTTTACTAATTTGTAAGTTATTAAACTGAAGTTGTTTTAATGATTAAATGATCATTTATTTAAATGATAAAATTTGGCTGTTATTTTAAATATCCTAATTATTTTTTTAATAATTTTTCAAGTGTTGTAAATGAATTATAATTTATTTTGAATTGGNTGAAAATTTTTATGCGAATTTGAAGAATTTATTTCTTTAACGTAATATAATTTAAGCAAGAATTATTTTTGCGTGATCTTTTTTTTATATATAATATTATATTTTCATGTGGATTTTTATTTAACTCTATTCTACTTCCTATTTTTGTTGTACAAAATCCTTTCTCATTTAAAATTAATTATGGGAATAGATATTTCTGTAAGATATTAACTAAATACAATTTAAAGCCAAACAATATTATCTCTACATATCAAAAACACAATTATGCTTCCTTGTCTACTTCCTTGTCTACTAAAATTAATTGAAAAACCAAAAGATAAATAAATTCAAGTAAAGTGCAAAGCACACTTTCATGATTTTCTTAACGCCCTCGAATCACCACCTTATTCACTAGACTTAAATTCAAATGTTTCTTCCGTTTAGCCCATCTTGGAAAAAAGAGTTTTTGTTAAACCTCATAAGACTTAGGCATAACTTGAAACATACTAATGCAAGAAACGGAGCAAATTGAACAAAAATTCTGGTTAAATTACAGTACTGCATGGTAATGACATTTCTAACAATGACACAATTTTGATAATAAAACTAAAATTTTCGGTATTTAAGCCATTCATCGTAATTTTTGCGTTCTTAGGGTAACAGTTTATCGATAATTCAGCTTCTCAAAATTATAGTTCGTATTACCGCACATGTAATAAAAATCCAACAAAAAAAAATAATAATCTAGTAAATGGTTTTTATGCCATGCGCTTAGTTATCATGATAAAAATAGCAAATTTTACCACATTTACTAAAGTTTGTTACATATTATAGAACCATATTTTATTGTTTATTTGGCCAAAATCATTAGCAATGCGCTGCGGTGAAAATTACTGAAATTTCTGATGTTCCCATAAATCCAGAAACACTGTAAATTTTACCATATTCTGGTTTTGACCATACTTTTTTTCTCAGTGAACCTTTTTTCTCGTGGGCCTCGGCTGAAAGAAAACATAGAGAGATTTTTACAGCTTTAATTTTAGTCAAAAATGTTATCGCTCTGATTGCTAATAAATATGCAATTTGTATTACATAATGTTTTTATGTTTTTCCTTTCAAAATTTGATATTTCAACCAGAATCAAAATTATATCGTTATTTATAATAAAGAAAGTTTTAAACAGTCTTTTATTTGCTAATTTTATTGATTTAGTAAAGAAACTTCCTTCCCGAAATAAGCCAACTTTAAGCAATATTTCAATTATTTATCTAGTGAATCTAGTTTCATTCTTTGACTTTGGTATGGTTTTACTATGCAATAACAATCTAAGCACATTAAAATATCATTTTTGTCTTTTAATATTGTATTATATTTTTAATTGATGATGTTTGACTTGTAAGAAAGAGAAACTTATTTTTTTAACAATTTTTCAACCGTTGTAAATGAATTATAATTTATTTTGAATTGGTGTTGTTGTTTAGTCTAGGGTTGTGGTTCAGGCTCAAGGGGAGAGAAATTTTCATATATTTTATCAACTGCTCAGTGGTGCAGACGTTCATTTATTGAGTGAGTATTTTAATTCTTTTTTTCCTATTCTAATTAATTATTTCCTTTCCTTAAGAGGCCTCTTTCCTCTCGGCCGAACTCAACTGTTGAAGGGGCGGAGACAGTGGAGGAATATTCCAAATATCTTTTGAATTCTCTTACTTTAATTTTCATAAGTAAACTGATTTTGAGTATTTATTCGGCTTTGTATTTCACAGCATGTAAAATGCATGTCCGTAGCCCAACAAGAAATTGAAATAAAAAGCATTCACAATTTTAAATTATCTACCAGTGTTTTATGATAAAATTATGCTAATACAATTCAGTAATAAACAGTTTTTGAAAAGTAATTAATTACTGTACAGTTCGCCTTTCAGTGAAACGACCCAGGTTCGAATCTCAACTGTGGCTGGTTGATGCTTATTCTGCTCTCGGCTAGTATCGACCACAGTGATGACGTAAAATATCCTTAATGGTAGGTGGACCATAATTTATAATCTCCTTGCCGTCAGGCTAACAGTTGAAAGTTTCGTGGTTTTAGTTTCCACGTAACGCAAATGTGGGTTAGTTCCATAAAAAAAGTCTTCCACGGCGGCTAGTTTGTCTAGTTGATGAGGGAGTTCTCTTGTCTTGTGGGTTGGGTTAAAAATTATAGGGCTACGGAAATGAACTAACTCAAAATTGAGTAGGTTGTTCAACGTCGGTTACAGAGTAAAATAAAATAAATCGTGCACAGTTGTTTTTAGATTTTTGATAAATATCTTCGTTTCGGAGCCAATTAAGGTTAAAAGAAATTTTTATCATCATCCAAATCAACTTTCATCAGTTTAAATTGTAATAAAATTATAATTTAAAAAATCTGAAAACTGACAAATGTGTAGTTTTAAATTAGCTTCTCAAAACCACAAACCTGTTTTTTTTCTTTGCTTTTTGAGGAAAAACCCATCGAAGTTCTTAAAATTAGTAAGCGATAGCTCTTTTATTCTAATAAAATGACCACCTTAGTTTCAATTTTCTTAAAAGATGTGCTTCCGAATAATACGTTGTCATCAAAATATATTTTATTAATATATATATTTTTAAATACGAATTTTGAGACATGTTTATTTTCTTAATTATGGTTTTGACTTGTCTCCATTTTCTTAAATGCGCATTTTCAGCAATGCGCATTTTCTTAAATATTATTTTTCAGTTGTGTTTATTTTTTAAATACACCATTTTGAGCTATGTTTGATTTCTTAACCCTTCTGAAGGCCGTGGTAAGTATACTTACCACCACCTTTTACCACTTTTAATTTAGGTTTCCATTTTTCAATAACTTCAGCTTTCTTGAAGTGAGTTTGAATAAAATTGGTAACCATTTATCACTTTTAAAAAACGCATTAAAGTTATAAAATGCATAATTCCTTTTGAAGTTTGCAGCATTTAAGGAATTTATTTTACAAATAAAGAAAAATAAAAGTCAGTAAGTTCCTAATAGGTCATGTTAAATATATTCACCACCAAAAAAATGGCATTTTCATAAACTAAATGAGTTGTTTTTCCTTTATATCAATTACTGTTCTTAAAACAATTTCAATTCCAAAAATACTTTAATTTACCTTTACTAGAAATAAAGGGCCCATTAGAGGGTTAATTACGGTTTTACGCTGTGTGCATTTTCTTAAATATGTATTTTGAGCAATGATTATTGTTGTAAAGGAGCATTTTAAGCTATTTTTGTTTTGTTTCTTTAAAATACGGTTTTGAGCTGCTCCCAATTTTTTTAATACGCATTTTGAGCTGTGTCCATTTTCTTTAATGTACATTTTATGCTATGTTTGTCCTTTTTAATACGCATTTTTAATACGTCCTTATTAAATACGCATTTTGAGGAATGTTAATTCTCTTAAATACGCATTTTGAGCAGTGTCTATTTTCTTAAATACGCTTTGTTAACTGTGTCCATTTTATAATTTACGCACTTACAGCCATGACCAGAATGAAAAGTTCATCGATGAATTTTTATTACTTACTACCAATGAATCTTTATTCTCTCTGGAATAATGTGTATTTTTTTTGCTCCTTTTTTTACAGAAAGTTTGAAATTGCAACGTAACGCGGACAAATACCAGTTCTTGCATGAGAGCCGGTGTTTGCAAGCCAACAACATCGACGATAAGACCTCTTTCCTCACGACAAAGGTAACTTTATAATGCTTAATATTTTTCCTTTTTTTCAAACAGTAATACTATTCATTAAGTTTTAAATATCGGCTTTTTTGTATTCCTCAACTTTTCGAATTTCTTTAAACTTATTTGAATTATTATATATCGTTTTCGAAAAAGGTACTATCATTAGTTGAACAATTTCAGAAATGCATGACTTTTTTTACTATCTTCTCAAACTCCTCAAAGTATAACATGAGGCTTCCAAATGTAAGTAAGCAAAGTATAATTATAAATTAGAGATAAGCAGAACAAATTTATAAGTTTAAATTGTAAAGTAAATTGGATAAAATAGTTAGGTTTTCAGTATATTTTACAAACAAGGATAAAACAGGTGGAACCTGAGTGTCTCAGTTTTCGTTTTCTTTGACCTGAATATAAATTATTGTAAAGTATTAAAATTCAAGATTACAATATTACAATAAAATATTAAATATTAATTTAGCAAACGACCTTTTCAAATGTTTGCGTTTCAGAAAATATTTAGCAATTTCGTTCAAATTTCTGTCATAAGAATTTACAATAAGATATTATATTGTCGATAGATAAAAAATTTATAGACTTCTCTTACAAAAATTTAAGGTGTTTTTGAGGTTTATTTGAACTCGAATTAAAAAAAATCATCCTTCTAAGGTTTATAATCAAAGTGAATGAAGTTGCTTTATTCATTCTCGAAATCTACAGTAGAGCACAACCAGCTTAGGTTTTTTTAAGGTAAACAGGTTATTTTCTCTACACTTCAAGCAAATAACTATGTTTGAGTTGTGAATAATTTCTCCCAATTTCAACTAAAAGTACAGCTGAGCTAAATATGAGATTGATTTTTCTGAGGTGAAAATAATTGCTGAAATGTAGATTTATTAATGATTTTATTTTTGGTGCAAGGCATTAGACTTAAGTGTAAACATCTACCTTAAGTGTATTTTTACTTCTAAAACACCTTAATTTTAGTAAGGGTAAAAATATAAGTATTTTCAATAATTGTTTTACTGGTCATAGTTTGCTGTTATGCAAGTTATCTACATTACAAATAATTTTCGGTGGAAATTTTTTGCGCTGTACAAATCAAAGAAATTTAGACTTTTTAAATTTGTTTTTTTGTTATTCTTGCCACCGTTTTATTTTGAAAGATGCTATGAGGGCAATAAACTTCTGAATACATTATTACCCAATATAATTCAGCATTTTTTGTTTAAAAGTATATTTCATTTTAAAAAATTTGATTTGAGTGAAGTATTATGTCTTGGTTAGACAGAGATAGAAACTTGAAACTTTAACAAGCACGGGTATTCCTGCCGCCTGAAAACTGATAAAAATGTCTGGAAAGAGCAGTGATAAAAGTTTTAGTATGAAAATATTCCTAAATAATACCGGAAGTGCTCAAGAAGACCCAGGATCTGGAGGACTTCTCATTTTCTTAACAAATGATAAGCGTAGAATATCATACTTAGCACGAAAAATATAATCATTGGAGATCTGAAGAATTAGCAAAATTTCCTCCTCTCCCCATCTTACTATAGAAACATTTTACCCTGACGACTTTTTGTTGCAACAAGACAATGCTAGTCCTCTCACTTCAAAATGAACCTCAAAATGGCTAGATGATAATGGACAAAATATTTTAAAGTAGCCTGTTTCATCCCTTGCTTTCAGTCTCTTAGAGAATTTGTGGGGAATGATAAAAAATGAATTTGAGGAATCAGAAAAAAAAAAACAATTATAGAATTGAAAGATAGATTTGGAAATAATAGGGACAAAATAAATTTAACGCTGTTCAGCATTTCGTAGAATTTATAACAAGACTACTTTAAAGACTTGTTCATGCTGGAAAGATTTTGCTACTGATTTATCAGTATAATGTTGTATACAGATGAGACATGAGAAAAAAGAACTTGCTAGTGACTTATCAGTTTAGTGTTGTATTAAGATAAGACATGAGAAAGAATTTGCTACTGATTTATCAGTATAATGTTGTATACAGATAAGAAATGAGAAAAAAGAATCTGCTACTGATTCGTCAGTGTAATATTGTATTACGATAAGACAGGAGAAAAATTTTGCTACTGATTTATCAGTATAATGTTATATGAAGATAAGATATCTTAAAATATACTTTGATTTCTGAATAATATTTTTATTTATTGCTTCTAAACATCTTATCCGTTATTAAAAAAAGCTTTTTTTGATAGCAGGGAATAAAAGAAAGAAAGAAATGTTTTACTGTGTTTCAAAAGTTTTCATTACACAATTTTTTTTAAAAATATTTTTTTTTCTTAACATGAAAATCTAAACATTTGTAACAAAATCTAAACACTTGCGTCTGAGTAACGAAAGATATGCAGGCAGATTTTTAATAGTTTGTCTACTAAATAATTCAATCTAAATAGTTTTTTTTAATGTTATTTAACTGGCTACTGACTGCTTCAGTGCAGAAATTATATTGTATACCTCTTTATTGCAGAGGGCTTTGGAGATGCTAGGCTTCAGCGCGGAGGAAATGCATTCAACTTTTCAAGTGGCTTCATCAGTGCTCAAATTAGGGAACGTTCAATTTCTGCCAAGGGCAAATATGGACGGAACGGAGAGTTGTTCTCTGGTCAACGACTATGGTGAGTATACAGGGTGTTAAATAATCACCGCTCTTGATGCATACATTTAGAATGCTTGAAAAAAATCATAGTTAAAAATGTATGCACATTATTGATCGCAAATAAATATTTAAACGAGAAAAAAGGAGAAACGTTTTTAAAATCTGGCAAATCACTATTAAAGAAGGTAGATTTAAAAACACCAAAACCTGTTTGATTGTCGATTGATACTTCATGTTGAATCGTTAGTAATCTCCTTTCTGATTCTTGACTGCACCAAAGAAGTTTTGATATTTTTACAACCGCCTTCCTTTATAGTGATTCTCTGGAATTTGAATAAATATTTTGTTTTTGCTAGTCTAAATAATATTCTTTTGATGTTGGGCATATTCAACGTCACTATATGAACAAATCTTTATGTGTCCAAAGGGTTCTATAATCTTCGGAAATAAAATGAGTCTTCTTTTTCCTAAAGCAATACAATAAAAATAATTACAAGAAACTGTCACGCAGTTAGTTTTGAATCAAGTTATTGTCAGTAAGTTGTTTAATTTGTGACTTTCTAACAAATTTCATGTTTGATTCGATTAATTTCGATCCAATGAGTAACTTTTTATTAATTACGTTGGAAATCCTTATTTTTAAAATTCTTTGCTTAAAAATCTGTAAAATGTAATTCCTTGAATAAAGCAAACGTAATGGAGCAAAATGTGTTTTATTCACATTTTTAAAATTTATTCATACCAGGTGTTCCCTTTAATTTCAAATTGAATTCTATACTTGAAGATCTAAATGAAGAAAAAAAATGCATTGACAAAATCATCTTTGCAGCTTTCTCGCTAAAATGCTAATTTGTAACCTCTAATGTGCTAATATATTTTGTAACCTTAATTTTGACCAAAATTCAATGTCCTTGCATTACCTAAATATTAGATTACTTGATTACCTGGTATTTCTTGATTACTGAACACCTTGCAAAATACGGGTGATAATTACAGAACACCTTGCATAATGAGGGCTGTCATTATGGAACAAGAACACAAATTTTAATTTTTAAAATTAAATATTTCTTACTCAGGTATAAGGTGCAAGCTTGCTTACATTTTATTTATTTATTTATTCTTTCTTTCAGAAATGTATGAAATAGCTGAACTGTTGCAGGGAGATGTTTCAGTTCTGCAAGCCGCTCTAACACAAAGAACCGTCGAGACGAGGCATGATGTGATAGTCACGGATTTGTCTGCGACGGAGGTATTTTACTGCTGCCATCTGTTGCTCTGTAAATGAACTAAATATGCTCCATATTTGAAGAAATTATATAATAAGTATAGAAAAAATTTAAAAAAATTAAAATTTGTTTAAATAAATAAAATAAAAAAATTTTAATAATGCTTTAGTAAATTTATTCCCAATGAAGGCTACCTTTTTTAAAATTTAAAATGGTGGATTAAAAAAATTATAATATTAAAAATGATTAATTATATGTTTATTCTGTAGACATTCTCAGCATTATTTGAAAAATTCGCTCCGTATTTCTTAATTTTAAAAAAAATCATTGATTTTTTATTTTTTTATTTTATGGGTTTCTTAATTTTTCTATATTTAAGTAATATTTCGTAAATCGTAAAAGAAAAAAAATACTTATTATTTTACAACACACAGAATTTATGCACATTTTAAAATTTAACTATTTTAAAATATGTTTTGTTGAATCATTTTGGTTGAACTGTGCATTTTATAGATTATTAAAACAAACTCAATGTAAATAAAAATAGGGTTTTCTGTTTATTCACAATTTAAATAGACTTATAACTTATGGAGAGTTATTTCCGATCTTATCATCATGATATCTAATTTTATATAACTGTCTTTAACAGCTATATCGCAACTATAAGTACTAAAACTTGGCTACTATAGAAGAGTAGTTTTCTAAAATAGTATTTTACTGTAGTAGCTATATCTTTGTGTAAAAATTTTGTTATTTAATTTTTTATCATTGTTAGTATACAAAAAACTAAACTCAGTAGCGCGACAGCCACTGTGTGTTAATATACTATATGACTATTATTCAAGACATTGAGGAACATTACATTTGTTTACACTAAGGATTATGCTCTGTAAAAAATTCCGGATCAAATTTTGGTAAAAACTACTGGTGCTTTTAACAGCAAATTCCTTTTTTACCGTAAAATATTACTGAACAAAAAATCTGATTGACCATTATATTTATGCAGTAATATTTACTGTAAAATCACTGGGGTCACTATGATTAAATAAATATTTCTGTAAAATATACGATGAATAAAATTAGGGTAAAATTGGATTTTACAGTAAAAAGGATCTAGTGGATGCTTAACCCAAGGTGCCAATACTTTTTACCGTAATTTAATCCTAAATTTTTTACAGAGTACTAGGGTATTGTAGGGTTAAGGAAGAATGATAGATTTAAATTCCATCTTTCTAAACCAAGAGTTTTTTTACGTAAGAAAATCCAATGATTATTTTACGTTACCCTAAATGAAATTCAACATATGCCATTAGGGCTTACATTTAAAAGTTATCTAGGTAAATATGAATATTGTTCACATTTTTACTATATTTACATTTGGCCTTGTTATGTAGGCAAATTAATTAATGTTTTCGATTTATTTTTTGCTTGTAATCGAATGAAGAGTTCATAAGGAGCTATATCAATCACTATCAAACAGTTTAAAAATGTTTGCTTCGAAAGTATAACTTTGTTCTATCGACTTCATTTTGGTTTCATTCGATTCAGTATAAAACAACACATAGAACTTTACTTGACTAGATAACAATACCTATTGAGTAGATAGGCATAAGTCAAAATTCGTACTGTTTTTCCATAAAATCTTAAAAACGTTTAAACTATTAATCCTATCGACTTGAGATTATTAGTTTCATCCCATTGAGCTTAAAAAACGCATCAGAAATAAAACCTCATTTGTCTAGACAGCAAATCTTCTCTTTTTACATCTATGTTCCGTTTAGTATACGTCTTAGGATGCTATACCGTGTTGAAATCTTTCATAGCAAATTTCGTTTCATCTTCATTGGTAGTTTAAAATTTGAAGTGTAGAAAAAAGCAAGTTCATGTAAACCTGGCGTTTAGTATGAAGTTTTAATTTCTGATTTTTTTTTTTTTACAAAATTTCAAAATGCAGGCAAATTATGGCAGGATTACTTCCTTATGACATTTTGCTGAGTATTTGTCTGATTTTTGATGTTTTGCAAAGAAAGAATTTTAGCATTTGAAACTTTATGCTTTATGATAAACTATCGACTTACATGAACTATTTTTTTTTCTATGGCTTAAATTTTAAAGAACTAATCAAGGTGAAACAGAATTTGTGATGAAACGTTGCTCCAGTAATAGCGTCTTCTTAAATGATCCAATACCTTGTACTAAAGATAAAAATGTTCTTCTTTCACAAAGTGCCATTATATTAGCCTACATAAATTTCTAAGAACAATTTTGAATGTTTTTCAAGACAAAATTTTAATGTGGCAAATAAATGCATTTTTTTTTTACCTTGGTAGGAGTAATAAACACAAAAATTATTATAATATTTAATCTTATATATTTTTTGTGTTTTTGTTGCAGGCCAATTATGCTAGAAATGCCTTATGCAAATCTTTGTATAGTCGCTTATTCAATTGGCTAGTAAACAAAATCAATGAAACAATCAGGGTAAGATATTTATAACTTTGAAATATTCTTCATAATCATTCATGTCTCGTTACATTTAAATTTTATACTTTGTTATTCAAGTATACATGGGATTCATGCACTTGGGATGTTTTGACAACTGACTGACAAAATCTTTTTTAAGAGTATCATCTGCAAATCAGGTTCAATCTTTTTCAGTGACAATGTGATTAGAAAATAATGCATATAATGTATTTAGTCTCTTTCAAAGTAATTTTTAAGTGATTAAAATAATGCATATAATGTATTTAGTCTCTTTCAAAGTAATTGTTAAGTGATTGAAATAATGCATAAAATGTATTTAGTCTCTTTCAAGGTAATTGTTAAGTGATTGAAATAATGCATATAATGTATTTAGTCTCTTTCAAAGTAATTGTTAAGTGATTAAAATAATGCATATAATGTATTTAGTCTCTTTCAAAGNTTTGAATGTTTTTCAAGACAAAATTTTAATGTGGCAAATAAATGCATTTTTTTTTTACCTTGGTAGGAGTAATAAACACAAAAATTATTATAATATTTAATCTTATATATTTTTTGTGTTTTTGTTGCAGGCCAATTATGCTAGAAATGCCTTATGCAAATCTTTGTATAGTCGCTTATTCAATTGGCTAGTAAACAAAATCAATGAAACAATCAGGGTAAGATATTTATAACTTTGAAATATTATTCATAATTATTTATTTCTTGTTACATTTAAGTTTTATACTTTGTTATTCATGTATACATATGGCACTTGGGAGGTTTTGACAATTGACTGACAGAATCTTTTTTAAGAGTACCATCTGCAAATCAGGCTCATTCTTTTTCAGTGACAATGTGGTTAGAAAGTAATCCATATAATGTATTTAGTCTCTTTCAAAGTAATTGTTAAGTGATTAAAATAATGCATATAATGTATTTAGTCTCTTTCAAAGTAATTGTTAAGTGATTGAAATAATGCATATAATGTATTTAGTCTGTTTCAAAGTAATTGTTAAGTGATTGAAATAATGCATATATTGAAAATAATGCATATAATTTATTTAGTACCTTTCAAAGTTATTGTTAAGATAAATTACAAAAAAAAACATTTTTTATTTGCCAAATTCTTTTTGTTATGCATACAAAAAGCACTGTTGGATATAGAATGTCGTATTAAATGCGCTTCTTTGTAATGAACTAGCTGTTTGTGCGCATTCGACCTTTTTCCTAAATTATCTTAATTTAGTATTGATTCTATTAGAAACCGTATTAAAATAATTGTTTCATTGAAATTTTCTGATCTGGTTAATAAATTGCCGATCTCTTCAAGTTAGTCGCTAGATAACTAAACAATGATTGTAAAGCTGAATTTGTACCAAAATGCTAACTTTCTTTTGTTACGCATCCAAAAAAGTACTGTTGAATGTAAAATGTTGCATTAGATGCTCTTCTTTATAATGAACTGGCTGTTTGTGCGCATTTAAACTTATCCTTTTTTTACTGCATTATATTAATTTAATGTTGATTCCATTAAAACCGTAATGACATAACTATTTTATCATAATTTACTGATTTGGTAAATAAGTTGACCATATCTGAAATTAGCTGCCAAATAAGTAAACTTTGATAGAAGAGCTAAATTCGTGCCTATTGAATTATTATTCTCGACAATAATTAATAAAAAAAATCAAATGAAGCATAATTTTTATCAATTAAAGCAGCGATTCAAAAGTTTAGCGTACAAGAAGTTTATGAAATTCAAACGTAATTTTCAATATTTATGAAGTCCTCCACCTCAAAATTTGAGATTTTTTTAAAAGAGAAGAAGAAAAAATTTTCAAACTGAAGAACTTTTAAAAATATTTGAAAACAAAATTAAAAAGGCGGAAATTGAAGTACGGAAGAGATATAATTTCTTCATCAGCTCATACGATTATATCAGCAAAAAAGAGTGCTTTCTAATATTGTTTTAATATAGCCAAAGAAAAATATATCAATACAATAGTGGGAGGAGCGCTAAAAAATATCGGTCTTTTTTCTTTTATCCTTTTTGTCTTTATTGTGCATTTTTGTATTAATTAGTATTCAACTGTAAAAATTTAAATAAATCGCCTAATAAAATTCAAAAAATTTTTTCTCCCATTCTGTTTTACGTTTGACAGTAATTTGTTTCAAAAGTGACCTTCAAAATCAATATGTGATAATTATCTCATAAAAATTGTGTTCTAATTCTTATGTTGTTTTCATAGGCAAAACGAATGGGTAAAAGAAAATGTATAGGAATGTTAGACATTTATGGTTTTGAAGTCCTGGAGGTGAGATTTGTTTATTCTGAAAAATTCCTATTTCAAATAATAATCACCTTTATAATATATACTTGAGATTCTTGTTCAATATAAAATTGTTCTACAAAACATATAATGGGTTAATAAGTAATTATGTAAAATAAGCAATAATATATAATAATTAACTATGTATGATAAGTAATTATTAATGATAAGTAATGCAAAATAATGTGATAAAAAATAAGTCATGGATAAATGAGTAAAAGCACATCGTAACAATATTGAAATTGTATACATATTTTTTAGTCTCTGTTTCATATTAATTTAAACTTAAAAACAAAATTGGTGTTAATGACACATGACTAGGTATAGGCAAAATTGAACAAACATGTGATCTAATACAGTATAAGACTATATTGATTACTTGCAACCGTAATTAAATTTTTTATATTTGATTACAACCGCAGTCGTGATTACAATAATCGATTATAGAAATCAATTAATCTTAATGGTAATTACAATTAATCATAATTTCGATTACAACGATAATCATGATTGTTTTAATAGCAAAACAAAACGATTTTAGGTAATTAATTAGAAATAATAAAAATAAATTATTGCATGTAATCATAAGAATAAATCAAAATATATGATTATGAAAAAATACGAGGAGGTATATGACTACATATAATCATGATTACCTGCATTCTTATATTTTAAACACTTGCAATTATAACAATAATTATTTTAATTATAGGAGTACGGGTAATCACGATTGTATGTAATCATATATTTTGATTACTTGTAATTTTGATTACATGCTATTGTTTAATTTTTTGTGATTTCGAGTAATCATGATTGCATGCAATCAGTGATGATTAATTCCAATAGTGTAATTAGTAATTAATTATATAGTAATTATTATTTGTAATCAAATACAAATACAATCGAATATTTTAATCAACAAAAATTTTTTTTGGGAATCTGGAGTGAAATATTCATCTGTTATATTTTATAGAGGAGATCCCAATAAACATCTATTCATCAAGGTAACAAAAATCTATTTTAAAAAAAATTCAACTCTTTTAGCCCACCAAAGAGCACAATTTGTTGAAATTGTATTTATAATTTTAATCTGGTTTTTACTCTCTCGGCTACTGTGGTTTTTTAATTTTGTTTCACACCTTTATGTTTCCATTTTCAAATCACTTTTTCTTCTTAACTTTCACGTTTTGCAAATTTTGAAAATAGTCATCTGTTTTTGAGATCTTGAAACTTGTCAACTGTTATTTCGAATTTGTATATATTTTTGAAGCGAATTAAGTTTTTAGTAAAGTAATAAAAATGTATGTAAGAAAAAGTTTTTTAAGTACATTCTATAACAAAAAAATCGACGCACAAAGAAGCAATCATCCGATTGCTTTGAAATTTCGTATGCATAAATGTTTTGAACAGATATGGCTGAAATGATGCCGACTGGGGACGTATAATCTTTAGCGATGAATCCCGCTTCCAACTGTGTCCTGACGATCATCGAAGACATGTTTGGAGAAGCACAGGGCAGAGGGGGGATCCTGCCTTCACTATTGCANTCATGATTGTTTTAATAGCAAAACAAAACGATTTTAGGTAATTAATTAGAAATAATAAAAATAAATTATTGCATGTAATCATAAGAATAAATCAAAATATATGATTATGAAAAAATACGATGAGGTATATGACTACATATAATCATGATTACCTGCATTCTTATATTTTAAACATTTGTAATTATAATAACAATTATTTTAAATATAAAAGTACGGGTAATCACGATTGTATGTAATCATATATTTTGATTACTTGTAATTCTCATTGCATGTTATTTTTTAATTTTTTGTGACTTTAAGTAATCATGATTGCATGCAATCATTGATGATTAATTCCAATAGCATGATTAGTAATTAGTATTTGCAATCAATTACAAATTTAACAGAATATTTTAATCAACAAAAAAATTGCTTTTCGAGTCTCGATTTAAATATTCAGCTGTTATATTTTATAGAAATCCCAATAAACATAGATATTCATCAACGTAATAAAAATCTATTTCAAAAAAATTCAACTCTTTCAGCCCACCAAAGATCACAATTTGTTGAAACACCTCGTGTTTTTATAATTTTAACCTGGTTTTTTTCCCTCTCGGCTACTGTGGTTTTTTAATTTTGTTTCACACCTTTATGTTTCCATTTTCAAATCACTTTTTCTTCTTAACTTTCACGTTTTGCAAATTTTGAAAATAGTCATCTGTTTTTGAGATCTTGAAACTTGTCAACTGTTATTTCGAATTTGTATATATTTTTGAAGCGAATTAAGTTTTTAGTAAAGTAATAAAAATGTATGTAAGAAAAAGTTTTTTAAGTACATTCTATAACAAAAAAATCGACGCACAAAGAAGCAATCATCCGATTGCTTTGAAATTTCGTATGCATAAATGTTTTGAACAGATATGGCTGAAATGATGCCGACTGGGGACGTATAATCTTTAGCGATGAATCCCGCTTCCAACTGTGTCCTGACGATCATCGAAGACATGTTTGGAGAAGCACAGGGCAGACGGGGGATCCTGCCTTCACTATTGCACGCCACACCGGCCCTCAACAAGGCATTATGGTCTGGGGTGCCATTTCCTTTGACAGCCGGACCCCTTTAGTCGTCATTAGAGGTACACTTACAGCACAGCTGTACGTCGACGACATCCTAAGACCTGTTTTGCTACCGTTCTTTTTGCAGCTCCCTGGGCTGGTTTTTCAGCAAGACAATGCCAGACCACATATGGCACGTGTTGCTATGAGCTGTCTGCAAGCTTGTCAGACTCTTCCTGCCAGATCACCAGATCTCTCTCCCATCGAGCATGTGTGGGATATGATGGGAAAGTGATTGCATCTGGCATGGAATGTTGATGACCTCGTTCGACAATTGGATCGAATTTGGCAGGAAATACCGCAAGAGACCATCCGGGAGCTTTATCGATCCATGCCACGCAGCGTGGCAGCTTGTATCCAGGCTAGAGGCGGGGCAAAACCTTATTGAACTTGTTACTGTAACTCTGCAAAAAATCATTCAATTGTTCTGAAATTTTAATCATTTACTATTCTGTACATTGTCTTCCTATCCACCAATTTTCGTTTAAATCGGAGGACTCCTTCTTGGTGCGTCGAATTTTTTGTTATAGAGTGTATTTATACATTCAAAACTCTATTTCACAAGAAATAGAATAGAAAGATATTGAAAAATGTTAGTTGAAATTTGAATGCGTCTTTATTTCCTTGGAAATTTAAAAAACTGTTTCTAGTACTTTTTAAACGAAATTAATTATTTGTCTCTTCCATTTTTTTCCAGTTCAATTCGTTCGAACAGCTCATAATAAATTATTGTAACGAAAAACTCCAACAAATTTTAATTGAATTAACACTCAAAGCTGAACAGGAAGAATATATCAAAGAGGTATGTAGTTTCTCAAAGTTAATTATCTATGTTTCATTTAGTTTAAAACGGTGTGTATATTCATTGGATGAAAAATCTTGAAACAATAAAATGATAAGCCACATTCAAGTTGATCTAACGATCTGTTTTGGAGAAAAATCACAATACTTCCCAATCATTTATTTTTATTTTATTTTATAACTGGCGTTGAACAGCCGACCCAATTCTATGTTAACGATATCAATGTTCAACTCCGTATCCTTGTAATTTTGAAACCCAAGCCAGAAGACAAAGAAACTCCTTGTTCAAATATTTTGACAAACTAGCCTCCGTAGAAAACGTTTTGATGGAAACCGGTATTTGCGTTACATGGAGAGGAAAACTACGAAATCCTCCGATGATTAACCCGTATGACACAGTATTTCGTAAGTACAGGTGCCAGTCGGGAGCAGAATTCGTATCAATGAACCACCACTGAGGTTTGAACCTGGGACACCTCACTGGAAGGCAAACGCTCTAAATCAAGCCTGAAAATATTTGTGAGAATTTTGCTTTTATTTTATGAAAGTTGTCAGTATTTGCTGAGTACCTATATAGAAACAATGTGAAAGAACAGCTCAATGAAACTGTAGGAAAAAGTGTGGCTTGTAGCTTTATTCTCCCACACCTTTTAGTTACTATAAACGTAATAAAAACTAAGCTTTAAATGTAATATAAGTTTTATGAAGTTCTTAGTAGTCAATATAAAAGACCTTCTGATGTTTCAATAATTATACTTAATGTTCTTATATGTGACATCTAAAATAGTTATTTTCACTAGTGGGCTCCACCCCCTGTTCGCTAACTCTCTCCAACCCTCAAAAATTGCTATGAAAACTTATGTGGTTTGCTTTGTTAACCACGATAGCTTCACTAACTACTAATTTAAATCCATTTAAAATGTGTTCTAGAGTACTTAGATAACATATGATAATATATCATCAGGTATATAATAATATATTATCAGATAACACGTAATATTATATTTTAATAATATAATACATAATAATATAATGTCAACAATAAGTTACTGAAATAAAATCTTTTTATATTCAAATGTATGACTGAATGAGACCAATAAAACAACATGTATGGCAAAACGTCTCCTACGCATTCTTTCACGTCTAACGTCTCTCATAACTGTCATCAACGCTTTCTTCTGCTTTTCGATCACGCTCTACTTGATTATACTTAGAAAGAATAACAGCTTGACTAATTCTCATTTATCAATGGATAACAATAATAATGAATGCAATTATTATAATTTAACCTGCTTAATTATAATTAAAACATAATATATAACATATTGTTGATATGAATTATTCCCTTTTTACCTTTCAATTCTTCCTAACTTAGAAATCAGTTTATCTCAGCTGTTTGACGTAACAAGGTTTTCGAGATATCGAGAGTATGCTGTGTATATACTATGTTTTTATTATTTTTGTAATATTGTAATATACGATAATATTAATTTCTTTTTCTTAATTTTGAAGGGCATACAATGGGAGCACATTGATTATTTCAATAATGCTGTTATATGTGATCTTATAGAAAAAGTAAGAATTAGTTTTGATCAGAAATATTATGCTATATATACAGTGTAAATCTTTTGTGTTTAATTTTTAAAAAAAAAACTGTTTTGTGCTATTTATTCTTCTGTATACTTAAGTACTTATTTCAGAGATAGATTAAGATTGAAATAATATTTGTATTTACTGTATACATAATTTTCTTGAAAATTGTTTTTTATTATGTGAGAACTTGAGCGATGCAATTTACATTACATTTCATATCATGCTTGCCTAATTTTTACAATTCAGAATTGAATTAAAAAATGCTGTAAACGAATACATGCTGGAAAAATGTATCGAATTTAAAATATTGTTAGTTCTATTTATGAAGATTGAATAATTAAATTTAATACAAAGTATGAAATAATTAATGTAAAATAGATAGTAACATTATTTGTCTGAAAATAGCAAAATGATCTGCAGATTGAAAAAAAAAAACGGATGCTGTAGATCTGCAAATCTGATTATATGATCTGTTCGTGATGCATTAATTGTGTTTCTATGTTGGTTTAAATGACACTTGGACATGCCAAGTTCCCCAGCCATTTGCTTTACGAGTTAAGTCAGAAAGGTGCGCCTTTCGTTTGACAGGAGAGCACCGTAAGAGTGAAAATACGTCTTGGCTTGGAGACCAACGGATCGATGGCAGCACAACTCATTTATGAGGCCACTTCTTTAATTTAGATTGAAAGGAAAGGAAATTTTCTCGTGATCCCTGCACCCTCAGTATTTCTCAATGACTACGGGACTTTCGATTCCACTGAATTTATAAGCAGGTATATCGCATGTAGCGTATACTCCGTGGGTCTCAGCGAGAATCGAACCCAAGCCCCTCGGAATCGGAGTCCAATTCTTGTGCCACTGGGGAACCATGGCCTGAGAAAAATGTTTTTAAACTATTCTTAAAATGTTTTAAAAGTTATGGATTCTTCTTAAACAGCAACTTTCACTTTAAGTATGTTAATTTCTATTTACCTGCAATTATTAAAGCTGTTGTATAGGAAAATTAGCTTTAATTTAAACATAACTTTTATGAGAGTTTGAAAATAAGTGTGGAGAAATGATGTTTGCTTCAAAATTTTGCTCCACTAACAGATTATTGAAATAAACTAATTTTTACCACAAAGTAATATCTTTGTACGCATTATTTTATTTTAGAACAAAAATTATAAAAAAAAATTTCTAATAAAATATTAAAGAAAACTCTTTTACATTCTCTTTTATTGGAGTAATAATGGTATGAAATCAAATCTTGTTTTAAGAAAATTATGATACGTAATCAAAAGTCAATTTTCAAAAAATGCGCGAAAAAATTTTTTAATTATTTTTTTTTAAAAAAAAACCTAAGTGCGATGCCATCTCTAATAGAAATGCTTAAGTTACCACAAATTTAACTAATTTGTTTGGATAAAATATGTTGTCATTGCTTATAACATTGGTTTATTCATCTAAACCAAATTTAAAAGGTCATATTGCATTAACCAGTCACAAGCAGTCTCTCCCTGATTTAACAGTTACCCACACAGCGGCATCAATGATATGAGAGGAAAGCGTGATAACTGACCACTTGCAATGGACAGTTCGACAAATGTTCATTTTGTGACGCAGTTAAAATTGTTAACCGATCATTTAAGCCAAAGCGTAAAGTATCCTCATAAAGTTCTTTTTTTTTTTTTGCTCTAAATCTAATCAAAAACCGGCTCTGAAGCGTGCGACGAGGTTTTCCCTTTTACAAACATACATATATCAGAGCTTGAAACGTAACAGAACTGCTTCGGATATCACCTTACTTATAAGGAAACATAAATATCCAAACACAAACAGTTAGGCTCCGCTTATCGGTTTTCGTTAAGCTGTTTTACCGTTAATTGCTCGACTCCACCCGCATGTCGTCGGGATACCAAAGCGGGGGAGCCATCCCCTCTGCAGAGGATCAAAATTCTGATTGCGATCCAAAAATCCTCAGGGAAGGTCACCAATAGTCCATTGTGACACTCTAGTGCAACGTAAATAAAATACCTACCTACGTTAAAAACCTAAAAAGCTTTACCACGTTTCCGTTGTGTGTTGATATATATCTTCTCAATTCCGAGGAAGGTTAAACTTTTTAAGTGACCAATCCGAAGTCTATAAAGTCGTACAAGCAAATCTGAGACAAGAGCACTGCATTGACATTCTTGGAATCTCTGTGACATTCTTGGAATCTCATTCTTGGAGGAACTGTGGGAATCTTCCAAGCGTTTTTTATATTGACCAAAAGCAGAGAGTGAACCTTCGATGATGTTGAATTATAGAACTGTAGAAAGTTCATTACCCTCCCTAGCAGGCAGATAAATAATTTCGTTTCCATAAACATCCACATGGGATGGAACCCACTACAAGCATATAGTGCTTATCTGGGCCAAGGAAACCAATTTGGAAATGATATCCTTACCCAACTTATCCAAGATGGGTTGTCAATTCTGCAAGTATTGAATTCAGATTTTACTATTAGTCAATGTCTACATACTAAGAACGTTGGAGTCAAAAGAAAAGCTCAAAACTTTTTTTATGGAAAAAATATAAAGCCCTAACTACTTTAAAAATGCTTTAGCTATAACATTTTGTTGTGCAATATCATTACTCAATACCTTTATCATTTTGAGTTCAAACTTTACATTACGAGGAGAAATGGATCGATTTTTTTAAGGGATGTTTTCTCTTATGATAAAAATAAGGAGAATTTTGCTTTTGTATTTTCTGAGAAAGATATGATAAATTTAGTTTTCAATTTTGTACAACATTCCGTCCATAACTGTTTCCAACTAATAGATATTTTGATATGATACGCAATATTTTATTTACCAATAAGCATTATAAAATATGTGTTATTAAAATATATTAATAAAATGCATAAACACATACGTTTATGCATTTTAATATTTTATTTGACAAAACGTTTTGTAGCCATTTTATGTAAATTTTGTTAAAATATGAGTAAATTAAGTAAACAAATCTGCTACCCAAAACTTTTTACAGTGATCTCTCACTTATGCACCACCTCTTTTGTGCACCTTTTTCATTTATACGACGATTTTTATAGGTCCCAGTACATTAGATAGGAAAATAATGATAAACATCCTTCGTTTATGCGTCGCTCTAAAAATAAATTTTTCAATTATGCGCCGAAATTTTAGGCTAGTATTTTAATTTTTTAATCCTTTAAATACTTTTTCTTTAAAAAAAATGTTTTAAATTAAAAATGAAGCAAATGATTAATCCTTGTTACAGTTAAAAAGAAACATATGTTGTTAGATCCTATTGAATTTGCTTCCCCCTGTGACCTTTTCATTTTTGCTGTTTCTGGAAAGGCATTCTTTGTAAAATTTTGAATAGGGTGTCTTATCTGTTACACCAACAACAATGAAAGCTCATTCAACTTTTAGAAAATGACCATTCCTCTTTTCCAGAGGTTAGTTTTACTCCCATGCTGTTTTCGAGAAAAAGAAGACACCTGGAATACGAAAGATGAAAGAGACCGCGATCACTTATTTGCAGTCAGAGGAACATTATGAGTACATAAAAGGAGGTTATCTGTTTAGTGAGGGAAATACTTGAACAACTTATTGTGCAGCATATTATGACGTCAAGTACTTTTCTTAGAAATTTATCATGTGATGTTTCAACCCTCCCATAAAACTTAAATTTTTTGTGAAGAACTGTTCATTTATATCTAATTAAAACTTGTGAATGATGAGAACGTGGTGGATGATACTGACGAGATGATCAAGTTCCTCCAAATCACACAGCAGTATTGAAAGCTTTAGACACTATTCCTGACTATTTACAATTTAATTTTGCTTCTGAAACTCNCAACGGTATCTCACCCATTGTGGTGGTCCTGAAAGAGTGGATACCACCTCTGGAGAACGCACTAGGTCTGCTCATCGGCAAAACCGATTGTGCAGCTCATTAGAAATAAAAAAAAATGTAAATTTTGTTAATTTATGAGCAAGTAAAGTTAACAATCTGCTACCCAAAACTCTTCATATGTACATTTTACTCAACAAAAAATGTTTCAAATTCAAAACTAAAAACACATTCCAAAAAAGGAACTAGTTCGAAAACAGTTGACACAATTATTCCTAATTCCAAATTAATTATTTCTGTTATTGTTCAAGCCACTGTTATTGTTCTGTATTCTGTTATTTTTCAAGCACACCATAAATTATGAAGGGTTTATTCCAATGCTAAAATGTATTTTCCTTGCTTCAGAATAATCATGGCATATTGGCCATGCTGGACGAAGAGTGCCTTCGGCCAGGTCCGGTCAGTGATGAGACCTTTTTATACAAGCTGACGCAGGCCTGCCAGGACAACCCTTACTTTGAGAGCCGAGGATGCAGGAATTTCATAGCAGACAGCACACTCCCTCACCACAGTTTTAGGGTTAGGCATTATGCTGGAGCAGTGAGTACCATCTTTTTTGTTAATTATAGTAATAATATATTGATTGTAGGAATGAAATGTGAACACTCATGATAGCATCAGAAAGACAGTAGCAATAGCATCGTCACAATGCAGGGCTGAGTTTGTATAAAGGCAAGTTGATAACAACACAGACTGCGCATGCTTGATTTACATGATCGTATGAGAGCATTAAAAGTTATTGTAAAGTTTTGCCGAGTGAAAAAAAATACTAAGCTATAGAAAGTATTTTACCTGCAAAGAGAGAGAAAAAACAGAGGTGTTTACTTGCCTTGGTCTGTGGTTCGGCATATCCGAAATCGATGCGTCCTTTTCACGAAAGCTCTCACTACATTTTTGACAATGCTTGCTATACTTTTAGCAAAAAATGTCTGCATTTTGCTCGCTTTATACTACAGAAATAGCGCTATTGGGCGCTGTTTCCTGAACCCATCCATTTTCAACTCGAATTGAATTTACACTCACTTTAAATTTTGTTAGCGAATTTTGTATTCAGTTATATGACATCTTCAATGCACATTTTCTATTTTTGCAACTCTAAATAGCAGCACTGCTGTCACTAGTGTATTTCTGAAACTATGACGTGTGTTCATATATCGCTTGGGCAAACATTATAATTCGCTTTTAATAATCACATAATAAGGAACTCTGGCACGAGGGTCGTAGTATATTAAATGACTTTTTTGCAGGTGACATATTCAGTGACTGGATTCATTGACAAGAACAACGATATTCTACACAGAGACCTCTCCCAAGCCATGTACCGAACAGAACAACCTTTACTCAAAACACTCTTCCCTGAAGGTATTCCACCGTATACACTATCTTATTTCATTTATTGCTTAAACGGTGCTTTATTTCCACTGGCACTTATACGAATCGTCCAATAGTGCATGAAATTGGTTGCAATTTACAACCACAAAATTATAACAATTTAATTAGTGATATTGTTCAGCCTATGACTTGGACAATTCCATGGTGTCCCCATATAATTATGGTCATCATTTACAGGTAATCCTCGAAGGACATCCCTTAAAAGGCCTGCCACAACCGCTACCCAGTTTCGGATCTCAATTGGTGCACTTATGAAAAGTCTTCAAGGAAGGAACGCCCTCTATGTTCGCTGCATAAAGGTATGTTACTATACATTTAATGTATATTAAACTCTTATGTAGACTATACGTAAAATATATGTTAAAAATATTTTTAAAGACGGGCACTTGGGATGTATTGTCCCATTGGTCAGCCAGGAGTGCCAGAACTGCTACTCTCTTCTCGTTACCCAGTGGGCACCTGTGGCGAAGCCACGGCGGTGGAGCAGCGTCGCCCACGTCACACAACCGCAAACCCGTTTATAGGGCGGGTCACATTCACACAATCATAGACACAAAGGATAAAGGACATAGAGCACAGAGAGAGAGAGAGAGAAAGAAACATCCATGTCCAGAGCGGATTCGAAACCGCAACCATCAGCTCCGCTGTCAGGCACGCTAACCACTCGGTCACCTGGTCGGCAATATATATTATGTTAATATATGTTAAAAATTCGATTTAAATAATATTTTGAAAGGTACGATCGTGGATCGTTAAGTGGTGCAAGTATGAAATGAAATTCATACGATTTTGCATCAGCAATATTAAATATTTTTCATTCTGCAGCCATTTAATGCTGAAACAGCGCAATTTTGTAATGCGGGCTACCGGAAGATTACAAGTTTTTCCTTAGGTTCGCTACACGATATCTTGTAATAATAAATGATGCAGCGAGTGAATAAACGAATGAGAGGAACTGAAGGAAATATTAGTTTGTTCGAAACATTGTAATGTTTAAAAATCCATAGACCAGTATAAAAACCAGTTAAAAACTCAAACCAAATTTGAATATAGTAATTGACCAGTACAGATTTTTTGTATATATTTTTTTTCATTCTACCTATTTTTTGCAACTGTTTTTTTTTCGATGTATAAAGCATAATATGCTTAAAATTAAATGCTTTTATTTTTAGTTTGATGCATAACGAAAAATATGCATTATGAATCATTAGCTGTCAATATGGTCAATATAATCGATAAATGTTACAATGCTTTTCTGTGACAGGTAGATCTGATATACAAGTCGAACTCAAGATTGACGCTTGCTAAAAACAATTTTCTCCACAAACGTGAAATTTTATTATCCAATGAAATAAAATTAGTACAGAAAATTATTTTCAATAATACTTTAAATTAAAATCTTAAAATTTTTTTAGCATTACTTGCTATCGTAAGTTAAAATTTATAGGTAAAATAAGAAATGACTTTTGCGATTTTTGTTTTTTCATTCTCAATTAATGATTTTCTGATGTCCCGATCTTCCTCTGAATCTGATGAATTTTTAACTTTCTGTCTGTTCGAGCAATTTAACATAACCGTGTAATAATTTCGTAACTTTTTTCTCAGATTTTTATTTATCTTACAGATTTGTTTTTTTTTTTTATGTTAAGAATTTAATTTTGATTAACTCAGCGACCCAAAATGTCTCAAAAAATTGATTACAATTTAGGTTTTTTAAAAAAAAAAAACAGATTATATGATCTGAAATGATTTCATTACTTACTTACTTATCCTCTACGTGCCTTTGGGCACTTAAGGCCTCTAGCATATCCCTCCAACGCCTCATGTCTCTAGAACTAGATCTTGATTCCTTCCAGTCAGATATTCCACATTCTTTTAATTCGCCCAAAACATGCGCTGGATGGTAAGTCAGGGTCTTCCTCTTGTTCTTTTACCATCAGGGGCCCATGTAAGCGCTACAGATGTAATTTTTTCCTTCGGCATTCTAAGGATATGTCCGAGCCATCTCCATCTTCTTTTTTTAATTTCATCTTCTATTGTTTTTATTTTAGCTTTCTTTAATAGATTTTGATTTGATACTTTGTAAGGCCAGAAAATTTTAAAAATAAATCTTAAACATTTGTTTTGAAAGGTTTCTAATTTTTGTATTTCGATCTTAGTCTGTTTCCAGGTTTCTGCGCCACATAATAGTACTGCTCTAACAATAGCTTTGTAAACAACTATTTTAGTCTTTATTTCAATATTTGACTCTCTCCAAAATCTATGTAATCCCTTAAAACATGTTCTTGCTTTGATTATTCTCTGTCTAATATCTTCACTACTTCCACCTTTTTTATCTACAATAGAACCTAAATAGCTAAATGACTCTATATCATCTATTTCGTGATTTTCGATTTTAATTTTGTCATTTTTCTTTTGATTTATCCTCATTACTTTAGTTTTCTTCTCGTTTATGAATAAACCTACACCATTTGAATATTTGTTGAATTTGTCTGTTTTAAGCTGAAGGTCTGTACAAATGATTTCATTAATATACATACATTTTTAAATTAGGATTTTTTTTTGTTTATGTATTAATTTGTTCATCATATATGTATGTCACTGATGTGAACGTCCGAAGTTGGCGACTTTCATCGCCGAATCCCAACAATCACATAGTAGCTATTGTAAATGTTGTAAATATATGCTGGATCTGCACAGATAAAAAAAACTGGTAAAATTACCTCACTGCATGGTAATGACATTTATTATGAAAAAACATAATTCTGGTTTATAAAACTAAAATATGCGGTATTTAAATATTTCATTCGATATTTTTTCATTTCATATACAGTTTACCGAAAATTTTGGTTTCCAAAATATATTTCTTATTACCTCACATTTTGTAAAAAAATTCCTAAATTAGGAATAAATTTAACAAAAAAAAAAGGTTATTATGACATGATCTAAGATAGTATGATAAAATTACCAAATTTTATCATATTTTTGACGCATTATAAAACGATATTTTGTAGTTAAATTTACCAAACTTCTTACTAAAGTATCATTATACTAAGCCGTAAAAATTGACGAGCTTCTTAATGCTCCCATAAAGGCAAAAATACGGTACATTTTATCATATTCTGGTAATTTTGACCTAACTTTTTTTCTCGGTGTAATTTGATGATAATTTATTCATTAACATTTAAACACTTATTCGATATTTTTTTTTCTATTAGAATAGATTAAGAGTAACATCAGTCGTGGTTACTGACCAGGATAAACTTTACAGTATTCCTATACGTTGATGTTTTTCCTAAACTATCCTGATCAGATATTGAAATAATATAATGCCTTCGGACATTCACCAAAGTGAGTAAGTGATTGTTGACATTCATCGGTGAAAGTCGAGACCCTCCAGATTTCGGTGTTTCACGGAAATATATATAGATAATTTAAATATTTTAGGAATATTTTGTCATTAATTTTCATAAATTTCGTGACATTTAATAAATTTTTCATAAATTTTCAGCCGAACGAGCTCAAACAACCTATGATTTTTGAAATGGCTTTAGTGCAGCATCAAGTAAGATATTTAGGGTAAGTAGCTGTATTCTCGCATAAAGAATTCAGGATCAAATTACGATATAAAGTACCGGTACTTTGGGTGCATCATCGGAAAATACCATTTTTATTACAAAATAATATGCCGTAAGATTTATTTAATTATAGTGATTCAGTGATTTTACTGTAATTATTACTGTAACAATTGCGGTATATCAATTTGTTTGTTCTGAAACATGTTCCAATAAAAATGGATTTTACAACGAAAAGTACCGACACTCTGAGTACCTGCACCTTTTACCATAATTTGATGCGAAGTTTTTAACAGTATAGCGTTATTTTAATAGCACCCATTATTTTACTACAATATTACCAAGTATCAAGGGATAGAGCGTTCGCCTCCCGATAAGGTAGCCCAGGTTTGAATCCCCGAGATAGCTGGTCGATACGAATTCTGACCACAGTGCTCGATCCCCGTGCTGACGTAAAATATCCTCAGTGGAAGACTGATTATGGGTTAGAGTCTCCTTAGAGCCAGGCATACCATGCTAGGTTTTCGTGGTTTTCTTCTCCATGCAAAGCAAATCCGGGTTACTTCCATCAAAAAGTCCACCGCGAAGGGATATTTCTCCCGATACTTGATCTAGAAGACAAGGAGTTGAACATAGGTAGTCGTAAACTCTAAATTGGAACGGTGAAGACAATGTATCAACTTATCATTGAAAGTATATATACGCTGAGATTAGCAACGTTTAATTGAAATTCAGGAGAAGGTTCCAAGAGCTGATTTGCCATAATATCTTAGTTTTTTAATCTCAAATCTACGTTTTCTCCCCTAAATATTTCTGTTTAAACACAGTTTTTTTTTTTTTTAAGTTTTATGTCACATCAGGCATTTAGTTTTAAAATTAGAACCAATTTTCTCTTTTTTTACGAACGAAACGTTTTTACGTGTGAAACGATTAAAGACTTAAGATATCCAATAAATATTTATTAAAAAATAAATTAATAAACCAATATTTTTTAAAGTGTGGTAATATCAATCTTAAATTTAAAACAGCCCTCTTTATTTCTCTATATAACATAAAATCATAATGGTCTAACAACGTTTTCCATTGTTGTCGGCGCATTTTTATTGGCTGGAAAATCACGTGGTAAGATCCAGTTTTCTCTCATTCATTTCTAATTGTTTTGGTTTGCAATATAAATATGGAATAATTGCAATCATAAAGTTAAGTTACATTAATTTGATTACTTTTAAATACTTTCAGCTATTTATGTATATATGACGTATATAACATTTTCAACTAAAAAAATTTAGGGCATGAGTCAATAATGCAAGATAAAATTCATGCTTATTAGAAAATATAATAATACGTTGTTAAATAAATCTGAAATGTAAGTTAACATGATCATTAAATTATATTAGATTACATATAAATATTACGTGCGATAAATTGAAAGAAACATATGAAACTAACTCTACTCNTTTTTTTTTTTTTTTTTTTAAGTTTTATGTCGAAACGAAACGAACAAAACGTTTTTACGTGTGAAACGATTAAAGACTTATATCCAATAAATATTTATTAAAAAATAAATTAATAAACCAATATTTTTTAAAGTGTGATAATATCAATCTTAAATTTAAAACAGCCCTCTATATTTCTCTGTGTAACAAAATCATAATGGTCTGACAACGTTTTCCATTGTTGTCGGCGCATTTTTATTGGCTGGAAAATCACGTGGTAGGATCCAGTTTTCTCTCATTCATTTCTAATTGTTTTGGTTTGCAATATAAATATGGAATAATTGCAATCATAAAGTTAAGTTACATTAATTTGATTACTTTTAAATACTTTCAGCTATTTATGTATATATGACGTATATAACATTTTCAACTAAAAAAATTTAGGGCATGAGTCAATAATGCAAGATAAAATTCATGCTTATTAGAAAATATAATAATACGTTGTTAAATAAATCTGAAATGTAAGTTAACATGATCATTAAATTATATTAGATTACATATAAATATTACGTGCGAAAAATTGAAGGAAACATATGAAACTAACTCTACTCGAATGAAACCTTTGATAACCATGCATATTTAATCTTTCTTAGATTTTTTACCAATGAAAAACAAACTGAAAGTTCCGAAAGTGAATAATATGAGAAGTTGAAAGCACTTATTTTGGAGCCCATCGGGTTGCATCTTAGGTGAAGTAAATGACGATTAACAAACAAATTTATAATCAACATTTTCTCTTTAGACTGTTAATTTTTTTGCCCTATACCACTCACCTGTTAAAAAGTTTAGTTTTTTTTTTAAATAATCGAAATTGAAAATGGAAATTAATATAATAAATTTAATGGTGAAAAGAATTTCAATTCAATTATTTATTTATTTTTCTGTAGCTTACTGGAGACGACGCGCATGCGTAAAGCTGGTTACGCCCACCGCCAAGACTACGAATCGTTTCTGCAGCGGTACAAAATGCTGTCCATCCACACGTGGCCAGTTTGGTCCGGCCTGCCAGTTGAAGGGGTCACCCACCTATTAAGAGACCTTCCCGTCCATACCTCCGAATATTGTTTCGGCAGGACTAAGGTCTTCTTAAAACACAGCAAGACTGTAAGTAGTTCCCTTTCTTTTCTTAATGAACCTTCATTATTGTATACTTATTGAAACATTTGTAAGCATATAATGATTTATAAAACAATACATTTTCAGGACTAAAAGCTTATTAAAACTCAGCAAGACAGTTTATTTATTTATTATTAAATCGTCATTATTATGCTGATTTACATTTTCGTTTAGAGATAACAATGCAGAACTGGACCCTTTGAAATGACAAAAAAAGCAGAAATAACAGCTGAGTACTATTGGTCTATGTTTATTCGATACTGCTGTTTATTTCTCATTGTTGATCATTCATATTGATCAACACTACTTCTAGTTTGGCACTTATGGAAGACGCTGAATTTGGCGAGAACTCATCTTTACTTGCTCACGCTGTGTAATGATTACTGTATTTTTGAACAGAAATAATTTGTTAGCTGTGTAAAGTTCTACTCATTTCTTACAGAAAGTATAGACAGCAAAGTTTTCATATTCTTTAGTTGTGAGCTTTGAGATGTGTGTGCGGCTTGACGTCATGAGGTGGGGAATCGTAGCTTCAGATTTGAGTAGGGAATGAACAAAGCCTTTCTCCATCTTCTCTTTAGCCCTGGTATAAAGGTCTGATAGGAGTATCATGATCTGAGACATGCTCTACTGGCATGAAAGTGGTACCCTGGTTTATCTTGAGGGTAAACAAAAAGCCATACAACACCAGTTCATATTGTCAGATCAAGCGCAGTTTGCAATGTTTCATTTTTACTTCGAAGGTAACGGTAATGTAACATTGTATTTTGCCAGAAACGTTATTGATCATCAACCTGACTTTCGGCAAATTTCCCATCGACGGTAACGAGCTGAATGTTTTTTTTTCTCCAAGGTTTCGTCTTCATATGAAATTTTTTTGCGAATAATATGCTATTTTCATAACTTCTCTGAGTTTGCAAGAGTTACTCAGGACTGTAAGGACAAGTTTAGTCAATCTAAATTCAGCGCTGTCTATGCTTATTCTGAAAATGGCGCAAAATGTCAATATGGAGAAAAGCCACAGCTTTGTAGAAATGAGAAACGTTTGTGTTCTAATTTTTTAATGCTACATTTTCTGGGCTCATGAAAATTTGCAAAAACTACTGGCTTTGATATTTTTTATCTAGGTGGAAAAATATCGCCAAATTGGCAATTTTTTAAAAAAAAGTTATTTGTCTATTCGAAAGCCTAAAATATTTTCCACTGCAAGATTATATTATTATGGATGTAATTTTCGACTATTTCAACCTTCATGTACCAAAATGTTTATCTAAATGGTGTTAACATGTTTTATATACTAACGAATTAGTATTTAATATTTTCAGTGGTAGTTAAACCACAATATACTTAGTTTAAAAGCATAGTTTTACTTCAAATGTACGGCACAACTTTGTTTTTTTTCCTTGGCGACAGAGCTTCGAAAAATCAAGTTAACTAGACGGAAAATGTTTGATGAATGTTGAAAAGTTTCATCCAACAGCAATCTCCTATTTCATTTAATCTACCGGATCTTCATGATCAATGCATGGTTTCGCCGAACTTAAAATTACTCTAGAAGCTTGTCGAAACGATACCATCCCGAATACAGGATGTAATAAGTGCAAAGTAAAGTCCAATAAAGTATTAATCCAAAGCTTTTATTAGCCTGTGTGAGTAGTTGGCACATTTACCACATACCTGGTCAATGCAAATTTAGCTACATTGGGCAAATCTGTCATGTTATTTAGTTTGGAATTAGAAAGGTACATCTTTCGTCAATAATTCGATAAAGCATCTAACGTCGCATATCGTAAAAAACATAGGCATAAAGTTAAATCCAATCATAGGCAAAATTTTTCGCCTCCTCTGTCACATCAGCTCATTTTATTCTTCTGATCTCTTATATGATTTATATCAGTGCCTGTAATTTTGTTAATGACATAATTTCTTCAAACCCTTGCTCGGCCTGGAAATGGATGATCTTGTCTTGATTAACTTTCCAAAGCCGCCATCGTTCACTTCGGATTCCACGTTTTTTTTTCACCATTTTAATTCCCTTATCATTTTTTTAAAAATCTATTTCATTTTCACCATTTTCGTGTTGAGGGTCTTAATAATTAAGAGTGCTTGTGACTATATCCATAATGGTTTTTTAAACAACTGAAGTTTCGTTCAATTTGAGTTGACATGAATGAACATGTTTCAGCTGTATGAACTTGAGCAGTTCAGGCAAGAGAGCCTTCACGAGCTGGCCACACTTATTCAGAAGTTGTTCCGCGGATGGGTACACAGGCGACTCTTTCTTCAAATGAGAAGAAGCCAAATCATGTTAGCAACAAATTATCAAGCTTGGAAGGTAAGTTATTATCGAATTCGTTTCGAAACAAATGTTAGCAAACATAAAAAATAATAATTCGACATATTTTTCAAATATCAATAGTTAAAAATTAATTAACTTTTCGATGGAAAAAATATTTAAATTGAACTAATTAAGGAGTTTTTTAATTGAATATTCTTAAATAATCCACAATTACTAATTTTTTTAATTAAAAAGTGAACATTTTCATCAAGAAATATATGATAGTAGTACAAAATTATTGTGACGATGTAAATAAACATAAACGTTGACGAGCAAATAAAATGACTTTGTATTGAACATATCGGGATTATTTACACATAATTGAATAGCGCAAAAGTTAATTGTAGTTATGCTGTGTCAAATGAAAGCTTAACGAATTGCAATTATGCGAATTCGAAGTAATGGAATAAGCGATGCTATAAACTATTTCTGACCCAAAAACATTATCATAATCATAAAAATTACAATCGTTCAAAAAGAGCACTTAAAATAGATGTTAGCATGATACATAATATTTAATAATAGTTTTCAAATTATTAATTATTAAAAATTAATGAACTTAACACTGTTAAGAATATTTAAATAAAACTAATTTATATTTTTTTAATGTAAAATTCTTAAATAAGCTACTATGAATCGTTGAATGAAAAATCAAATGATAATATTTTAATTAAAAAAAGGCTTGATAACGAAATATAAAACATAATGATGTACATAATGATACAGTAGTATATAATGAATAAATAAAAAATCATAAACGTTCACGAGTAACTAAAATGTGTTTGTATTGGACATATCGGGATTATTTACTTATAATTGAATAGCGCAAAAGCCAGTTGTAGCTTTGCTATGTCAAATTAAAGTATAACAAATTGCAATTATGTGAACTCGAAGCAATGATAAAAAGGATGCTAGAAACTATCTATGACTCAAAAAAGGGAAAATGATTAAGTATTAAGAGGAATGTTAGTATAGCGTATCATGATCATGAAATCCGTATTTATTCAATTGAGATAAACTCGTAGTAAGATTCAAAGGTTGGACAAGGATGTAAAATGAATATTTATATCCGAAAATCCATTTTATTAAATAATAAAATAAATTCCTTAGTTTTCTCTACTGACTTGTTATTAGAAAGAAATAATATATTTATTTAAATGTAATGTGAAACACATATTTATTAAAAATTGTCAATATTTAAAAATAACTAAAATATTTTTATTTTGTTTAATTTGTAGTTTAATACTTAAATATACTTTCATTTAAATTTTTGGAAGCTTCATCATTGTCTGATATTTTCATACATATTAGAAATACTAGGACATAATAATTCAACAAAATTTGTTTTTACTGTATGCAAACAGAGATATTAATCAACAAATTAAAATAAACAGTGTTTAAAATTGTAATTAGAAATTAATTTTTGCCTTAACACCTCTTCCACACATAATACATAATCGTTTCCAGATTATTTCTACTAAAAATACAAAGAATTTCTTTCTTATTTAAAGATAAAATCTAATAGTATAAAAGTTTAGTAAAAAATTTTAAAAATAAACCATTTTTCTCTACTTACATTGTTTCATAGGAAAAAAAAGTGATGTTTATTGCTGATTGAAGCAATTATATATTATTTCTATTGATTACTATCTTATCTGTGTATTGATTATGCCATGTGTAGTTGCATGCTAATTAGTTATTAGTTTCCCATTCGATTTATTCTATGTGTTAGTTGCTGTAGTGCATGGTTATGAATGAAGTGAACAAATGAACAAAATGGGTAACCACTCGCTCTTTCTTTTTAATTTTTTTTCATCTTAAATCCTTAAATTCATTTTTTTAGTTAACCCTTTACAAGGCTTAGGGAAATATTAACCCCACGAACTTCCAATACATGCTATTTTAACTTCTCAACTATATGTATATATAAATTGTTTTCCTAACTGTGATTTATGCTGCCATCTACAGATTACTTTAGAAAATACAAAAATACATATGAAGAGCTTTGTTTACATAAATGTGGGTAACAGTAAAGGTTGTTGTGGGGTCAAGAAGAGTGGCCAACTCTGGAAAGCATTTTTTATGCATTATATTTTCCTTTATTTGAGCAACTCTCATTGAGTTTATTTGTAGTTTTAATCATGGAATTTATATATTTGGTCATTCATGAGAACAGAAAGACACTTTTATGGAAAATGTCATCAAACTTCCCAGGAGAAAAAAAAATGGTCATCAAATTCATTTTAGGTAATATGCTAAATAAATTTCTTGTTATAAATCAATCTAATTTCTAATTTTTTTTAATTTTCTAGTCCTATAATTTATAATTTTCCTTTCTAATTTTTTTATGAAGACATCCTTTTTATCTTCTCAGAAACAGATGTAAACATTTCTATTTTTTTAATGAAAAAAATTTTATTTCGCTAAAAGACACAAAACAAACTTTTTTATTGCTTTTCAAATAATTCATTAACTCGGGGTACAGTTGTTAAACAGGGACTTTGCTTCAAAAAATATCTCCAAGCCACAAAACTTAGCAAGTAGAAGCGTTGAACAACCGGTTTATTTTTTTAACTAACCACTATTAATGTTCCTCTCCGAAGCCATTCAATTTTGAACCCAAATCAGAAGACAATGGAACTCTTGAATCAAGTATTAAGACAAACTAACCTTCGTAGAGGTCTTCCTGAAGGAATCAACCCACATTTGCGTTGTATAAGAAGGAAAAACACGAAAATTTTCTAAGTTTATCCAGATGCCAAGACGATCTAACCCTTAATTCGTCTATCACAGATGATATCTTTAGTCAGACCTGCGGTCGACCGTACCGGGAGGGAATTAGCAAATCCAGCTGTATTTAACGACTCACTTTCCTATTTGGAATTTTCTTAAATAAATCAAAGCTTGATTCTTGACTTTTTTTAAGTTCAGGTAGTAATTTTTTTTAAAGAAATAAAAGCTTGAATTATAATTGTGACCAACTACTACCAAGGGAAAATCTACAAAAAGGAGAACGAGTCGTTAAGGAACACTGGATTGTAAATTAGCAACTAGCAAATTCCCATCGATCAGCCACGCTGGATTTCGAATCTGGGCCAGCTGGATTGGAAAGGGAGTACTTTATCCCCTGAACCGGTTAACTACAATCAAGGGACAAATCTACAAAGCCGGCCAGGTGGCCGAGTAGTTAGCATGCCTGACTGCAAAGCCAATGGCTGCAGGTTCGAATCTCACTTTGGGCATGGATGTTTCTCTCAGTGTGTTGTTCTCTATTGTGAGATGTGTGAATGTGGCCCACCCTATAAGACTGTTATCTGTGGCAGTAGTGTACGTGGGTAATGTTGCTCGCCTCCGTGTCTTAGGTTCACAGGTGCCCACAGGATAACGTTAAATAAGTAATAATTCCGGCAACTTCCTAGGTCAGGAACAAAAAGTTCAGTGCCTGTCGTTAAAAAAGTTAAATCTACAAAAGTTAAATCTACGAGCCGTTAAATCTACAAAAGAGAGAACGAGTCAGTAAAGAACGCTAGATTGTAAACTAGCAACCGGAAGCAAATTCTCATCGATCAGCCGTCTCAGGGATTCAAAACCTGACCATCTGGTTGGTAGGGGAGTGTTTTATTCCCTGAGCCACCGTGGCTTAGATTATAAATCGGGGTTAAATTGTATTATTGTTTTCTGTAATTGAATTTTTTAAAAAGAGGTAAATCACGTGTTTGTGAGTGTTTGCCCATTACAAAATGTGCAAATGGAATGTGTGGAAAATGTGTGTCAGTTAACTGGCTTCAAAGTGCAATGTGGTGTTGTTTTTACTGTCTTGACAAAAGTTTTCCGTGGAACTTGAAGAGAGCGGAAGTTCTTCCTTGGATCGAAGTGGACCAACCACACTTTGGGCCTTCTACGTCGTCTGGGGCGCCTACCTAGGCTGGAAGGTGAGAACATCCAAACCCCGTTACACACCTTTTTTTATTTCACTATCCCTACCCACCAGAATTCTAATTTGATTTCATTTTAATATAATATTCTGGATTCATTTTTATTTCCACACACTTCGGAGAGCTGGCAAAATTAATTCCTCAACACGAAACATTGCATCTGCAATTGTACCGGAAGTAAAATCTTGTAATTGCTTCTGAAATAAAATATTAAAATAAACTAAATAACATAATCTAAACATAACCTGAAAATTTAACTTGATTGTTAAATCAAGACTTATATCTAAAAATTTAACTTGATTGTCAAATCAAGACTTATGTCTAAAAATTTAACTTGATTGTTAAATCAAGACTTGTATCTAAAAATTTAACTTGATTGTTAAATCGAGACTTATATCTAAAAATTTAACTTGATTGTTAAATCGAGACTTACATCAAAAAATTTAACTTGATTGTCAAATCAAGACTTATATCTAAAAATTTAACTTCATTGTTAAATCAAGACTTATATCTAAAAATTTAACTTGATTTAACTAGACTTAAATCTAAAAATTTAGCTTGAAGTAAAATATTTTATTCTCTTCAAGATCATAGCCTTATTAAGAAGTCTAATTGAAGGTACGATCTTTCAAAACTACATTTTACGAATTTTTATTTGCATGAGTTTGGACGTAGCACTCCATCATGCGGCCCACAGAACATGCTTAGGTTTGGTTAATTAAAAATTCCAGATATATCGGGTATTCCTTAAAATTATCAACAATTTTAAGAATTAATTTTGAAAAAAAGCGGAAAGCTATAAAAATGTACAATTTGTTGCCTTCTATTTAGGAAACTAGAAAGTTTATATTTACCAAGTTTAAAAATTAGTTACGAAGTTCATCATTGGATAATATCGATAACTGAGAAAACTAAAAATTATAAAACAACGTTTTCTCTTGCTTATCAGACTGTTCTAACTGAAATACCTGTACGTGTATATCTTAACTTTGATCTTGATTGTACCATATTTTTGCTGCATATTTTGATTCTTGAAGAGTTTTTCTCACTGAGCAGTGACATCTGCCGATTAAATTTGTAAATAATTCTTAACTTGTCGAGTTGAAAACTTAGTTTCCCAGGCAAGAAACTGCAAGCTGTGCATTTCTATATCCTTAATTATTATCATTATTTGACTTTTTGAATTTTAGACATCGGTTTTTCATAGAGTAATGTATATTCATACAAAAACTTTATTTGGCTCACTAATTCTTGTAATCATAAAAAATTGTGATACAAAATTGTGTTGGACTCATAGCAATTGTCCACCATGTACGTAAATAAGTAACACAAAATACTTCAAATCATCAAGAAATAATAGCAAAATAAACAAAAAAAAACAGGCACATTGACATTCATTTTGTCAAGAAAGCATTGTAAGAATTTAATTGTAATCGTATGACTGATAGTAAAAATATGACATTAAAGAATGTGCCCAGTAAACAAATCAAAATTACTTTTAATTGCAAAACAAAAGTTTGTTTTAAAGCTTCTTTCAATCGTTGATAAAACCATTTGCTTTGCATTAATTTAAAATTGTCAGTCAATTTCTTTAAAAATGACCTTATTTTTTTTTCAATTGTACATTTCTTTTTCCAAAACATTGTTTAAGATAACAGAATTCCTCTCTAGCAGTAAGATTTTATACGCTTGTTATATTTTTCAGTTTTAAATTAAAAGCATATTAGCAATTACTATAATCAAATACCAGCTCAATATAATATAACTTTACAGACTGTTTTTTTATACCTAAACATTTTTTGTTCTAAAATAACTGTTAATTACTTATTATTAAATAATTATTTTCTTTCATAATTTTAACAATTGATTTATTACTATTCTTTATAATTTTCAAATGAAATTCTAACCACATTCCAGCCTACGTAGTGCATTGATTAACATTTGCATGCTACTTTGTACTGTAGTTCCATACTTTACATTGCTCCTTCGTTTGTAGTAGTAGGCAAATGTAATACTGTTATTTTTATATATTTAAAATAATTTAGAAGTAAGTTTTTTTATTGATTTTCTATTGTATTTTTCATTAAAATTATAACATATATGTTTGCATACGTTTGCATGTCCTAAGTAGCAAAAAATATCATTATCATATTAAATCTTGAAAGAAATCAGTCCTAGTTTAAAGAGAATTCATACCAGTATTCTATGAAGTATAATACCACATATTTATAAAGAATAACATATAATTTAACTTACCAATAAAGATTAATAGAGGAAAAATATATTAAAATATAATGAAATGAATTTAATAGAAATAGTATCGAAATTCCGGAAATGAAATAATACCACATATTTCTGTAAAAAATAATATATAATTTAACTTAGCAATAAAGATTAATTGGTAAAAAATAAATTAAAATAAAATGAAATAAATTTAACAGAACTAGTATCAAAATTCCAGAAATGAAAAGCACAAATCTAAATTGGATACCATCATAAATCTCGAAATATGATGTTAATATGCTTAGTTTATTATTATAAGAAAATGTATATCTCAAATATGCTAAATGAGAGATAAGGTGCACGTCATAACTACATCTCTAAACGCAACGCTAAATTTATATTACGTTTACATTATATATCTAAAGTGATATCATGTTAGCATATCCTAAGCATCGCAAATTCTGAAATAAAGTATAACAAGTATAGAAAGTATAATACAGCAAATTTTTAAAAAAAGTATTATAACAAACTAAGGAAGAATAAAATCACACTTCTTGAATTAAAATATAAAAAAACACATAAAGAATTATATCAATTTCGATAGAATAATATCCCAAAACGCAAATATTATGTAAAGAAAAGGAAGAACAATATAACAAATTCAAATATTGAATTGGTACTAACTTAGGAAAAATTTGTAAAACAATTAGATTTTGAAACATGTGAATATTAGTCAATATCAAGTTAAAGATGCTATGTTATCCATATTATATTCAGAGGATACTCACTTATGTAAGTTTTTTTTCTTTACCTTTTACAATGAAACACAAATCTACTATCCGTTAAATTTGTCTCCGTTCGGCGAAAAAAAGAATCATTTTCATAGTTTTATCATAAAAAACTTTCATAATTTTAAAATGAATGCTATTCGAAGTTCATCTAGAATGTTAAGTGATGTAAAGTTTCTTATAATGTGTGTCTAATAATTTTTAAGATAGTTACTTTTTGTTTCATTTATTCGAATTCTTAGAGTAAATAAACTTATGCTTATTAGTTAATAACTGTGACCAAATGACTTTATATGCATGACTAATATGTCCTAAATGTGACGACATCTTTGACATTTAAAGCATAATTCTAAATTGAGTACAACTCCAGTATATATATATGTATACTCAAATATATATGTATAAGTTATCCACATCTTGGATAACTTATACATATATTTCAGAATAGCTCATTCACCATGTCATTTTAACTAAGACAATAAGAATTAATTTTATAAAAATTACATTCTATGTAACAAATTTCGAAACGATAAGTTCTGTGTCGTAATGACTGCTAAAATTTTCTAAAACATATATCCAAAGAAGTGTTAACTAACAGATATAGTATCACATCGTAATTATAATGCACAGTAATACAATTAAGGTACAATAAGCATAATTGCAGCGTTTATGAATACATTCAAAATTACATTTATTAAACAACCATCAAGCATATCTCAGAAACCATATAACTTGTGATATAATGACAATAGCACAATCTATGAAAACATTCAAAATTACAATAAATATTAATCAATCATAAAACATAATTGTCATATAATAACTTTGGCACTATCTAAGGACACATTTAAAATTACAATAAGTACAAAACAACCTTAAACCATATCTCGAAACCATATAAATTATGATATAATAACGGTTGCACCATCTATGAATTCATTCAAAATTGCAATAAGTATTAAACAACCATAAAACATAATTGTGATACAATAACAATGGCACCATCTATGAATACATTCAAAGTTACAATAAGTATTAAACAACCTTAAACCATATCTCGAAACCATATAAATTGTGATATAATAACGATTGCACCATCTATGAGTTCATTCAAAATTGCAATAAGTATTAAACAACCATAAAACATAATTGTGATACAATAACAATGGCACCATCTATGGATACATTCAAAGTTACAATAAGTATTAAATAACCATAAAGCATGTTCAAAAACCATGTATATTGTGATATAATAACAATATCGTAAGACATCCATAAAGATATAAAATGACTGGTTTCGTGCCATATCGTAATTATAGTGCTACAAGGACATGATGTATGCATGTGTACAATGTATTACTCTTTATTTTGTGTGTTAATTTTTGTACAGAGACGACGATACCTGCTGTGGCTAGCTAGGCACCTGCCTTCAGAATCACCTTTGTGCCGAGAATGGCCACCTTCTCCCCGCTGTTTGCAGGAAACAAGTTACTATCTCAGAAAATTGTACCACAAGTGGAGAGTATGTGTTCTCAGTATTTTATTTTCTCATTTCTGTAGTAAGAAAATACATTGTAAGAGTTGCTCAAATGAGAAATGGACACGCAATATAGTGCAGAATAGAATAACGATATTTGTGCCACTCTTTAAAATTATAAATCAAGGTAAGAGTAATAACAATACACAGTAGTACGCAGTAGATTGCGCGTAGCTTATTAATTAGTAAGCATGAGAGCATTTAAATTGAATGTAAAGTCTTTTTGAAGTGGAGGACATTGCGCAGTACGGTTTTTTCTTTCTTTTTTTGTGGCAGTGAGTAAACATGGAAATACTTCGCCAATAGTTTAAGGTGAACATAGACTAGGGACAAAGGTTGTAAGAGATTAAGAACAAATGAAGTAAAAATTATTATTGTGAAGTTTGTACAATGCGCAAAAAGGTAAAGAATCTGAATAACTTTTGATCTAAGAATCGAGTTTTCATAGACTGATATTAAATATTAATGGCCGGAAGCCCTAACCATAAATAGCAGGGCTCAAAAAACCACCCGTCCACACGTCCTCGGCGGTCGAAAATTCCCCGCGGACAACGAAATTCCTCGCGGACGGGCCATTTTCCCTTTCATGTTCGTGATACATTTTCAATTTTTGTTTTCTTACAAGAGTCTAGCGCCTCACTTTTAAATTGACCCTTCTATCTAGAAATCCCGTTAATTACTTCGTCAGACCATATGCGCATGCTCACGTAATCGATAAACAAAAGAAAAGTTGCGTTAAACGCAATTATGAACATCTACCTAAATGGAAAACCCCTTTCTGGTTTTTGTGCAGAAACCTCTGTAAATCATTGGCTTGATTGGGGAATTGGCAAACGTCATATTTGATTCATTTAAAAAACGCAGTACCCTCTGATAAATTGACCCTTGTTATTTAAATTAATTCATAAAAGAAATAAATTATTTCATAAAGGAAATACTAGGCTACTATTAGTAACCTAGTATTTTATTTATTACTGTATAATGTAATCCTCGTATTTGTAATTCTAGTTACTACTAATTCATTGTGCAATTTATATAAATGTTTGTAATAATTAAGAGAAAATTATATTTTTATTTATGTAGAAGCTACGGGTTAGTTTCAAAGGAAGACGGGTACATTGCTGGACAAGCCGTCCTCGGGGACGGGTAAAATTTCTGAGTTTTTTATCCCTTAAAATTTGGGGATAGATGCAATCTTAAAAATATAATTAAAATAGTTGCTGGAGAGCGGTCTGAAATTCCAGCTCTTAAAGTTAATTTCACTTTTTGAGTATTTTACAATATCCTATTAACTTTTCGAGTGATTCTAGACGTTTAAACACACAATTATAAAATTTGTTTATCCGAAGACAATTCCACAATAAATAATTATTCCCTTTTATAATTATTTGCTATATTTTATTACTTTATTAAATTATGATCGAAATTTTTTTTTAATTATATGGTATACAAACTTCTATAAAATTTCAAAGTATGTATAATTTTAAAAGATAAAATTCAACATTTGAATGAAATTGGTCGTACAGTCCTCAAGAAATCAAATTATAAATATATGGTTCATTCTTTTCCAGATTGCCAACACCCTTTATATCTTGAGAGTAAAGTATTTAAGACCCTTGAAAAAAAGTATGCTGATTCAGAGAAAATACATTTCTGTCTCTGATTTCGTAACTTAAAATTATCCCTAAATCTATTGAAATCGAATCTTGAAGAGTAAAAATATATCATTAGATCAAATGTTATTCAAGAGATTCAATTTTTTTTTCTTTATTCACATTACATCAATATCGGATGGGCCAAGACTCATAGCAAACCCCGTAATCCCAATAAATGTAGTATTATCGTTGCCGATCAATTGCTGTTGATGAATGTATTGCTGCTGTCGGTCTATTGCTATTGCTGTAGATGGACCTATTACTTCTATAGGTAATCAAGAATGTACGACACTCTGTCTGACATAAGTAAAATAATGGTACGACTGTTCACGGCCACAAAAAATTCTAAATACTTTGACTGGTTTTGTCCTGGACGCATCCTTCTTAGTTCAACTTTATATTCACTTCAAATGTTCCCATGTGAACTAGTCAATCTGTGAAACGCAGTTAACGAAGCTCTCTCCTAACCTTCCTTTATAAATCTGTATGGCGATATAATTCTGACTCAGTCCAACGTGTCCAATATTCATTTGTATTAACCTTAAATTACTTTTCTTTACTTATTTGTTTATTTTGGCAGTGTAACAAGTATCGATTACGTTTTGATCAAACAGCCAGGAATAGAATGCGTGAAAAAGTGACTGCCAGTTTAATCTTCAAAGACAGAAAAACTTCCTATCCCAAAAGGTAAAACTTATTCAAATGTATATCCGTGATTAAACGTATATCCGCTATTAATTGTATTTCCATGATTAAATGTGTTTTCATGCATTTATACAACTCAATTAGTTTGGTTAAAAAAAGGATATCGTTAGTATTCATCTCTTTATAGACTCATAAAAGCCATAATTTATAAACTCTAGTACTTATTTTCAAGAACTAAATACTGTTCATACCAATCAATTAATGAAATAATCTGTCTTATTTTATCAGAGCATCCCCGAATTCAACTATATTCTACGATATGACTTTAAAAGAAGACATGAAACTTATTGTTTTTATTTTAGTCTTAAATAGTTTCATGAAAGTAAAAAAATTTCACGGGGGAATAAATTTTTATTGCATTCATACAAATAATTATCATTAACACCTATTTCTTCGTACACTAATTATAGTTAAAAATTTTTAAGCTCGGCTTCTTATTTTCAAGAAATGATGCGAACTATCATTTTGAAAACCAGAATTTCCTGTAAACTATTACCATTTGAACGCTAAAATTACCAAATTAATAGTTTAAATACCATATATTTTTGTTTTTATTACCAGAAATATACCAGTACTGTAGTACTCCCACTTCTTGTTACAATTTTTAGATTTTTGTGTGTAAAAAGATGTTTCTTTGTAATTTCCAAACAAGAATTTGACCACACTACGGTAATTTCCCAAAGATTTTTTTCTCTGTGTAGACCTTCAATTTTCTGTCAAAATACATTTCTACCAAAGAGTACTGTAGTACTATTTTATAGGAATGTATAACGGATTACCTGTGTAGTTTTAATTTTCATATTCTGTGTTTAAAAAAGATATTATTCTGTATTTCTGATTTCAGTGTCTCCCATCCATTTCGAGGTGATTATGTCCGGTTACGTCATAATGTGAAATGGAAGAAGATAGCCCAAGAAACAGGTGACCAGTACGTGGTTTTCGCGGACATCATCAACAAAATCGCTCGCGCGAGCGGAAAGGTAAAAAAATCATTTCATTTAAAGCGTACTTAAACAATTTAATTCGTTTGACAATAGTTCGTCATCAAATCTCAATATTTTTTTCATTAATAATTAGAATTATTGCATTTCATGATGTGCAGCGCCCAAATAAAAACCGAATAACTTTTGATCTAATGATCGGATCTTTACGTTCTAGAACCTAATCTTAATGTTTTGAGTGGGTGACCTCAAATATGTTAATTAATTAGTGCATTTGATATTATAAATTACGAAACCAGACATAAAACCTTACCTTCTCTGAATAAACATGCATCTTTTTCGACAGAACTGGTTTTTCGACCCCCAAAATTTGGAAATTAGCCCGATATCTGGGAAATATGGTTAGAATTGTTTGGTCAGGATGTCGGTCCCAAGTTAAAACAATTTAATAATAATTTTATTTTTTGCGTTTTCTGCCATATATCGACAACTTTGTCAGCGAATGGAAAACGTTTTGCTTACAATGATTAAATTAGCTTATCCAAAGATTAGTCGAAAAAATTTATAATAGTCGAAATAGATGATAATAAATATAATCGATAATAATGGTTTAAAAAAATATTGTAAGGTAATTTTTATTTAGTTTTAAAGAAATGTAATTTTAGATATCAAGATACTAAATTTGAAGCTGCATTTTAGGAATACGACTTTTCTTACGCAGTGTGCACTGGATAAATTGCTAAAAAGGGGAAAAAACAACTAGTAAAAAGTTTTAAACCGAAATAAGTAAATTTTATCTTAAAAGCAGGCTACACCCGATAAAAAACTTTTTATGGCAAAATCTTCTTTACCTCCATCTTTACCTTCCATAATTTGTTTTCAAACAAATTATGGAAGGATTACTTCCCTACAACGCAATCCTAAGTAATCCTACCATAATTTGTTAGAATTTTGATATTTTGATGAAAAAATCAGCATTTGAAACAATCTGGTTTACTTTAGGTTTACCGGAACTCACTTTTTCTATAATTTAAATTTTGAATTATTACTATTGTAGAGTGAAGAAAATTGACAGAAAGAATTTCTCCTGAAGTGTAGTGTCCGCTTAAGACTTTGACGCAGGTGGGACGGATATATACGTATATATAAGTTCAAAATGTAGAGAAAGCATGGAAAAATTAAAGAACAATGAAAAAAGGGAAAAGAAAAGTAATAATAAAAATAACAAAAATCCAGAAAAGAAATTTCGGAAAAAGGAAAACAAAATTAATAAAAATCCAAAAAATAAAAGTTTTTTTTATGAGTTCTATTTACTTGCAGCTTATGCGCAGTTTACAAAACTTATTGCTTTTCTTAATTTTCTTCGTTTTTTTCTTCTTTTTGCCCTTTTTGTATNTTTCCATGATTAATTATTCTCCATGATAAAACGTATTTCCTTGCATTTATAAAATTTGAATAGTTTGAAGTAAGGCTAAAAAAAGGATATCGTTAGTATTTATCTCTTTGTTCACTAATAATAGCTATAATTTATAAACTCGATTACTTATTTTCAAGAATTAAATACTGTTAATACCAATAAATTAATGAAATAATGGGCCTTATTTTATCAGAGCACCCCCGAGTTCAACTATAGTCAATGATATGACGCTGACAAGTATACATGCAATTTAATGAGTAAATTTTTTGTTGAATTCATAAAAATACTTATAATCTGTACCTATCTCTTTGTACACTAAGAATAGCTATAATTTTTAAACTCTAGCTCTTATTTTCAAGAAATAATAAGAAAGTCAGAATTTCAGGTAAACTCTTAACATCTTAAAGGCAAAATTAACAAATTAGTGGTTTAAATACCGTATATTTTTGTTCTTATTACCAGAATTATTGCTTTTTTTACCAGAAATTTACCAGTACTGTAGTATCCCAACTTTTTAATTTTCTGATTTTTCTGGTTAAAAAGATGTTCTATTGTAATTTTCAAACAAGAATATTACCATACATTACTGTAATTTTTCCAACGATTTGTTTCCTTGCGTAGACCTTGAAATTTCTGTCAAAATGCATTTCTATAGAAGAGTACTGTTGTACTCTTTTATAGGAATGCATAATGGAGTACCTGTAGTTTTAATTTTTAGGTTTTTGTGTTTAAAAAAGATGTTACTTTGTAATTTCAGTGTCTCCCATCCATTTCGTGGCGATTATGTCCGGTTACGTCATAATGTGAAATGGAAGAAGATAGCCCAAGAAACAGGTGACCAGTACGTAGTTTTCGCGGACATCATCAACAAAATCGCTCGCGCGAGCGGAAAGGTAAAAAAATCTATTTTATTGAAACCGTACTTAAATAATTTAATGCGTTTAAAAATAATTTGATCCATAATTCTTCGTTTGACAATAATTCGTTATCAAATGACATTATTTTTTTATTAATAATTAGCATTTCTTAATGTAGAGTGCGCAAATAAAAAAGGACCACATTGAATTACTTGTTATCTAATATGCGGATTTTTACTTTCTAGGTCCCAATCTTAATGGTTCGTGGGGATGACCTCAAATATTCTAATTAGTTAGTACAGTTGGTATTTTAAATTACGAAAGCAGACACAAAAACTTACCTTCTATGAATAAACATGCCTCTTTTCGACGGAATCGGATTTTAAGCCCCCAGAATTTAGAGGGTAGCCGCTATATGGGAAATAAGGTCAGGATAGCGGTCCTAAGTTAAGACCCCTTAATATTAATTTTATTTTTTGAGTTTTCTGCCATAACTAGAGAGCTTTGTAAGCGAATGAAAACATTTTTGCTCACAATTATAAAATTTGCTTATACAAAGATAGTAATAGTCGAAAAATTATAATAGTCAAAATAGAGGATAATGCTTGTAGATAATAGCAGTAAAAAAATTCTGAATTGTAAGGTATTTTTTACATCATTTAAAAAAATATAATTTCAAATATCCAGATACAAAACTTGAAGTCGCCTTTTAAAAATACGACTTTTTTGCGCACTGTACTCTGGGCAAATTGTAAAAAAGAAAGAAAAACAGCTTGTAAAAAAAGTTTTAAGCCGAAAGAAAGAAAATTTGCCTCAGAAGGAGACTACCCCCGAAAAGAAACTTTTTATGTTAAAGTCTATTTTTACTCCTTTGGTATTTTAAAATTTTTAAACAAATTATGGCAGTATTGCTTCCCTACAGTGCAATCTTGAGTAATCCTGCCACAGTTTGTTGGAATTTTTATATTTTGAAAAAAATCAGCATTTGAAACTTCCTGGTTTACTTTAGGTATACATAAACTGACTTTTTCTATAGTTTAAATTTTGAATTATTACTATTGTTGATTGAAGAAAATTGCCGTAAAAAATTTCTCCCAAAGTGTAGTGTCCTCTCAACCGTTTGAAGCAGATGGGATTCCGGGGTGTGCAGGCACTCAAATTACAAGCAAGAATATATTTTGTTTTTTTTTTTATAAAAACAGCCAAATTATAAAAACAGCCAAATAGTTACTGAAGAAAATCTACTGGATTGTTGGAATTATATTTGTACTAAAATATAAAATCATAATTCAAAAATTCACATTCAAAAATTTATCAGTAATCAATTTTATAAGTTAAAGAAATTTTAATGATGAATTTTTGTCTCTCTTAGATCTAAATAAACTGCAAGTAAGTGAAAATTAGAAAAATAATTATTTGGAATTATCCGTACTTGGAAGAGTTAACCTTTAATGCAAAAAAATATACCGGTGTTTCATGCCGTATTTCATAACCATAAATTAAAATAATGTTAACAATATTTTTTTGCTTATTTTTAACTTAAATTAATGAAAAATAATGTAAAAAAGGTATGAAATTTATATTTTTTTGAATTTCTGGGTCAAAGGGCGTATGAATCGCTCAAGTATTCATATGCCCTTTACATGCAAAGACCAGCGTTTCAAGAAGATCCTACATTGTATCTTGTTTCTAATTTTGTAAGATTAAGTTTTATTCTTTGTTATCTTTTCAGTGCCTCCAAACCTTGTTTGTTGTGAGCACGAGCGCTATGTTGGTGATGGACCAGCGGACGCTTCAAATCAAGTATCGTATTCCAGCGTCTGATATATTCCGGATATCGCTGAGTCCTTTCATGGACGATCTTGCCGTCTTCCATATCCGATCTGTAATTATACCTCTTTTTTAGATATTACCTTTCCCCTTAACTCTAAAATATTCACGGCATATTTATTAGTTTCCTGAAAACGACGCTGTATATTTTCTGATAAATTTTCATCTATAGTTCGTTCACCAGGAGTTGGCACTTGGCTCCGCCTCCTTGGACGCAGAGTTCATTTCAGTGCAGAAGAGAAACATCTCCGCGATTGAAATTGAGACAACCCTTGATGCGCGCCAAACGCAAACAGTGAATTCTTTTTCAGTCACTTACTTCGCTTTATCATCTGCTATTATACCTTTCGTTTCTCGATCTAATTAAATATATTTCAAATTTAAAAACTGCTGTTTTCCCAGCAAATTGACTCAAAAAGGACAAACTTTTCACTCAAAAGAGAGAAATATCATAAAAAGTGGTGCGAAATATCATCAAATTTATGAAGTATTTAACGTTAAAAAAATGTAGATGAAGTTTGCGAAATAAATATTTTTGCCATACGATCGCCAAATAGCAACCTTGTTCACAACCTTCTCCCAAAAATAGCGAAATAGTATCGTCGCATGCCACGTGATAAAGGCGGAGCCAAGTGCCAACTCCTGGTGCACGAGCTATAAACAAGACATGCTAACTATAATATAATGATAATGCAATTTTTTTTCTATATTTTTCTAATATTATGTGCACAAAGAAATTGTTAAAATGTAGGAAAATTTTATTGTTTGAACCAAATAATTATATGCTTGTTTGCACTTGCTCTTAAACTGTAACTATCTAATTTAAAAATCCGTCTGAAATATTCCGCATAAGGCTTTATCCTTTCATGGAAGATCTTGCCGTTTTTCATATCCGATCTGTAATTATACCACTTTTAGATGTTGTTTTACAATATTTCTAACTTATTCAAAATATGTTTATTAGATTCCTGTAAAAGATGGTGAATATTTTTAATAAATTTTCATCTAAATAAGACATTCTGATATAAGATATAGTCCTTTGCAATTTTACTCGATTATTTTTCTAATACTATACTCATAAAGAATTAATTAAAGTGTAGGGAAATTACATTGTTTGAGCCACAAAATTATAATCTTGTCAGCATTTGTTTTTACACTATAACTATCTAATCTAAACGGAATCTAATGATATGCGTAGTGAATAATATTGCAATGCTATATTTTGATTTGTATTTCATTTATTGTTATAATATTTTATTGCAGCGATGTTCGACATTAATACGATGTTTTTCAAATATACTACCACCATAATAATGCGTTATATGATAAATTTTAACATTAATAAAGATTAATGCGTCGAACAGATTATTTCTTATTTTAAATAGTACAAAAAATGCTTACATATAGTATAAACTATTCTAGAATTTTTTTGATCTAAAAAAACATTTATATATATTTCTGTATAAAACTGTCATCAATATTTTTTTAAAATAAGTCTTTGATACTACTAACACTATTGCTTCCGCAGAATAGATAAATACGCATTCATGGCACGTTTCTTTTTTTTTAATATTTAATACAGTGGTCTAGTCGAATAATTTTTTAATTATTTTTGGCTTGTTTAGATAGAACAAAACGGAATTATTGAACTTTATTTTTACAAGTAATTCATAACCACTTTCTATAAACTTGTTATGATTTTACATTGTATTCTAAAATTTTCATTCTATTTTAGCAAAAGTTTGGCAAATTATTATTTCCAACCAGATTTTTTATCATATGGTTTCTTATGGACGTAATAAGTTATTATCGGATGAAATGGTCTTACTAAAAAAGAAGCATATAATGTTTCTTATTTAAGTTGGGTGTTCTGAAATGGCTTCCCTTAACTTGCATTTTTAAAATGAGTTTCAAAACATGCACTTCAAACCAAAAAAGTGTCTACTTCAGGGCTGACAAATTTAAAAGAAAAAAAAAACATAAACGATATCGAAATCTAACGAATCCTTACTGAGGTACGCAGAGAGTAAATCCAAGCCAGTTTGATAACATGATGAAACTTAGAGTTTTTTTTCATAAGCAACTTACTTTTTCTCCCAGCAATTAAACAGGCTTTGGTGTCTTCAGCCCCACTTTCTTCACTTGTAATTTTTCAAATATTATTTATACTATTATTCTTCACCGGCTAACTATTAATGTGTGAGCTCTTATCTCTACATTTTTTTAGTTTTATATCTGAAAAGAAATCAAAAAATATGTATTAAGTAAAGAGACAGGAGAATACCCATAGTGATAATAAATTACCTTTTTTTAATTATTAGAAAGTAGTGCGCACTGTAAAAAAATTCCGAATCAGATTGCGTCGAAGAAGAACTCACGATTTGGGTACCAGTACTTTTTTTCCGTAAAATCCATTTTTATTGTGAAACTTAACAGAAAAAGTCTGAAATATTGTAATTTTGACAATAATATCTACTGTAAAGTCACAGAATCACTGTAGTTACATTATACGAATATTACGGTAAAATAAGTTTTACGGATGATGCACTTAAGATACCAGTACTTTTTGGTGTAATTTGATCCGAAATTTTTACAGTGCTAAAAGACATGACTGTCAGAATTCATATTGGTTTAATATTAGGAAAGATTATTCAAATTACTTTTCTAGTAAAGTGCTTACTTAGCACTTTTCTAGTAAAGTGCTTACTTTTTCTAGAATGTTGTTGTGATGCATACCTCAATAGTTTTAAGATTTTTGTTATCTTTTTAATTCTGGTATTTACTACTTTACATATTTATTAGATAAATTTTCTTGATTTATTGGAAAATTGAAATTCTTATTTTTGTTTAGTTAAAATTATAGTTATTCTGAAGGAAAAAAAATCACATTAAAAAGGGAATAGAAATAATTTATCGTTTTCGTTCTTCTTTGCAGTCGGAAGCTACACGAAAAAAGGGCGATTTCCTGTTTGAAACGGGTCACGTGATAGAAATAGTGACCAAACTATTTCTTGTCATCCAGAATGCCACTGGGAAACCACCAGAAATAAATGTCGCCACAGAGTAAGTATTATTTATCCTTTATTAAACGATTCCTCCTTTAACATGGTTTTTCGAATCTCCTTCACCAAGAAAATGTTTTTTTAAAAAAAGACATTTTATTAAATGGTGTTACACTTTGCATATACGCGAACACTCTAAACTGTTTATGCTATCTTACCATAAAAGAATATTGACCTCTTCATATTGTCGTTTTACTCAATTTTCAGAATAAACGTAGAAGGAACTGACTAATGAAAGGCTAAACACGATCTAACAGTCATTAGCAACTCTGTTGCTAACTCACGTTATTTTTGAAAATAGCATATCATTTGCAAAAAAACATCATTTCATGCTACTACAGTATTTTCGAAAAACAACCTTAAGAAAGCTTTACTTTACTAAAGGTGGTTATCAATTATTAATAGCGCTTAGAGCTGTGTAAACACATGATAACCATTAAGTACTATTTAATTTTTCAAAAACTTAATGAATCTTAAGAAGAAAAGGTATAAAATAATTTTGAAATATTGAAAAATAAAAGCTTTTCTAGGATGCAGGGGAAAAATCAATTGCCCATTTGGATTTGCTATTGTTAGTTGAAAACCCCCTACTTTTCATCTGCTTTCGTTAAAAAATTTATAAGAAATTCTTACAAAGCATTTTAAGAGAAATTTCATATAAAGTGCTTGGAACATTTGCCGAGACAACATAAATTCTATTTTTATAAATTATGCGCAAACTTTTATCGATTATTTTTCGTGCAAGCCCATAGAAATGTTGCTGTTTTTTAAAATTCTTAAAAATGTTTTTTATATAATCTGATCCTCATTACTCGTAAAAGTAAACATAAAAACAACTACTTTAATTAGTATTGCAGTCCTACCAATAGATAAACAAACACTGAAACAAAATGCTCATCTATAAACTTACTAGTTATAGCAAAACAAGTTCAAAAAATAAGCAGCTATCTCTTTACATTACTTTTAATTTTAATCCACAATATTTAGTTTTAATATTACACGGTGTTTATCACTTGCAATGGCAAGTTTCATACATTTTTAACCTTAAAACATTTTTTTAAAAATATAGTCTGTTCTAAAGGTGTAATTCAAGACATAAAAAAATGGGCAAAATTTTAGGAAGTGATAGTACACACCCAAGCAAACAATTTTTATCAAAGAATGCATGGTCGAAAACAAAACGCAAAACCGCTAGAAGGAGTCAAAGTTTATGTTCTTATATGAGGCAAAAACGCACAAAGAACGATTAAGTTAAGTTATAAAAGCAAATTTAATGGCATGTGATTACAATAAGTGATCAAAACAGTGGCCGGCAGCGGCTATGCACGCAGTACAACGGCGAAGAAAAGATAAGCGAACATTCTGAAACACACCAAGCATATCACGAACTTTCCCTGCAGCGACCGAAAGCTTGGCGATAAGTAACGCAGCGCAGTAACTCGCAACAGGAATTGAGCTTTCACGTTTGCGTCGAACAACATTCCAAATGCCCCAGCACCTTTGCGTTTTGTTTTTTACCAAGAATTCTTCGATAAAAATTGTTTGCTTGGGTGTGCACTATGCATCCTAAAATTTTGCCCATCTTTTTAGAATCACCCTGTATTGTTCTCAGAAAGTCTTTCAGCAATGACATTTGGCCCGAAATTTACTTTTCATCGAAAATTTTGTCCGTAAACAAAGTCATATTAAAGTACAGTAGGGAACCGATTATCCGTAACGGTCGGGACCATCGCTATTCCGGATAACTGATTTTTCCGGTTTTCTGAATGTGCCGTTTTTTTATTGTTAAACCCAACTAAAAAATGAAAATTTTTTAATTAATCTTAAAAATAAGAAAAAACGATGAAGTAATACGCTAATGATTATTTCCAAAATGATGGTAAGGTAAACATCTTTAAAAAAAGAAAGAAAAATCGTAAAATCTTATGAGGAAATGTTTTTTTTTGAAAATGGCGAGAAAATTTATCGAATGCCGTTCCGGTTTTTTGGTTTTCCGGTTTTCTGATTTCCGGATAACGGGTTCTGTACTGTAATAAAGTCATATTTTGCGTTTTTCTTAAGTACATCTTGATTAGAGATCATAATCCTCAGTTACTCGGTTCCTATTTGATGCCATTTTCTTTTTTTTTTCCAGATTCGAAGCCAACTTTGGCAAAGAGAACGTTGTCTTAGCATTTAAATGTTCCGGTCTACCAGAAGTGCAACCTGGACAGGTCAAGATATACAGGCGAGGTAACCGAATGGAGGTAGTATTATGAGAAGAAATCCTGGTATAGTTCTACTAATATAACAGATGAAACCAACCAATGTTCCATAAATGTGGGCAGTGTTTCGAATATCGGAACGTGAAGTTAGCCTCTTCAAAGGAAAACATCCCATCGCTATTGGAATAAACCAATTTCTGTCTGGTTCAATATTTCCATCTGTTTTTATTGCAACCAAGCAGTTAAACGTCTTCTACATGAGTGAACCAGCGGTTTGCAAATCAAAATGTACATCGCTTGGAGAGAGCGCCCTCCTGTGGAGGAATAGGGAATTACATAGAAAACAAAATGGTGGATCTCAAGACCTTCGGGTTTGAAATTAGCAATTTTTAGGGAAAAAAATAAATATGATAAATAACTATAGAGATTGAATTTTGGTGCTCTGAAATTAAAAGTTAGTATAATGACGAATAAAAAAAGTTTAATACATATTGTACATAAAAAATTTGAGATATTTAAAATGACAACTAGCGATTTATTGAAAATGACTGTTGCATGTTATCAATAAAAAAGCATATATACGTTGTAAATCACTATGGTATTTTGTTACAGGCAGTATTGTTCTACAACAGACATCCCACGAATACAGTAAAATTATAAATACATATTAAAACATTTTTTGTCAAAAAAAAATTTATTTTCACTGTTTAAAATGCCTATTTTATGGGAATCTATATTTATCAAAGTACACACATAAGTAAAATGAATATGACTTAATTTAATGTCATTATTATTGTTATTTTGTTTTATAAACTATAGTTATTGTTTTTCTTTACGTGAGATCTTGTTATTAATCCGTGAATAAAAGTTTTCATATTAAGCTAATCACAAACAAATATTAAATGAATTAATTAGGAAAAATAACATTAATAAATGATTAATTAAAAATAATAATTAATTGATATCGTAAACATTCTTTATGCAGCAAAGTTTAAGATCTTACCATTAATTCCGGAATAAAAATTTTCCTATTAAGTTATCACAAATGAACATTTTGATAAATTAATTAAGAAAAATAAATTTAATAAAGCATTAATTAAAAGTAACAATTAATTGTTAACGTAAACAGTTTTTCCACAAAACTTATAGTTTTTTTAATTTAAATATCTATAAGTCAATAGGCGTGACAAATATAAATGCTAAAATTTAAATTTATCCAATCAAAATCAATGTGCATTAATACTCTCTTTTTTTAATAATATGAATAATTGCTATAACATATTATGAACAAAGAAATGTAATAGTTCTTACTCTTTATAATTATGATAACTTTAAACATTTTTAGACATTTTTTAAGAGAAATTGAATGTGTTTTAAAATTAATTTAGAGACAAAACATTAAAAGTGAATACTGAAAAAGTATACGTACATTACACTAATTATTGTAACATTAAAAATCATTGTAACATTATTTTGAATTGCATGACTAATTTATAAAATAGTTTTAAGCATTTTCGTTGTAAATGTACTACTGTATTCGTGGAACTGACATAATATAATAATTGTACCTAATATAATTTTTTTTTCAGATATTCATTTAATAGGAAAGTAATAATTAAAAAAGTTTTGATAAAACGACACAATATTGATTTCTGCTTCTTAATCTTTGCAATGCGTTACTTAGAGAAAAGTATGTTTACTACTAGTAAAAAAATAAACTATATTAATATGGGTGATCATTTACATCACTTTAATATTTACCCATACATTCTTCCCATATGAATGAACAGGCGTTGACTTCACTGCCAAAGATAACAAGTGAAACATTTTAGAAGCGAAGAACAAATTTTTAAACTGTAAAATTTAATGAGAAGAATGCGTAATATATCAAATTTAGATCTTCGAGTTATAGAAATAGTAAAGCATGCATACTAATGCAATACGCTGTCTTAGTTTTTCAAAGTGGTCTAAACAGGAAAAAAATGTAGCAAATGAAAGAAAATAATTGATGCAATATGCTGTTTGAAACTTCCAATCACGCTTTAAACGGGAAAAAAAGTAGCGAATGAAAGAAATAATTGATGCAATATGCTGTTTGAAACTTCCAATCACGCTCTAAACAGGAAAAAATTAGAAAATGAAAGNTGCTGTTTGAAACTTCCAATCAAGCTCTAAACGGGAAAAAAAGTAGCGAATGAAAGAAATAATTGATGCAATATGCTGTTTGAAACTTTCAATCACACTCTAAACGGGAAAAAAAGTAGCGAATGAAAGAAATAATTGATGCAATATGCTGTTTGAAACTTTCAATCACGCTCTAAACGGGAAAAAAAGTAGCGAATGAAAGAAATAATTGATGCAATATGCTGTTTGAAACTTAGAATCACGCTCTAAGCAGGAAAAAATTAGAAAATGAAAGAAATAACTAATACTAACGAAAAAATTAACTGAAACAATATGCTGTTTTAACTTTCAATAACACTCTAAACTGGTGCAAGTAGAGTACAAAAAAATAGCTGCTACAAATAGTGGCATTAAAAAAAGTTGTAAACTGAAAAAACTGTTTTTAAAAATGATAAAATAGTACATGAAGAAATGTCATTAATATAGATACGAACAATATTTGTATTAAGAGAATGCTGTGAATACATAAAAGTAACGGATGAAAAATATTTTTTGGGAAAAAAATGTTTTGGCTGAAAAATAAATAGCATCACTGATATGAAAAAAAAATTTCAAATTCACTGCAGACAGATAAAACCGCAACGTTTGTTAACAAATAAAACTGTAACGATTGTAAACTAACAAAATTTTAACGATTGTAAACAAATAAAACTGTAACGAATGGAGTAATAACAATGATAGATGAAATAAAAATTAAAACAAGCTGATGATAGAACAAAATTAACAATACCACCAACTGATAATAAGACAAAAAATAAATAAATAAATGCGGAACCGACTTGAAACAGTTGAGCTTTATAATTAATATCGATTGACAATAAATAAAAACGGAACTTCATATCGACTGGCAATAAAGATAAAAATTAATATCATCTATCAATCGATCAAAATGAAAAGTAATATCGATTAGCAATAGATCAAAACGAAAATTAATGTCAAGTGAAAATAGATCAAAATAAATATTGATATCGACTGGCAAAAGATCAAAATGAAAATAATATCGTCTGACAATGGATCAAAATGAAAAATAATATCGACTGGCATTAGATCAAAATTAAAATAATATCGTCTGACAAGAGATCAAAATGAAAATAATATCGACTGGCATTAGATTAAAATGAAAATAATGTCGTCTGACAAGAGATCAAAATGAAAATTAATATCGACTAGCAATAGATCAAAACGAAAATTAATATCAATTGCCAATCGATCAAATTAGTTTGTCGAAAGTGTTGTGCCATTTTTAAATAATTGATTTTTGCTATGGTATGCTGGCTTTGCTATTTCTAAATTCGAAAGTTAGAAAAGTAAAAATATAGCAATTCTTAACGAAAAAATTGTTTATTGAATTTCAAGGAATTTTGCATATTATTCCTTGTTGTTGGAGATTGTTACATTTTATAAGAACTATTTTAGAATTGATGCTTATAGCATGCCCACGTGACTACGGGTGTCTTTGTGATTTGGAGGCATGGAGACGTCTCCTGATATTTCACCTTTTGAGTTTATTTGGTTTAAATAAGTAATAAAATGTGACTGACGAACAAATTTAAATTATTGGAGACGATCTCCAAATAATCTATTTTTCAAAGACACTCTATATATGTTGTTGTTTAGTTTAATCAAAATGCTCAACACATTTTTCCCATTATAAATAGTAATTATTTTCTAAAATAATAAATGTGATGTTGTGTTTTTTTTAACTTTAAAATCTACATAATTATGTAGAAAACAAAAGTACTTGTATTATTATTGAATTATTTGTTTAAAACTTAATTATTTGAGTTTTTTACTGATCGCTCTTTCCAAATAACATTTTATGGAGAAATTATTTAATGAATAAATTATACCTTTTTAGTATTTGAAATATTTGTATTTTTCAACTAAATTTTTTCTATTACTAAACTATTAAATCACTATATTAATTGTAGAAACTAAATTATTTTAATCAAATTGAATCAAAATGCTCAATACATTTTTCCATTATACATAATGATTATTTTTAAAAATAAAAAGTGTGATGTATTTCTTTCTCATTTGAAAACTACATAATTATGTAGAACTCTAAATTGTTTGTGTTTTAACACTTGAAATGGTCAAAAACTATTAAAAAGAGAGGATCTTATAAACATAATATCATTAGTAAATTATCATCATGTCTTTGAATATTTTTAGTTAATTTATGTGCATATTTTTTAGTCTTTTTTTACAACTTTATGTATTCTTGTTTTGCCTGATTATAGAATAAAATATTTGTGAATTTGAATGTTATCAAAACTAAAGTTAAGTTGAGTTTAAACTATCAGTCATAATTGAAATTAATTTTATTTTAAGATTATTTTAAATTTTTAAAAATTTCAATAACTATTTTAATAATTTTCCAAATTTCAAAAATTCTTTGATAGCAATTAATAAAGTTTAAATAAAGCATCAAATGATTGGAAATTGTTAGACGTTTCCTAATAAATGCTCAAATTATTATAATTATCTCAGTATTTTTATTAATTTTTTCATATGATAGCAATTATTATATAGTGAAACATTTGTTAAAATTTCAGTTATGATAACTAATTTAATATAATTTTATATGTATTTGTCTTTTTTGTTTATTTAGACTANAAATGATTGGAAATTGTTAGACGTTTCCTAATAAATGCTCAAATTATTATAATTATCTCAGTATTTTTATTATTTTTTTCATATGATAGCAATTATTATATAGTGAAACATTTGTTTAAATTTCAGTAATGATAACTAATTTCATATAATTTTTATATGTATTTGTCTTTTTTATTTATTTAGACGATCAATAAAATTAAGAAAAACGATAAGTTGTAAAATGAATATAAAAAATATAAATACTAATTTTTGTAAATACTATTCACTATGCTATTATTCATTATTTAAATTATAATTTTAAATCCATTTCTGTAAATTCATCATGATATTAAAAGGTTTTATAGAACAAATATAAATATGACTAATTAATACTAAATACTTTTAAATACTTATTTCTTAAAACAAAAAAAGGATAAACAGAAAAAAATATGATTGTTCAAACGATTGTTCATTCAGAAAAGTTTATTTAATTAATAAGCTTAAACTTAATTTTACTAAAAAAATGTTGCTGTTGTTTTTGTTTAAATAACGAGGATTTTCTTAATGAGTTTGATGCTTTTGAATTTATTTAAAATGTCTAAGTATCATTATTGTTTAAGTGTTTCTAAGCAAGCTTCCTTCTAAAATTCTGCAACGATAATTTAATCATTTACTTACAATTTTTTGATTAAAAAAAATAAAAAATAGAAAAATATATTTTGTTTAAACTGAAAAAAGCTCTCCTAAATAAAATTTTTGATACTCTGAATAAACATAAATCATAGTTTGAATAAATTCTTAAATAAATGCAAATTATTATTAATGATTTATAATTTTCTCTTATGTAATTTACAATTAGTATTAATAATTACTTAGTTCTTACTTATTTATAACTATAAATTTAAATTTTTTTTTATTTCCATTTTCTTAAAATTTTATTCCTAGTATTAAAGTTTAATGCATGAATTAAATATGTTTGTTGGCTTATAGCATCTACTTTTAATAACAAATTTTCACCTTTTTTAATCTTTATATTTATTTTATTAAATTATTAAAAATATTGAATTAAATAGCATGAAACTTTCTTTCATTCTTCATCTATTTCGAACAATTTCTGTTGATATTTCTGTACTTAATTTGATTTACAGTAAAAATTTCTAAATTAATTATAACTTCTAATTTGCAAATTTTATTTTTCATCAACAGATTATTTAAGTCAATTGATATTTTAATCATATTTAGAATTTAATTATCACTACTTTCCGACTTAAAGACTTCAGATTATTTTATTAAACTGAAAAACTACTTGAAAAATATTTACAATTTCAATGATATCTAAATTTTATTCCATTTTATTGAATTATGACTGATAGTTTGCAAAAGATTACAAATGAGTTTTACAAATGATTTTAACCCCTTTTCAGGTTTGATTGCTGATACATAATTTGTTTTTATTTTTCATATATTATGACTGATGTATTTTTTTTAGTTTAACAGTTTGGTTTAAGACGAACCTCAAATGCTAGTGCGATATCTAATTTCGATGTTTGAATTAATTATGACTGTTCATTATCATTGGTTTAAACGACATTTCTATTTTGACTGTTTATACCTAAATTATAGTTTCAATTGAGTACAATTGTTCATTAAATTAATTGTAACGTGTGGTTCGGTGAATAACATAGTATCTATATTAATAGTAATTTATGAAGACTGTTAAGCAATTACTATGCATTTATTAATGTTATAGATCAGCCTAATTTAATATAGCTGTAAACATCAAAGTGGTGCGCGTTGCCAAATATTTATATATTAGCAGTATTATAGTTTATATATATATATATACTTCCTGAGTTTAATTTATAGACTTTAAATTTAATTAAATCCTATAAAAGCTTATTTAGAATGCTCATAGGCTCAAATCAGATAAATTTAATATTTGATAAACTACGAAATTTGCATGCACTTACATCATTTTTATTTCTTATTTATTTAAACGAATTAAAACTCCTCATGCACCACAAAGTATAGCATGAGGCTTACAGTTGTAAGTAGAAAACAAAAGGAGAAAAATTTACAAATTTACATTAATGCACTTACATCATTAGAAGTTAAATAAATTAAAGTTAAATTACTCAATTATTACATAAATTACTAGTCCCGCAGTGGACTGATCGTTAAAACACGGTTCCCAGCAGAACACCGAAGTCAAGCATCACTGGCTGCGGTCAGTGTGCGGGTGGGTGACCACTTGGATCAGTCTGCGTAGGGACCGGTATTGGTCCTCGTTAAACTGTGCTACCGTAAAGTGCTCGACTTCGCGCGCAGGTCGTCGGGCTACCGAAGCGGGGGTGCCATCCCCTCCGCAGAGGATCAAAATTGTGATGGCATGTCTTCGGATCATCCTCCGGGATGTTTCCCAGACCGTCACCAATAGCCCATTGTGCAGCTCTAGTGCGACGTAAAGTAGCAACAATAACATAAATTACTGGGACAGGCCCCGAAATGTTAGTCTTAAATCAGATTGGTTATTTTACGGTGAATGTAAGGTTAGATGTCATAAATAAAATTATGCTATTTTCATAAATATTGCAAGTTTGCAACAGTTACTCATAACTGTTAGGTCAGTTTCAGCCCATCTAAAGTCTATGCTTATTAAGAAAATGGCGCAAAACGTCAATATGGAGAAAAGCCACAGTTTTGGAAAAATAAAAGCGCTTGTGGTTATATTTTTTTTAATATTTATAAAATTACTCGTAACTGCATTACCAAGGTTTACAAAACATGGCAAAAATTCAGAATTAATCATTGAATTTGATAATTTTCATCTAGCAGAAAAAAACTCGGTAAATTAGCAATTTCTAAAATTAAATTAATGACTTAAAATATTAAAATTATTTGTTCCTTCTAAATCCCAGATACTTTTCTATGGACACACATCGAGAATTATATATCTATTTATTAAGGACCGAATGAGGCCCCATTTTGGGACCCTAATTAATATATTATTTTTTTTACGAACTTTTGAATGAACTTTTTATGGTGAATGTAAGGTTGGTAGTCAAAAATAAAATTATGCTAATTTCATAAGTATTATGAGTTTGCAGCAGTTACTCATAACTGTTAGGTCAAGTTAAGCCTATCTAAAGGCAGCGCTGTCTATGCTTACTTTGAAAATGGTGCAAAACGTCAATAAGGAGAAAAGACACCGTTTTGTGAAAATTAAAAGCGTTTTTGGTCTAATTTTTTCAATATTTAGAAAATTACTCCAGTATTGTATTATCTGATCTTATAAAAATTTGCGAAAAATGAAAATGAGGCGGTGATTTTGATAATTTTCTTCTAGAATGGAAAATATTGCCGAATTAGTGATTTTTGTAAAAGCAAAATGATAACTTTTAAAATATTCAAGTTATTTGTCCATTTTAAAGAGTAGATAATTCTTGGTGGCAAGACAATATAAATTTAGCATAATGCACTTAAACTGTGGCTTTTTTATTTTCTCTAGCGACAAAGTTTTGCAAAACCATGTTAAAAACTGCAATTTTACCTTCGCCATGTTATTTTCATTCCCCACACAAAAATCATTGTTAGCTATAAATAGTTGTTTTAACTTAAGACTTTTATCCTTAATCAGCAAACTTTAACATTTTCCTTCTTAAAGGTTGGAAATGAAGCACTGAAATTTATAACAACAAGTCTAAGTTTTAAATAATACGTTTTAAGTTTCTAATTAACTGTACGATATAGAACAATATTTTTGCCAAACAAGAACTTGTGCATCAGATCATTTGAAATTTTTTAATATTTATTTTCCCCTTTTTTTACAAATATAATTAGCATGATTCTTCAAACTGCATTATTTATCACGAAATAGGCGAAAATTCCGAGATTTCGTTTAAAAAAACAATGTTTGCCTTAATTTACATTTTCACTAGTTTATGTCGTCACACCAATTCGAAATCGACAAAAATTCAACTCCAGTAAACAATGGTTTTTAAAGATTTATAAATACTCTTTTATCAGAAAAAAAACTAATAAACTTAAAATAAAATTAATTTGAAAGTTTTAGTTTAATATTAACTGGATATATGACAGTAAATAACAGTTTTTACAGCCACAAAACGAAAATAATTGCCAATGTTCATATTTAAACGAATGAAATTATTTTAAAAAATAATAATAATTTTTTTTTAAAATAAATGTTCCTAGAAAGAGGAATGTGATCATTAATATTCTGAGTTCAAAAATAGACCGACCGTGTAGGAATTCAACAAATATTTTTAAATTACTTTTGCGAATTAAAAATAAAACTTTTAAGACAAAATTTAACATTCCACAACTTTTATTTTCTTATTATGGTTTAGTTGCGCTTATTTCTAAAACATATTTAACTTTTAATTATATTAGATTAAAATATTTATTTAAATTCTAGTTTAATTTTCTCATTATGTTTCAGTTGCGCTTATTTCTAAAACATATTTAAATTTTAATTATAACTGATTAAAATATTTATTAAAATTCTAGTCATGATTATTTTGAAGTTATATTAAATTTTATTTTAATTGCCGATGCAATTATTTTAAAATTATGGAAAATTTTATTTTGATGGAAAAATAATTAATTATTAATTTAATAATTTTTACATTCTTGTTTTGATATAGGAATAACTTTATAATAGATTACGAGTTTTTTATTTCAGTATTCTTTAGTAATAGTTATTGTAAGTTGCAATTATTTATTTTCTTTACATTCTTTCTAATTAATTAAATCTGCTCATAATATTCTATCCTAAAGAAATTTATTCAAAATAAAAGTATAATAGCTATAGAAGTTTTTAAATGTAAATTCATTAAAATCAAGTATGGATCTAGTTCATCGTTTTTACTGCGTATTCAAAGTGACGTCACAAGCAATGTCATAAATCTGATCAAAATCAGATCCCTTTTATTTATGTTTTGATTTTAATTTTGATTACTCTTAGTGTTTGATATTTATCTGATTTGAGCTATGCGTTACTGTTTTGATTTTCTTTTAAAAATGAAAGTTTTATAATAAAAATAATTACTAAATTAAAATATGTTTAAAATTAAAACCATTTAAGTATATGATGTTTCAGTTATACATTGAATGCAAAATTGAAATAAAATATCCCGTTGGCATGGTTTTTTGTACAGTTATGTAGAAATTCGCACCAAGTGTACAGTTTACCCTCCTTAAATAAGTTATTTATATGAAGAAGTTTTCATATTAATTTTCTAATAAAATAACGAAAAAAAATATTTTGGTTCTTTATTTAGTGTGAATTTACTAATAAAATATAATGTGTTTCATAATTACAGTTCATAATGTATATTTTTCATATTGCTAAAAATGGAGACAAATAGTATAGACAGTAAAAGCCACGAATTAATATTTAAGCGAAAAACACGAATACAAACGTATTCGTATTATCAAAATGCAGAAATTACTATGGAGTAAAGCAAGTACTTAAAACCTGTTTGATTGTTTATAAAAACTAGAATAATGTTTATCATGTTTATTGAAACTCTATAAAGTTATACTCTACTTTGATACGTACTTTCCAAATACACTGTACTTCCGTCGGCAATCAGACAGGTTCGATATGCGTCAGCCTTCATTAATAGTGATTTAACAAATTTTATAATCAACGTGCTCTACGATTGATTTAATATTTATTAAAAGTTCCAATGTGTAAAACCTTTCAGACTTATTTTTGATGAAAATTCAAAAATGTATATAAAAAATGCCTTTGTTGTAGAAAATTTTACATTTAAAAGTGTTATAATATCTATCACATTTTTGTCTGTTTTGTCGGTTTTCAACCTTTAAAATAAACAGACATTAAAAATAGCTAGCAATTTAACTAAACTGTGTAAAAATTTATTTATCATTTTTAAATAAATTTATTATTTTTAAATAAATTTATTATTTTTAAATAAATTATTTTAAAATAAATTAATTTTCTAATGTCATTAGCTAAATAGAAATTCTTAAATGCAATAATTTATAAGAAATTAAAATATTTAAAAATCAAAATTCTTACTGATTATTTTGATTCAGCAGGAATATACTATCAAAACAATTTGATTTTTAATGTTGGACCATCAAAAATCAGTCTGAATTCTTACATAGTTATGATGGTGGTTCATGATCGTTCCAACATTTGATTTCTAAGAAACTATGATGGATATTTCTGATTGTGCAACATGAACAAACCAACAAAACAAATTACTATTCTTATATTGGACCATCATAAATCTGTCCGAATTTCTACATTGGGGTGATGGTTACTTATGTTGGTTACCATCAAAATTATAATGGTTCATGATGGAATTATTGATGGTTGCCATCAGCATTATGTTAGTCCATCAATAAAAAACCATCAAAAGTTTTTACTTTTGCAAGGAATGAATATTTAATTGAGAAATAAGTAAAAAGAATATAATTAGCGAAATCTAATGTACAGATTCAATCAATCACTTTCGGAAAAAAATTTACTACAATTTTGGCAAAGGTTTTTAATTCCTTTACATGTTTCATAGAGATATTGCATGCACCTTATGCATCTCATCCAGTCATCGTTTTTAGTTGTGGTGCATTCTTCTCCATAGCTAACATATTATTACTAATAAAGGAAATCCTTTATGTTCTCACAAAGAAGAGCAAATTTTTAGGGGAAAAGCGATATAATTTTCCGAGTTAAAATCAGTCCCACAGTGGACTAATCGTAAAGACACGGTTCTCAATAGAACGCCGAAGTGAAACATCACTTTTTGTGGTCTGTAAGGTAGTGGGTGACCACTTTGATCAGCCTGTGTAGGGATCGAGGGTGTGCGGTATGGGTACTCGTTAAACTGTTCTACTGTAAAGTGTTCGACTACGCACGTAGGTCGTCGGACTACTAAAGCAGGGGGGCCATCCCCACTGCATAGAATCAAAATTGCAATAGCATGTCTTCGGATCATCCTCAGGGATCCAGACCGTTGCCAATAGCCCATTGTGCAGCTCTTATGCGACATAAATTAAGTACCCACCTACTTACCTACCAACCACTAAGCTAAAAAATATTCATAGTTAATTAAAAATATATAAAGTAATTAATGGGGCCGGGATAGCCTGGTAGGTAGGGCACTGGACCCATGTCCAAGAGGTAGTGGGCTCGATTCCCACCTGTCGAAGACTCCCCGTGTAGTAAATGGGGACTAATGCTCGTTAAATCTATCGAGCCACAAAGTCAACAATGTTCTCATAACAACTCATATCTGATTTTGACCAGCCTACGCAGAGTCCGAGAGTGCACGGTATCGATCCTCGTTTAACTGTTCAATCGTAAAGTGCTCGACTTCGCGCGCAGGTCGTCGGGATACCGAAGCGGGGGCACCATCGCCTCTGCAGAGGATCAAAATTGCGATAGCATGTCTTCGGATCATCCTTGGGGATGTTTCCCAGACCGTCGCCAATAGCCCATTGTGCAGCTGTAGAGCGACGTAAATAAAATACATACCTACCCACTTACCCTAACCATCTTTAAGAGTAGTTGTCTAAAATCTGCCTCTTCGTTTCCGCTTGTTGTTGAGACATCCTTATAGGACCAAAAAAGCACGTTCTGAACATTAATATTCAATGAAAACCCTGATATATTATGCTATAAGAAAGAGCGTTTTGCAGTTATTAAGCGGTAGATAGGTTAAAATTACTTTTTTATATGTTATTTTACCTAAAGCTGAGTGTAGTCAGTAGAAAAATTCGAAATAACCATTACCAGATTATTGTTTTTAAAATTACTAAAATGTTCTTGGGTTTAGTTTTTCGTGCTACTACCAAATAATCTCCATGAAAAAAAAATTAAAAAAAAATAATAAAAAAATAATAATAATAAATAAAAAAAAAAAAACAGGTTATGAATTTTAATAGAATTGTATAATATATAGGGTTCTCTTAAATTAGTTATTATATTCTATCGGATAATATGTTAGTCTGTGGAATCAGAATATAATATGCAGGTATCGTACAAGCTTCAAAAATTAAGAAAAAGTTGTTTCCATATTGCAATAAAAAGCTAAGGAATTCTTTTTATTAGATTTTGTCGTACATATACGAAATGAAAACCATTATCGAATACGAGAATTTCGCAACTACATTTATTTATTTGTGGAAAATAAGCATTGTCATTGAAGACTAATTTATTAAAATACATTAATTTGGAATAATTTATCAGAATGAAGACTAATTTTTAAGAACCCTACGATCCTTGATATAATAATACGTTTTAATGAAAAGTGGCCAAATCACCTAGATTTTATGTGGCCATCTTTTCTATAGTTGATGAGGCCACCAAATTTATATCCTTTCTTTACAATTGAATTCTTCATTTTATACTCAGGTATAAAGATTGAGCAATGTATGTTCTTTAAAGGTCCAGTTAATATAATCTACTCACGAAAAAAACAACAGGATATTTAATTAATACGAAATTATTTGATCCATAAATAAAATAAACACTAAAATTTTACATACTTTTTGTTGTCACAAAAAACAATTAATGCTCTATCTAAATTTATAAACTGCATCCTGTTGCAATGTATTAAAAAATCGGAAATATTTAAACTTGCCATCCCTCATCTATGATCATCTAACTTATACATTTCCTAAATGTTTATATTCAATTTTGATTTATTTTACAAAAGCGAAAAAAAGCATTTTTCAAATTCGAAATGATATTTTTTTTTATTAATCAAAAATTCCGCTAAAAATTTCATTTAACTTTACAGTATATTTCTGCAGCGAAATATTCAATAAAATTAAATAAAATTTTATGAGTGATTTTTAATTAATAATAAAGATATTCTTTTTGAAATTTGAAAAAAAATTCGCTGAAAATTGCGCAAGACAGTATTTAAAGTAATACTATCGTACTTCGCATGTGTGGAAAACAATTACAAAATTCATTTCATAATTTTTTTTAAAATCGTATTTGATAACTTATGAAAAAAGCTCGATTTGAATATCTTGGAAATATAAAAAAGTTTCTAACACAAATTTCTAAGTAGCTTTTGTACTTTTTTATTGAAAGCTCTAAATGATAAGGGTTTTTCCACAAATACCATTTTGTAACATAAAACAAAATTTAATAGCAAATAATAATACTCTCAAATGATGTTTCGGACAACAAGATGAGATGGTAATAGAAAATAAGACACGTGAATTAAAACATAATTTAATAGGGCTCGGTCCCATATTTTATTTTTAATAAGTCTTGTTTAATAGAACATTATTAGATTTGTGGATTATGTTGTACGTGAAAACTCAGTTGATAGAATAAAAGTTATTCAGATATTTTTTGTGCCCTGTACCAATCTTCCAAACAAGTTAAAATTACTGCTCCTAAAGTCTTTGAAAGTTTAAAAGAACAAATTTGAAACTGAATTTTACTTCAAAATGCTAAGCAACAAATGAGTTTTCGATGTCACTTTTTAACTATTCATCAAGTAACGTATTATTTCTGGAACACATACAAAAATTTAACTATTCCAAGATAACTAATACCACGTTGAATAACGGCCACCTCTAACTCAAATTACTATTTCACTACAAATGCTTAGTGTGCGGTCATAAATATGTCAGTTGTAATGGTGAAATTCCGAAATTTTATCGCCGACATTTCTGAAAGCGTAGAGACAAGGAAATGTAATCATTTGAATATGTTATGTATATGCATGCATGCGTATAGAAACGGAAAGCATAACAGATATCAGAAACTTAAAGGTAAGTAATATTTTTATTCATTTCTTTTTTCAAATAATGGTCATAACGTCTCACATTTTGACATAATATAAATACAACATAACTTTAATATATTGGGTCGAAAAGATGGAAATTTCGGATTTTCAGTTTGCAATAAAACTCAACTTCTATATTATAACCGGCTTTGAACAGCCGGCCCAATTCCGAGCTTACAACTATCAATGTTCAACTCCATTGCCTTGTAAATTTAAGTCCAACCCAGAAGACAAGGGAGCTCTTGGATCAAGCATTGGGAAAAACTAGGTTGCGTAGAGAATTTTTGATGGAACTAACATGCAATTGCATTACATATAGAGGAAAATCACAAATGCCTCCCACGGTTAGCCCAGCTGTAAAGTTAATCAAACTCATGGTCCATCTAACACTGGGGATATTTTACGTTAGCACTGTGGTCGGTGCGAGTCGGGTGCAGAATGCATATTGACCAATCATCTGTGGGACCTGGAGTATCTTACTAGGAGGCGAGCAGTTTATCCCCTGAGCCACCACGGTACAATAAAATTTCTTTCTTGGTCCACGAGGGAATCGAACCCACGACTTCTCGTTGTCTTAAGAATCCAACAAACATTATTTTAGATAGGAGTTAGCATTTTTCATGAGTATTTTTAGTTTTATATCTTTTATTCTGTTTGATTGGTGGTCTTTTGCAATCTTTTGGAATCTTTCTGGTGACTTTACGATCTCCCACTCATAGAACTTCTGGTCCTTGTCCTCAAAAATGGAAATAAAAGTAAATAAATAAATTTAAAAAAACTCAACCATTTGCAATTTGAGGTCATAGTTATTATTGCAATTTTCGCCCTATATTGCAGTTTTTTAAGCTTTAAAATAACCGATAATCTGATATATAAATTCAGAGCTATGTAGAGAATTATAAATCACAAGAATAGTGTTCCACGACGACAATGCTAGGTCCCACGTATTTTTTAACAACACGCACGAAATTACTAGATCTTGATTAGGAAGTGTAACATATCCTCTATGTAGCCCCGACCTTGCACTATCAGGTTATTAACTTCTTTAGAAGCTAAGAAAACTTTTTTCTTCTTTGGAGATGGAACACCGTTGTCATTTTTTATATTTTTTTCCGACACTCTAATTACAAGAAAAAAAATATTTCATTATTTTTTAACTATAAAAACAGTCTTACCAGTCATTACTAAAAAGATATGTTAGATTATCGCAATTATATTGGTACGAAAGAATACAATTAAAAAATACAGTTTGATTGCTTTCATATTCAAAATTTCATCAAATTAAAGAAATTTCAGTAAGATTTTGCAAATTAAAGAAATTTCAGTGATGAATTATTATTTCTCTTAGATCCAAACGACTCTAAATAAGTGCAAATTTGAAAAAAATTTGTTTGGAAGTGAGCCGTGTTTGGAAGTATTTACGATTAACGCAGGAAAAGACACTAGTGTTTCATGCTGTATTTGATAACCATAAATTATTAAAATATTAAATATAATTTTTTTTTCATTTAATTTGATCTTAATTAATGCAAAATAATAAAAAAGTAGGAAAAATATGTTTAGTAAAAATTTTGCGACAAAGGCCTCAGTGGTGAAAATTTCAATATTAACGATGACTTCAAATCCAACTTGGTTGAGTTTCTTTGCTGATAACAAACAAAAGTTCCATAAACGCGAGTTCATGAAGTTATCAGGAAGATTCTAAAAGATCAAGATCATCAAATAGAATAAACGATATTTTACTGATAATTTTTCTAAAAAAAAAGTTTAGTTTTATTTTACATTAAGAAACCGATTATTTATTTTATTGAAATTACATACATTTGCTGACTTGTGTGCTCAATATATAGGCTTATAAGTCATTGTCAAGTAGAAAATACAGATAGAACAACTCAGAGAAAGACATCACAAAGAATACATCCAGGGTTACGACGGGATTCGAAGCCGCTACCTCCACGCTTAACAGAGCGTTTGGACCGGCGATAACGCTCGGCCAGGGAGGCCCCTTAAGAAACCGAAATTACTTTCTACCAACCTTACTTTACTTATTACTTACGAAATTACTTACTTTACCAGAGAGATATGCTTTCTGCTCGCTTCACTCACGAACATCCAAATTTGCTACAAATATTTTTTTTCATTTCTCGCTGATGAACAGATTGTTACATCTAAATTATCCTTTTTTATTACCTCGGTCCACACATTCGCTACTTAGCTTCTAAAAATACGTTATGCTAACATTTATATTTTTAGGCACCCTGAAGCATTCATGGACGCTTAAGACTTCTGGGGATTCCTTAACGGGCCTCCAAGGCTGAGTGATATCACTGAAAACGCTGTGTGAAGCGTGGAGGTAGCGGGTTCAAATCTCGCTGTTACCCTGGGTGCATCTTCGATCTGTCATTCTCAGTATTGAGCTATCTGTCCTTATACTTGTTGTTCGTGTCATCGGTCATTAAGGCAGATGCGATTGCTTTTGTTCTTCAGTGGTGCCATCTGTGGCCTAGAATTTGACTTCTGCCTCACCCATAAGTCACGCCAGTTTATAGGGCGGACCCATTCATACATCCACTCATTTATCCACAGATTGTAATTTTGACATGAAGCAGAAAACGATAAATTCAGTACGCTAGAGGTATTGATTTGTCATAGGAACTTGGAGGACTTTGTGACCCGTCAGATTTAATTTGCACCTATCACCATTTACTACACGGGAAGTCTTCAGTCGTCAAAGATCGAACTCACGACCTCTTGTGCATGGGCCCAATGCTCTGCCACGCAGGCTATCCCGGCCTCTCTTTATACTTGACAAAGGCTTATAGTCCTTAATTGAGGGCACAAGCCTGCAAATGTATTTTGTATTAATAAGCGAACAAACATGTAAGTCATTTGGGTATAATTCCTCATAAACAGAAGTGATTTTGGATAAATGACGCTAAATCCACATGCTCGAAAACGTAAGTAATTTTAACTATTAAAATTCAATAATTCCAGTAATAATTATTTTTCTTTTATCTCAGTAATTCTGCGATCTGTATAAAGCTATTAAATTTATATTTTCTAAATATTTAAAAATAATACAATCAAGAACATGCAGGTCCACGTATGTGTACCTTCTTCTGTATGGAAAAATTTATGAGACTGAGAAGTTGTCAAGTGAAATCTTATAGTATTATGAATATTTATTTTAATATCTATTGAGTAATATTTTACGTGTATCTTAATTGTTTCATATTAAGGTACATACATGCAATAATAATTTAACTTTTTGCGTTTTTTTTTTTTTTTAATTTTGGAATTTTACCCTCAAGTATTAAATATTTTTTTAAAAATCTATGTTAGAGTATTTACAATAATAATCTATTTTCCGTTGTTGTTGTTGTTTTAGGCCATTAAGACAGAGGGTTGTGATTGTTTTTGTTTTCAATTGGCTCCATCTATGGCCAAAAATTCGACTTCTGTCACACCCGTTTACAGGGTGGCCCCATTCATACAGCCATTTATTCATCCACAGATCGTAATTTTGATTTGAACCAGAGAATGATCAATCTCCAATTCAGTACCCCCATAGGTATTGACTTGTTATGGGAACATAGATAACTTTGTGATCCGACAGATTTAACGTGCATCAGTCACCATATATTTCACGAGGAGTCTTCGGAAAGCTGAATTAGAACTCCCGTTCCCACGAACGTGAGTCCAGCCCCCTGCCAACCAGACTATCCCGGCCATAATATTCTGTGGTTTGCATAATTGAAATAGTTAAGTAACTGATATTTAATGCCCCCAAGTATTGCATTATACTTACATAAATTATTTTTAGAAATATTTTTAGATTCCATATTAAAAGTAAAAACAAAAATGCATGCGCATTGGAGATCACGAAAAAAAACGATATCGAAATCTAACTGATTATTGTACCGGAATTCGGTTGTAATAAGCACCAAAACAGGTTTAATTTGAGGTTCCGTTTAGTCAGGTGAACGTTTGAAGGTCTGAACTCCTTGAAAGTCTTGAATAGTCTTAGAAGTCAATTCAGACTTTTTGAGAATATTAACTTCGTATTGACTTCGAAAGACTGAATTTTTCTTTTTGCGTATTGTGCTAAATCCTGTAAACTTTTAAAGCGAATCGAGACATTTTTACATGAAATAATAAAATTATTTTATCTAAAGATAATTTGTAGCAAATAAAAATTTTTGTTTGCTATAATTCCTAATATGTCGGGGAAAGAAATTTTTGGTAAGGTTGCGGCCCGCCATTTGACTGGTATTGTAAATTGCGGCCCCAGGCCTCATGTAAGTTAGAAATCCCTGCTCTATATAATAGAAGAAAAATTTATGAATTGTAAAATATACAATTTTTTACATCATTTCTAAAAATGTAATCTTACACGATAAAATATAAAATTTGGACAAAAAAGGTCGAAAATATTTTGAGTAACAACAGTCATATGTTTAATCATGTTAGTTTGAGGGGGAAATCGTGCATGAAGAAAAAGGGAATTGTATATTTGTCTCCATATTGTTATTCACCCTTGTGTGACTCCTCAAGATTTTCGAAAGAAATAAAAGAAGCAAAAATCGAAATATATCGCAAGTATTTCCTAAAGAAAAATTTTAATAAAATTTAATGTCTCAATACCCACCAGAAAACTATTAATTAGAAGAAAGATTATTAATTCAAAAACGAGAAAATTGTCATCTTCCCCAACTCAGATGTTTTTATGTTGACATATTTTCAATTTTACTTTTTCTCCCAACTTATAGCCCCGCAGTGGACTAATCATAAAGGCATGGTTCTCAGTAGAACATGTAAGTCAAGCATTACTGACTGCGGTCAATAGGCGGGTGGGTGACCACTTTGATCAGCCTGAGTAGGAATCGAGGGTGCGTGGTATGGGTACTCGTTAAACTGTTCTACCGTAAAGTGCTCGACTTCGTTCTCATGTCGTCGGACTACCAAAGCAGGGGAGCTATCCTCACTGCAGAGAATCAAAATTGCTATAGCATGTCTTCGGATCAACCACAGGGATGTTTCCCAGATAGTCGCCAATAGCCCACTGTGCAGCTCTTATGTGACATAAATAAAGTACCCACCTGAAAAACCTACCTCTAAGCTAAAAAATATTAATATTACTAGTTAATTAATAATATATAAAGTAATTAATGGGACCGGTAAAGCCTGGTAGGTAGTGCACTGGACCCATGTCCAAGAGGTAGTGGGTTCGATTCCCGTGGCTCGAAGACTCCTCGTGTAGTAAATGGGGACTGATGCTCGTTAAATCTATCGAGCCACAGAGTCATCCATGTTCCCATAACAAATCATACCTCTGGGGGTACTGATCCAGGAGTTTCCTTGTCTTCTGGATTGGTTCAAATGTACAAGGTTACGGAGTTGAGCATTAGTAGTCGTAAACCCAATTCAACGACGGTTATAAAATAAAATAAAGTAATTAATGTCACATACCGCTATATATATTCCTAAATATTTTACACTTTGATATCGTCAAAAATACTACTAAATTAATAATATTAATAAATTAATAATATTATTTTCAATAAAAAAGTTACAAAATGTGAGGAAAGCAACAATTTAATTTATAGTTATTATGAAGAACACTCAAATCACACATGATATTTAAATATCCGATTATGAAATTAAAACTAAAAATTATTTCTTGTTCAATCTTCAACTCTTTTTATATTTATTTATTTGTTTTATTTTTATNTGCAAACTAAAATAGTTGTCATTTTTTTGCAAACTAAAATAGTTGTCCTTTTTTTGCAAACTAAAATAGTTGTCATTTTTTTGCAAACTAAAATAGTTGTCATTTTCGTAAAAAATCTATATGGGATTAAAATACTTTTCTTTCGTTAAAAAAAACAAAACCTGATTTCTTCGTTTCTGTGAAATTTAGCAGACCAACGGTGCAAAAAAATTTATTTCTCAGGTTTTGCATCCACGAAAATATTTATTCAATTACAAAAATAATCGTGTATGTTACTCTTTTTCTTCCTTTTTTCTGTATTTTGTGAATATAATTTAGCATGTGCGTATCAGAAATTTTCTCGAAGAAAATCTCCGATTTTACTTTTTGAAATCACTCATTTTGGACGAAATTATTTGCATTTGTAAATTTTTAAACGTATCACGGAGGTAATGAGTATCATGTTTTATTTAATTTCTTTGAATTGAATATGACATGAGCAGAAAAGAAAAAAAAATTATTTCAGATGCTTGAGAATGTTTTTTTTGTTGCTATAATTCCTAATATGTCGGGGAAAGAAATTTTTGGTAAGATTGCGGCCCGCCATTTGACTGGTGTTGTAAATTGCGGCCCCAGGCCTCATGTAAGTTAGAAATCCCTGCTCTATATAATAGTCGATATATAATAGGTCTATATAATAGCTCTATATATAATGTTTTTTATATCATTTCTAAAAATGTAATCTTACACGATAAAATATAAAATTTGGACAAAAAAGGTCGAAAATATTTTGAGTAACAACAGTCATATGTTTAATCATGTTAGTTTGAGTGGGAAATCATGCATGAAGAAAAAGTGAATTGTCTATTTGTCTTCATATTGTTATTCACCCTTGCGTGGCTCCTCAAAATTTTCGAAAGAAATAAGAGAAGCGAAAATCGAAATATATCGCAAGTATTTTCTATAGAAAAATAAAAGAAAGATGTCTCAACACCCGCCAAAAAATTATTAATTAGCATAAAGAAAATGTCAAAAACGAAAAAACTGTCACCGTCCCCAGCTGAGAACTTTTTATGTTGACATATTTTCAATTTAACTTTTTCTCCAAACTTATATCCCAGCAGTGAACTGATCGTAAATACAAGGTTCCCAGTAAAACACCGGAGTCAAGCTTCGCTAACTGCGGTCAGTAAGCGGGTGGGGGACCACTTTGCCCAGTCGGCGTAGGGATCGAGGATGCGCGGTATCGGTCCTCGTTAAGCTGTTCTACTGTTAAGTATTCGACTTCGTGCGTAAGTCGTCGGGCTACCAAAGTAGGGGGGCATCCCCACAGCAGAGGATCAAAATTGTGATGGCATGCCTTCGGATCATCCTCATTGATGTTTCCCAGACCGTCACCAATAGCCCATTGGGCAGCTCTTATGCGACATAAATAAATAACCTACTTACCTCTAAGCTGAGAAAATATTAATAGCATTAATAGTTTATTAATAATTATATAAGTTCTTAATGGGTCCGGGATAGCCTTTTAGGTAGGGCACTGAGTCCATATCCAAGAAGTAATGGGTTCGATCACCGCCGGTCGCAGACTCCCCATGTAGTAAATGGTGACTGATGTTCGTTAAATCTATCGAGCCACGAAGTCCACCATGTTCCCATAACAAATCATACCTCTGGGGGTACTGATCCATGAATTTCCTTGTCTTCTGGATTGGCTCGAAATTACAAGGCTGCGGAGTTGAACATTAGTAGTCTTAAGCCCAAAATTGGGTCAGCTGTTCATAGACGGTTATAAAATAAAATAAAGTAATTAATGTAATACACCGCAATTCCGAAATATTTTAAAATTTGGCATCGTCAAAAATAATGATAGATTAAGATTATTTTCAAAGAAAAAGTTAAATATGAAGAGAAAAAAAACAATTTAATCTACAGTTGTGACAAACGAACATTCAAATCACAACGATCACAGCTGGTATTTAAAAATCCGACTTTAAATTAAAGCTAAGAATTTTTTCTTGTTCTATCTGCAGTCATTTTCAGATTTATTTATTTATTTCATTTTTATAATTTCATTAATATATTAAAAGCATTGTATATTTATTACAACTTTTGATAAATTAAGTAACACACTGTAGATTCTAAAAGCTAAATAAGTAGATTGAAAAGCCGCATCACTGAGATGCAATAAAATTCGTTGTTGCAATCAAATTAACGAGATAAAGGATGCAAATGATCAATCNTTATTATCATCAACTGAAATTTAGACCATTTTTCAACAAGCTTGAATGTTCCATACTTAAATAGAACTTCGGACGGATGATATATACAATATGGTGCAAACAAAATTTGTCGCCTATCAAAATGTCGATCACTATATAACCTAAAAAAAGGAGAAAAGAAAATAATGAAACGAAAATAATAAAATAAAAAGCATAAAACTGCGGGTTTAAAATGGTCTATAAAAAAAGTAATTTCATGTTTCCCTAATCTAAATATGATTCATCATTTTCAATAGACTTGGAAGAATTTTAGTGGTGATAGAAGCTTATAACGATAGTGATACGCTTTTAGCTTTTCGTTTTAATAAAATTCTCGTTTCGCTTAAATTAGTTTCCCCTTCTTAGCTAGTTTGAAAAGTGTTGTTCTTAAATATTTATTTTTAGTATCGTTGTTTTTATTGCCTTTTTATGTATTTCTGCTCATTTATTTATTTCAATTTTTGTGCGAGTTCTTATTAAAAAAATTTATTTGAAACTATTTTTAATATTTTTTATTATTTTCTATAAATGCATATGTTTATGCTGCCTAGAGAATCTTGACTTTGGCCAACTTAATTTTATAGCAAGGGATATTAAAGGAGTTGGGCAATTGTTTTTTCGGTTCTTATAAAACCCGACTTATATCTATTTTTTCTTAATAGAGTGTTTCTATAATTGATTATTATAAATGCTATTTGAGCTGCAGTGGCCAAGGAGATAGATAGAGAGTCAGGCTAACCGTTGGCAGTTTTCGTAGTTTTTATCTATATGTAGCGCAAATATTGGCTAGTTCCATCAAAAAGTCCTCCCCGAAGGCATGTTTCTCTCAATACTTAATATAAGAGTTCTCTTGTCTTCTAGATGGGTTCCAAATTACGAGATTACGGAGTTAAACATTGGCAGTCTTAAACTCAAAATAGGGTAGACTATTCAACGACGGTTATGAAAAAGAATGAAAATTTTTTGATATAGCAAGTGCATAAATAGAAAAGAGAAGATGGAAAAAAATGCGAATCTAGGGAGTTTGCTTCCCAATAAAGTGGCCAAGGTTCGAATTACAGATGCAGGAGATTGATACACATTTTTGCTCCTGCTTTGCACAATATCCTCGGTGACAGTCGGATAATGGGTTAGGATTAGAATCTTCAGGATAACTATAGAGGACTTCGTGATTTACTGTTCTCGTACAGCAAATGTGAGCTAGTTCTATTAAAAATTTCTCATCGAAGGATAATTTGCCCCAATGCTTGATCCAGAAGTTCCCTCGTCTTCTGGGTTGGGCACAAAATTGCATGGCAGACATTAATATTCATAAACTCAAAAAAGGTTAGCTATTCGACAACGGTTATAAAATAAAATATGAATTATCACTAAAATTATTAGGTGAATTGGTGTATGGGAAAATTAGTGAATTCATGTATTTGTTGGTTAACAGGTGACTCATTATCTTTCATCCAATGAGAAAGTTTCACATCAAGAATGTGGTCTGTATGAATCGCACAGCTTTCGTCAACATTCAAAGTCCTGAGTCCTCTTATTCTTTTTTATTGTGGGTACATTATATATTTAAAACCGTTGTTTATTTCAGTCTAAAAAGCATTAAACGGACACGTGATAATTCTTATTACTTTCCTATTTCTAATCATTCACTGTAACTTTCATTTTTAACTAAAAACAAAAACGTTCTTCACAAAGTGCAAGACAATCCAATATAAATATTTTATTTAAAACAAATATACTTATAGGAAGCAGCGCTGATTTAAATGGATTTTTATGGGATTAAAAAACTTTTCACAAAAATAAGATTTGATTTGATTCCTTTCCCGTCTATCATTTTTTTCTTCATTTTTTTAAATCCCAAACAGAATGTTTCTGATTACAGTGTATGAAGTAAAAAAAAAGTAAAAAAACAATCCAACTAAGTGAATTATTTCGCTTCCTTACTTGAAGCTTAATATATTTTTTATTCCAAAACTTTTTCAAAATTGTCTATCTTTTCCTGGAGGAAAAATCCATTCTTCCAACTTCCTTTTTTCGGAAAAGAGCATTATGAAAGTAGCGGTAGGGAAAATCCCTATCCTTGTCCCAATCGCCTCAGGAATCCCAACTGCGCGCAAGCGCAATTTTCTCCCTTCAAATACCTTGCTCCTCCTCGTTATCCTCCGAAGAGAATTCAGTTAGTTATTCGAAGGACTGATATGGAAAAGCTCTCCGTGGTCACAGTTATGGAAACCATGTGATTGACTCCAGATATACAAGGAAATTCTGCTGACGTCATAAGCGAACGATCTTCCTTTGGAATAAACAAATTAGATATTTTCTAGAGTTCAATACACGGTATCGTTTGATTAAGTAGTTATTTCTCTTTGAATTTCGAAACAGTTAATTTTAAGATACTTCAGAAAGAATTTAATATCATGTTTTTGAATATTATTTTCGTTGTTTATTATTTGAAAAGAATTTTGTTTAAGTTTTTGCTAGATGATTTTAATGATTAATTCATTTTTAAAAATCGACAACCTGTGTACTGCTATATTGTTCATGCTTTTTGTTTAAATAATTATTACTGCATATTATTACGTATTTTATTCTGAAGCAAATATATATATATATTAGTTTTTAAGCTAAAAAAACAGTATTTAAAAAATCGTTTTCAGATACGATTTTTGAAATAAATATTTAATTTTTTTGTCAAACGAGATTTCATTCCTTAAAGTTGCATTGGAATTTTTCATTTGCAATTCAAACTTCCCGAAAAAGTTTTTCAACTAATTAAAGTGTAAAGTTTTTCTACAATATAAAAAAATATGGATTGTAATGTAAGAGTTAACTGAGATAATCATGGTCAGGAAAAATTATTTACTTCGTTTTAAAAGATATATGTAAAAAATTATTTTGCCTAACCAGGTAAAAGTTTGAACTTTTTGTTTTAATGATTACAGTTGATGTTTAAGTTTTTTATTCTATGCATTTACTGTTTGCTCTAAACTGTCACATTTTTGTTATAAATTGAAGTCATATTGCAATAAACTTTCAGGGTTTTAAATAAATGATATATTTAAATTTTTTTTAAGTTATGTTTTAAATAAGTGTCAGTATTTTTTTATTAATTTATAACACCATAATTTCGCTAGATATGAATTATTTACCAGGTAGTTATGAATCATTAATATATTGAATTAATAACTTATTAAAATCAAAATAATGATTAGGGTTTAACTACAAAAAATAAATTTACATAATATATAAATATTATAACATATTTATATAGGAGTAATATTTTTCTCATTGAATAAATTCTCCAGATATGTATAAAATGCATGAACAATATAATAGTACAAGCATACTAATTTTTAATTGATCATAAATTTTCGTTAATAAATAGTCATACTATAAAGTAAATATTCTTATTAAACATTTTCCGAGCTTAAATTTATTAGCTAATCTTTTTAGAACAGTTAATATTTTTATAATTAGCTCATCTATAAGGTGATAATTTTTCTAAACAATGCATTGCACTATACTCAAAATTCAAAGTAATATATTTGGGTGATACAGATGGAATGAAAAAGTTAATGATTACATTTGAAGTCAAATATTTTATATTAGAATCTATTTCATTGTTCAAATACTTTTGACTATTTAATTAAAAATATAAATTTACTGACAAATAAATTTATTTTTTATAAACGATCGAAGAGTTTCTTAGAACAGTTTTAATCAGGAGATGGTGTAATTTGCGAAATATAAGGGAACTAAATAAAAAAAATTGAGGGAACTAAATAAATAAATTATTTTTTGTTTTTACTTTGAAAGATAATTAAAACTGAAAATACAGAGAAGAATGAATAAATAAACGAAAAGAAGAATTAACGAAAAAAGAATTTTTCAGATACTTTTGAAAAATTAAGACTAATTAAGAGGATATTAAATAAATGATTTTTATAACTTTGCTCTAAACCAGGAAGCAGTTGTTGCTTAACAAAATAGATGAAAATATTGGTTTCAAGATATTCGAATTAAAAACTTGATTTAAGATTTTCAAACTAAAAATGGATAATTTGCAACCAGAACTTATAAAAGAAGAAGAACTAACCATCGAACCAGAAATAGTTGTAATAAAAGAAAATACAGACATAGTTCCTTCAGTTGACAAACAAGAGTCACCTCCAAACATAAACATCATAAAAGATAACACCAGTAGTCAGCAAGAACTACGTGAGGGTATTATACTACTGATAACATCGGATACAGGCAGTCAGCGTTCATTAACAGGTTCACCCAATAATCTTTCTGAGTACTATTTGCTGCCTGTATCTTCAGAAACTCTCACAGCCCACAGACGACACTCTTTGAGAGATCAATCCGATAAAAATCATCACCACCACCACCAAGAAAGAAAGGCTTCGTGTCCTGATACTGGACTACATGTTAGTCCACTTAAAAGTAGAAGAAACAGCTCCTGTAGTCGAAATTCTGAGTTAGACATCAATAAAGACAGATTAACTCCGTCCTCCTTTTCAAGTAGACGTGCCAGCAACGCAAGCGTTTGCCATTCAAGAAGATCCTCCAATTGCAGCATCGCTGGAGTACATCGCAAGAATCGCAGCAGGAGATCCAGCGTTAGTAGCGTTAGTCATAGTCGCAGATCTAGCTCACCCAGTCACAAGTCTAGCAGCAACTGTAGTCGTCGATCTTCGCACGTAGATTCTGATGATGATTCAATTCTTCATCACCACCATCATCATAGGGGATCCAGGACCAGCTTGGATCCACTACATCCAGGCTCTATAGCTTTCGTTGATATTAATGGTGTCAGTAGGGACTCGAACTTACTCCCCCATCAGGCAAAAAATGGACTATCTGAAAATGAGGAATTAGAAGTTAATGGCATACCACAAAGTCACAGAAAGATTATCATCATGGTTATTGGATCTATATCGATCTTCATTTTGGTGATGTCGGTGGTCCTTATTGCTGTTTCATTGTCTTTGTCGCCGACTATTGACGATTTGGGTGAGTAAATATTTAACATATTAATTTAATAATTGAATGCTTTATTGCCAGACAGCGCTAAGTCATAAAAATTAAAAGAATGTATCCAACTAGTTGGAAATTATTTTAATACGTGTCACGAACAGTGTTTGGCTGTCGCTTTCACTTTAGTTACTTGTAATTAGATCAAAAGAATATAAAACATATATTTTAGATTTATTTTAATCTGAAAGTACTTTTTTAGTAATTAAAAGCATGACAATTTTACCACACATTTTCAGTTTCAAGAGAAACATAAAAGCATAGAAAATCACTGCCACTGAAAATCATTTATCACTGTCTTGCAATAAACCATTAATTGAAGGTATTTATCCTGATTAACCTTTTTGCTGGATACTATTTTCACAAAAAATATGAACAACTTTTGAAATGTTTACACTGATAGTGTAAAGAACGGTGGTGATCGAAACCATAAAAAAACGCAGAAGCTGAAAAACGGAATCATATATTTTGAAATAATAATATTAACTTAAAATAAAGCTGCCATAAAGTTTCACTGGTCACATTATCATCCACTCATCATCAAATCTCAATAATAAAAATACTAACAGAAATGTTACCATACTTTGAACACTTCATGTTTGTATTTTTCATGTTCTTTCAGCACTGAATTGTCATTTGTAAATCGAACCTTTAAGGCCAAACTCTTTTTGGCTGTCCCTTTATAGAAAGTTTAAGTCAATTTCTCAGTCTTCAAAGAGTTTCTATGTACTATTTTCGTGCTATGGTGACATCTTAATCTATAGCTGGTAGATCCAAACCTTATGATTTGGAGTAACATTTTAAGAGAAAAAAGTTATTGGCAAACTTGAATATTCAATCACCAATGGTGAGCTAGCAGTGTATTTTTCGTGCTTTGTTTTAAGAGATTTGAAGAAAAAAATATGGAAAAAACGATCACGGATATTGGTGTATACTTTAAGAGGTTTGAAATCATGCCCTTACAGAAATGTAAGCTGTTTTTTAGTTTTATTAGAGGTTGTTTGGAAGTTACATGGTTGATTCGGGGCTTATTTGGAGTTAACCTCCTCAAGTGCATAATCGAGGTGCATGATGTTGTTTTTTATTCAAACTTGAGGATGTTTCGAGATTATGGAAATCTACTTAAAAGCAACCAGCTTAGGGAGGTTGTGTTTGAGATTTACGGGATAACATTTCAAGCAAATAAATATAGTTGAGGTAGGAATTATTTCATCCGATCTCAACTACAAGTGTTGCTGGGTTATACACGAGGTTGAGTATAAAATGTGTAAATGAGGTTGAAATTGAGATTTATTACTGAGTTTATTTTTGGTTCCAGATATATCCTTATTTTCTACCTAAGGTGTATGTTTTTACATCTATCAACCTCAAAAACATCTTATTTTTTGTAAGGGTGGTATATATTACTAAACGGGTTTTTTCCAAATTTATTTGAATGATTTGAAATTGTAGCCTAGCGTTGTGTTATCTCAAACATTCCTTATATAAAGCAGACGTATTTAACATAAGTTAAAACTGAATCTTCTAGTTATTAAAAATATCTAAACTGAAAGAAAGATTTCTTGTCATTAATATTTCCTTTAAATAAAAGGGTTCTAAAAGAGTTTTAATTTATTTATGCATCTTTGCTTACATTTTTTACAAGTATCTTACCTGAAACATAATTTTATCCCACTTCCAAAAAATCAGCTTTCTGAAACCTTAATAAAAATAGTTTTTCAAACTGCCTCACCAAAATCACTTAACAAGTTCTACTAAATTGATTATCTTTCATTAAAGAAAAACTGAAAATTCAAGAGGCTGTACTACATTGTTCTAAAATTTATTATGTAATAATTATTTAATTTTTTTTAAATCGTTTTCTCGTAGGCTGATAAAAAATTTTCGAAAGGTTTGTGGTTAAGACTTAATAGCATTTCTTCAAATTAACACATAAAATTTTGAAATACGAGCAATTAAAAAATATCTTACTTTTTTAGATAATGGCTTGGTTCATTTAAAAAATAATCTTTCAAATATTTTAAAATGATTACAAATTTGGCTACCGATCTCAAATTAGTTTTTCTGAAAATATTAAATAAATGAAAAGAGTAAAAAAAATCATATTCGATGAATAAAATTCTTTATAATAAATTTTTACGGAAGAGTATTATAACATTTAATTACTCTCGTTAATTTTAAAGGAAAATAATAAAGAATATATTTTCTAATTATTACTTTTTAATAACTAAGTTCGTGAAAAATTTTCAGCGAAATAAAAAGCTTAGTTAAAAATTCATCCTTTAAGTTTCAAAGAAGGGTGAAATATTTTTTCTACCGTTTTAAATTGTTCCTGGAGGGTGTATAAATTTAACTAGTTTTCAATTTCCTGGAAAATATAATGAAGTTAATAAATATTGAAGAAAATTCTCCTTTTTTTATTTTCTTTCTCATTTTGGCCATGCATTAAAAACCAAGCTAATTATATTGAGGAGATTCTTATCCGCTCTAAATAAAAAATAATTAGGATTTAAATTACTGGATTGTATTTAAAGTATTCGTTAGAAAAAGTATTTATATGAAATTTATAATTATACGTGCATATATTAAACAATTTTTATAATTAACTATTTCGTAAAGTGCATACAAGGAAATATGTAGAATTGTACGCGTTTTCTTATATTTCACAACAATTATGAAATTGTAAAAATCGTAGTTTTTTTTAATCTAAGTTTAAAAAAAAGAAGAATTTGAATATTAATTAAGTGGTCCTTCCCACTTCTTTTCTGCAACTGAAGTAAATAAATAAAATAAAAAAATTTATAATCAGGAAGTGAGAAGTTGAGGGAGTCAGGTAAAGTAAAGTAGGTATAAAATAAAGCTTTTTTTATGGAAGGCTCTAAAACTGAATTAATAAATTTAATTTACCGAAAATGTTTATGCATTTTACAAAATTCGGATTCATGTAGAGATCAACTGATGCCTGGTGGCTGAGTGTTAGCGCTTTGCTCTCCCCTGCCACGGGTCCTGGGTTCGATCCTCGGGCCGGGCAAGATTGACTCAGCCTTTCATCCCTTCAGTGGGTCGATGAATGAGTACCAAGTTGATTGGGAACTAAACACTGGGGGTTGCGCGTTCGGCTGACCACCTGGCCGGAACATCTCCTCCTGCACCTCAGAGCCCAAGGTCAAGAAAACTGAGTTGGGCACAGTAGGCTTTGGCTCTCTATGGGCTGTCGCACCACTGAGTTTAGTTTTTTTTTTATAGAGATTAACTATAAAGCACAACTTTATCTATTTTGCTTGATTGATTCTTTACAGTAATACATCCAAAGAAACATGTTTTGATAAACCCACTTTACCTTGTAGTGGGGTAAAATGGTTATCGTTCTAAAGTAAGTGTAGACTCCATTAAAAAATGTATGTAAATATTGTTTTAGAAATGAAAGTGCGCTTAAATAAATGTATTTGTATTATATTTAAAATAAACAAATATTAAAAAAATTCATATTATTAAAGGAAAGAGTTAACGTTTTATGGCCATCTAATTCACTTAGGATGCTGTATATACTGCTGAACTCTACAATTTTTTCTCAATAAGCAGGAAGAGTATAACACTGTTTAGTACATGTGAAATATAAATGAGTGCATAAAATTAATATCCGTAGTGGTAATTTATAGCAGTATGTATATGTACTTTTGATCAATTTAATTATTTTAACGAAATTGTTTTGCTTTCTATGAAAAAACTGCTATATGAAGGCAGAAACTTGAGTGAAAACTCTTATATACGAGGGTTGTAAATTAAATAGTGGCAACTTAACCTTGAAACTCACAGAAGGGCGGGCTTGCGTAAATAGGGTATGGGTGCGGTGAGGTGGCGCTGTTGTCGATGTGTTGAGTGCAAAAAACAGTCGATTTACTTAGAAGGGAAGTTGTTGCGCTGCGTTAAAGTGAGGAGTTTCGTTTCCATCGCTCTAAAGCATGTTGTGAAAAAGCTTAATGACGAAAAAAGACGAGATGCTTGAACCCATCGTGCTACTGTCCTATACGGTAAAACATTTGCTCCACAGGCTTCCACTAATCCTCAATAGCATTCTGTTGCATTTTTGCCACGGGCAACCTCGATTGTAAGCCACGACCGCTGATCATCTTTTGAAAACATGCTTTAGAGCGATGGAAACGAAACTCCTCACTTTAACGCCGCACAACAACTACCCTTCTAAGCAAATCGACCTTTTTCTGCACTCTACACATCGACAACAGCGCCACCTCACCGCTCCCGTATCCAATTTGCGCATGCCCGCCCTTCTGTGAGTTTCAAGGTTAAGTTGCCATTATTTAATTTACAACCCTCGTATTTTTAAGTCATATACCACTACATTTAGTCATAAACCATCTTAACCCCACCTCAGAAATCAATTCATAATAAATAGAATTTTGAAATTTATTCTTAAATTTATATTATTATTACGTTCTTTAGATGTCTCTCTACCTGTTTGAACTAAATTTAATAGTTTTTGCCCGTTTTTAATAATATTAGAATAAAGTTCATCAGCAGTTTAAACTAACATACTGTTGGGGCGGAGTTATCGACCATGCCAACCTTCATCTATCAAAAGGTACCGATTAAGATTTAAGGCCCTCGCTATTAATGAAATTTTTACCATTTATAAGTTTTATAAACTTTGAAATAAATGATAATCCGGTGGCACGAGGTCAGTGCTATATGGGGGGGGGGACATAAATAACAAGAAAATTGTTTTACAGCACGACAATTGTATTTTTGTCCTCTTTAATCTTTAGAAAAGAGCACGAAACTACTGAAATTTTGTTAGACAGTTATGTCGCATTCCGCCATATAGCTCCGACCTTGCACCATCGGATTTTCATTTATTTTGAAATTTACGAAACATTTTAAGTGGTAAAAACTTTGATAATAACGATGATCTCAAAATCAAATCAATTTTAAGCTTTTAACTTTGAGCATCACGCTTTCATGAAAAAAAAATGGAAAATTTCGCTATTTTTTCACTGTAAACCATAACTGAGAGTGTTGAATGACCATTTTATCACTATTTTCCAGTGCATTCCTTATCACACCTTTAAACAAATTCTATTCTCTTCACTATAACGATATGATCGCCAAGTGGTCAGAAGTTGCCTCCAGAAATTCTGGTGTTTTAGGATGCTTTACTATTTTTTTAGGTTGATTTATTATTAAAAATCATTACTTTTTTCACATTTTTATTTTCTTCTATCTTTTCCCTCTTTCAATGATGCTTTGAATGCAACTTTAGAAATATCATTAGAAAATTCCTAAGTGTTTCTCGTAAAAGTTTAAAGTGGCGGATATACTTCTTCAAGCGTGAAATATTCGCTTTATAAGCAAGAGCGTTCCTGGAATGTTTGTAATATTAAGAAAATTTTCGTTAAGGCTTTAAGTGTAAGTATTTCAAGTATACTCAAGTTATTATAATTCAAAGGAGAGAACTTCTATGAATTTTGAATTTGAATGTTATATGATTAAAGGAATGAAATTTATTAAGCAAAATCTACTTTAAAAATATAATCAGCATAAAATGCATGGGAAGTTTGTCTAAGCCAGTGATTCTCAACCACTGTACCGCGGCACTTTTGTGTGCCGTCAAATATTAGAAATGATACAAAAAAAATTATAATACTTTATTCTATTATGAGTAAAGTTTAAATTAAAGAAAAGTGTATATACAATATATATTTTTTATAATTTCTCCAGGCCTTAACCACGTGAACATCTTTGTCGGCGATTGTCTTGTCTCTGACAATCTTAAAATAAGTTAAAATAAGATGGAAGTATTTAAATTGTATATGACGCACAATTTTAAAAAATGTTGTAAGAACTTATCATTAAAGTAAGCTATGCAATTAATAAACAAATTAACAAAGGATAACTAAAAAAACAAATATATAAAACCAAATTAACAAAGAATAACTGACAAAAATTAAGCTAACAATTAATGATCAGCAAAAAAACCAGTTAACAAGAAATCACCCAAATATAACAATTAATACATATAGAAAGCAAGCTAACAATTAATAACTAGCAAAAAATAAATAACTGTTAGCTAACAGATAAAAAATTGGTCAAAAGAAATAATTAATCCCTTAATAAATGTGCTTTTGTAGTACATATTATTTTATTTCACATTCAAAATTATTATCACAAACTATTCAACACAGTGTAAAATAGGTAATTAGCCTACTTTTAATCTAATTTTTTTCATTGTGTGCCGTCAAATTTCGAAATCGTTAAAAGTGTGCCGCAACGAAAAAAAGGTTGAGAATCACTGGTCTAAACCTTTTTAAAGTTTCATAACCAAATGAAATAGCTTTAACCTTGATAACCTTGATCAGTTAACCTTGATTCATCTTTTTTTTTAAAAGCCTCATTTGCCATTAGTTAAGAGATTAAAAAAGGTTTCTTTACTTTCGTCTTTTAAATATTAGTTTGAAATTTTAATTGTCTATTTTTTTTTCTTAAATTAGTTATTATATTAAGATTCTATAAAATATAAATAAAAGATTGTAATTACTTAAACATCCTGTATATTGATTTTAACAGTAAAATTTTAGTATTAGGGGATTGTCCCCTCTTTTTTCTCTTTGAATAACATTTTGAACGATTTTCCAAAACTCACACCCGATTTGAGTTATAAGCAATGAAATACTGCCAATGGATTGAATAAGAAAATAGAACAGATATTAATCCCTTAACGATCGGTTAATTTTCATGAAAACGGTCATAAAAGTGCCTATTTTTTTATCCTTGAAAATTATATAAAAATATGCGTATGAGCAATATATATATTCATTTTTAATTTTTGATTTGTTTTTAGCTTGAAATTTTAAAAAATTAAATTTTTAGGAAAAGCCAACATTACTATGACTTAATTTTGGTTTTCTAGCAAGCAAGGAAAATTTTAAAAATCTGTGTTTCAAGCATTAGAAAAGAATTTTACTAAACTTACGTATAATATAAATAAAGATTAGTAATTTTTTCCTGCGTGATAAATTTCAAAGCATGAGATACAGAGGCCAACGTCACAATTTGGACAGTAGTACCGAGCTTCCTGCCTACATCTCTTATTGCTGACATCTATCTACAATTACCATAAAAATATATTGGTACTGCCATCCAACCCGGAAATATCACGGGAGCGAGAAATAGAGGGCGAAACCTCACCCCGTTTTTTTCAAGGGAGCGAGAAGGAAGGGGTTAAACACGAAAAAAGACGCATTTTCTTTTTTCAGCAATATTTTTAGCTTTGTTGTTTCATGTTATATTTGTTGTCTCCATTCGTTCAATTTACTACTTTCATAATCAGAACTGTACTCCCAGTTCATTCGATTAAACGCAGTAGAACCATTTTCAATGAGTATTTTCTTTTCTAATTACCATTCAAGCCTTGAAGAAAGAAATTGTGCACTATATGAACGAAACGCAGTCTCTTTTGTGAAAAATAATGGTCACTGAAAACGTCGCCTAAAGAATAACACCGTGGAGGTAATTTATCCAATATTTTTGCATTCCGCATAATTTATGAATCAGTAAAAAAAATCCCAATTTTTAATTAAAAATGTGAGTTTGGGATCAAAGTTATTGATGGATTCAATTTTTGGGAATTCCCATAGTTCACGTAATTGTTCACACCATGCCTAAAATTTACAAATAATAAGTTCTCCAGAGTGCTTACTATGTTCTATAATTCTTCTATTTGCAATTCAGTGTTTTGAAACAACAAAATAATTCTTACAGATTGTATGAAATGGATCCCTTAATAATGATTAAATCCAGTCTCGCGTTTTATTCCGCTGAATTTTGGAGATAGCAAAAGCCAACGCAGTAATCTGTGCCGTAGTAGGCCAGTGGTTACAGAAATCGAACTGTGATCCGGCGAGGCCGGAGTCCACTAAGACCCACACCGAGTACATACGATATACGTGCTCGTAAAATCTGTGGAATCGTAAAATCCTGTGGTCAGTCGCTGAGCAGTATCATAGGTTCAGGGAACTGGAGAAAATTTCCTTCCTCTTCAATTCTATGTCTAAATTGAGGTAGTGGAATCACGAATGAGATGTGCTACCATCTATTCATGAGGTTGCGATCAAAGACGTATTTTCACCCTTGTGGTACTCTCTTGTAAAATGAAGGACGCGCCTTCCTGACTTAATTTGCAAAAGGCCAATGGTTGAAAAAAACGTGGTTTGCTCTAGTGTCATTAAAAACAGCGTGTAATCAGACCAAAATATTGTAATTTTTGAGAAATATATCCGACAATTTAAGTGAAATATCTATTCCAAATTAACTCACTACGCGTTTTATAATTCCATTATTCATTCAACAAATCGCAAGAGATTATAATTACTGGAAGTACTATCTATATTCTATAATTCTTCTATTTAAAAAATAACGTTTCCGAACACCTTTGAAACCTACATGGATTTTATTAAAAATAAACTCTTACTATGATTGAATCCAGTTTCAAGTTTTATAATACAAAAGTAATCAGACCAAAATATCATTATTTTTCTAGAAATACACATCACTCTTAACAGCTATTCCACATAAGCACGGTATGTGTCCCAGAAAGTCATAACACGCTAAGAGAAAGCACTAAAAGGGGAATACTATAATCTGGGACACATTACATGCCCTACCCCGTCGGAGAAGATAAATGCTAACATACGTTTTTATGCTTTTCTCCGACTGCCCCCGACATGACCCCGTTCTTATCACGTATCCTTTGGAGCAGAAAAGAATCATTTTCTTTCGATATTATGTCGCTTATTCGCCAAATAACCTTGTTATATCTTTTTTAAGAATGGTATGGCTTATGAAATAAAAGTGGCATATCCATGAATGTAATTTGGCAGCAAAATGGTGAGAGAAGTATACTTTAGTATAATGAGAATGTTTTTTTTATTTAGTTAAAAATAGTTTGATGCTTGGCGTGATAATGTTTACGTCAAGAATAATAATTTTCCTATTAATAAGAAAAGTTTTCACTGTGCTAGCAATCGTTATGCTTGAAACTGTTGCTTTTTTTACCAGCATTGTTATATAAAATAAAATTTTGTATAACATTTGCTCTAACTTGTGCCTCTACCACATGTGCATCTCTAGTGCCTGTAAACGTTATTTTACACTCTATTTTTTGCACTGCAAAACTTGATTCTGAACTGTAAGACTTGAAGTTACGAAGATATGTAAAAACGTATTTAAAGTACCATGGATTAAACAAAATAAAGATCAGATAATTAGTTTCGAAATTCTAACAACTATCTATATATATATTTCTCTAATACGGCGACAAAAAAAAAGCTTTATTACAACTCCCCGAAAGGCAACGCTAGAAAATCGACCAATGATTGCCGCTAAAAATGTCGCATGCCAAATCTAGCTGAAGTGGCTCAACATATAGCGCTTTTAAAAACGGAAACTGAAATAACCAGAGAGAGCATTCTCACCAAATGTGATCTCTTCCGAATTTCACCCTATCAGCTGCGGCAATCTCATACTATTAAGCTAGGCAGAAGTGAGTAGTCTTTGTCGATAGATCTCTATTTTAGTATTTTGTCGAAAGCGCTTTTTTTTCACGAATTTATGTATTACGAATTTATTTGACTATAAATTATGGAAAATTTTTCAACCTTTTTAAAGAGACATCAGTTTTAGAAATTTTTTACTATAGCACATTTCTAATAGGTTTAACGAATTACATGTTATTTATTTGAATTCAAATGTATCTTAATGACTTAGTATTTACTAAAAAGATGTAATTTTTTTTTAAAAAAAAAAGCTGTTACATGGATTTGAATGATTGTTTCGAATTCTTAGAATTTTGTGCATATGCTACGTACCTAAGTTGGTAGCGAGCGAAGCGAGCTTGGTTTGCGACGCAAACCATATAAGATTGCGTAGCAATTTTCGGGTGGTGGCGAGCGTTAGCGAGCAGGGGGCGCAGCCCACTTGTTGGTTATATAACTGTTAAACTTGCAGTAAAAAATACTATGACAGGCACTTTTGAGGCCAAAAAATGCTATTACATTATTAAAATTTCTGGAAAGTCTATTTTTATTTTTAAACTTTGAAAAGAAATTTATCCGATTATATCCGATATTATATTAAATTATTTGCTGATATTATTATAATTATCCGATATTTTAATATCTGATGAGGATATATTGGGAAAAACATCAGTTTTTGGAGTACCGGGCAGTGGCAGTTAACCTTAAAAAATCATTGATGTAGGGCATACGTGGCAAATATATACCAGGCAGTGGCACTTAACTACACTTAGTATATATTTCGGACATTTACCAAAGCGACTATGTGGTTGTCAGTATTCATTGGTGAATGAAAGCATATATGTATAATAATTATTACTTCTTTTTTCCATGGTACTGGTGAAGTTTATCTTCAATGATACATCTTTATTTTTTGCTTTCCGCCCCACTTTACCAGAATTTATTGCATTCTTTTTTTCATGTTTCTTCTTATGAAATTTTCTCATCAATCTTCTTTTTCTTAATGCATTATTAGCTATTTAATTGTGAATATAGAATAAACCAAAATATTTTTAAGTAGTTTTAAACTAAAAGTGTTTTACATAAATATAGGCTAATTCGCAATATAAATAAATTAATAAGTGTTAATCTGAAAAATAATTTTTTATTGCATATTTTTTTTTCTATTTAATTGGAACATCTTTCTAAGACACAAAGTAAAACTGATTAAAAAGCAGAAAAAGGAAAGTGGAACCCAGAAGATTCTATTATTTTTATATTTTTCGCATCGTTCTAAAAAAGGAATAAAAAAAGATATCACAGTTTTTTTTATCTTTGATGCTATGACCGCAAAGTAAAATGCTATGTATGCAACTAAGCTTCATTAAATATATAAAAAGTAATCCCATTATCTCAAGATGCATAAAAAAGATATTAAACAGAAAGTACTTGTGTGATGAGATCTAAATGTCGTGTACGCTAAATACTAAAGCGAGCTTCATGAATAACTCTTGATCTAGAGCTTGTATTTTTACGTATCAAGACACTATCTCATTGTTATGAAGGATCCAAACTTAAATAAGTTTACTAATTTGTGTTGATGAATTTATGCTCACACTAAAAAGACTGGTGGGACCAATATGACGAGTTTTTCAATACTCTGTAATTCGGAAACTAACTTTCTGAAAGTGTTGAATGTTTCTGATAACTTAATCAAATTTAAGTGCTTATTTGAACATTCATGTGTTAGCCTTATAGAAATCTATCTATATACACCGAAGAGCCATTACATTATGACCACTCTTCTAATAACATGTAGGACCACCTTTAGCCCTCAAAACTGCTAGCACCCGCCGTGGCATTGATTAGTGCTTACACAAGGTGCTGATAGGCAGTCTGAAGTATCTGGTACCAAGCGCACACCCACTGGTCCAGCAATTCCCTCACATTGAGAGGGGGTAGCGTGGCAGCACGAATTTGGTTTTGCAAGTAGGACCACAAATGCTCTATTGAATTAAGGTCAGGTGAATTTGGGGGCCAAGACATGACTTAAAAGTCACTGGAATGTTCCTCAACGATACGACCCTTATAACATGGTGCATTATCCTGTTGGTAAACACCATCACCGGCAGGAAAAACTGTTGCCATGAATGAGTGAACCTGCTCTGCAACTATGTTCAAATAGCTTACAGGCGTCAGGGATTGTTCTATGAGGATTATGGGCCCTAATGTGTCCCATGAAAGCATTGCTCCTGCGCAAGAAGCCATGAAAACCTGGGCGAACCCATTATTATAGATGGAGGGTGGTCATAATGTAATGGCTCTTCGGTGTATGTCTTATACCTAAATGACTGAAAGTATCAAAGTTGGTCCCATAACCCCTGTTAGTTTTAGGTATAGATATAATCCCCATATAAGATCCTCCATTTTCATTTAAAAAGGGAAAAAGAGTATTTCAACATATCTATAATTATTTATAGAGAAAAAAAAACTCAGCGGCGCGACAGCCCATAGAGGGCCAAGGCCTACTGTGCCCATCTCAGTTTTCTTGACCATGGGCTCTGGGGTGCAGGAGCAGATGTTCCGGTCAGGTAGTCAGCCGAACGCAGAACCCCCAGTGTTTAGTTCCCAAGCATACTTGGTACTCATTTATCGACCCGCTGAAGGGATGGAAGGATTTATAGAGTAAACGAAACTGAATTATCTAAGAAAATAATGAGAACGAATAGTTGAAAATCCAGTGTTCCGTTTAATCAAATATTTTCCTTAACGAAATTAAATAAAATACCATACAATTTCAATGATCTATGATTTTATTAAATTAATTATGATTATATTTTAAGATTTGCATGTCTGAGTGATCTACACACAACCACTCTAGGAAGGGTCAGTCTTTCTAGGTATACAGTAATGGTCAGTCTTTCAAGTGTTAAGCTTCAATATGAGACACAGAAACGGACTTTCTCTAAACTAACTAACTTTTTTCATGTATAGAAATAGATTTTTTACTTTCAGACCCTAACCTGGGCAACATGATTTCAAACGTTTAGGTGGGAGAGCGGTCAAAGGTTTGAACCCCTTGATAATAATTCAGCTTTTATTTTATTTTGCCATTTCTTAGTTCCATTCTAGCTCTGTTCTAGTTCTCCGTTTGCATTCTAATTAAGCGATTAGAAGGTTTTTCACACACAATTATTAAAGTTGTATATCCAAAAATAATTTCACATTAAAATACTTTTTATATAATTATTATTTTAGTTTTTACTGAACAATTTATAGTTTATGAAAATAATTTTGAATTGTAAAATGTACAAGTTTTTACACCTATTTCATATACGTAATCCCAATCGACGAAATTCAAAATTTAAAGATTCTTAGTTGAGTAATTTTTGTAACATAAAAAATTTACAATCTTAATTTCCAGTTTTACTATTCAGAAACTATTCGTCTGTTTTCAATCAAATAAATAATTCAAAAAAGAATTGCCTAAAATTATCTTTGAATAAATGAATTTTATAAATTCGTGCAGTACGTTTTTTAGTCACTAAGGAACTTTCCAAGATATTGTAAACTGCACGAAAACTAGAATTAGCAGAAGTAGAATAAACTTCTAACCGCTTTGCTGACTTAGCTATTGGAACCATATTTTCTATATTGTCATTGCAACTCTTAGTTTGAAGAACGAAATTTCAAATATTTCGAAAAAGGATAAGTGCCCTTTCTTTGTCTAATTTTATAATTATAAAATATTATCTGCACTACTCGTTAAAAAAAAATAATTTCATTGGCTTCAAAAATATGTAAATATAAATAAGAGTCGATATGTTTCAAATGCTCGAAAATAGGGGCCCATTCTCAACACTTGAAATATGTCGATTTTAATTTCCAACTGCATAATTTCCAACTGCATTTTGCTAAACAGATATCTTATTCCGTCAGTTTCTTAGTATTATTAAATATAGCAATAAAGAAAACGAAGGAAATAAAAATAAAAATATGACCACCGAAGCCGACGTCTTCAGGGGGTACCGGCCTCGGACGCCATAAAACAAAACCTTTTCTATTGAGAGAGAGGCAAAATTAAATACCAAAAGTAACTCTCTCAGTATCCCGAAGGTTTTGTATAAGTCCAGGAAAAAATACATGAAATACATAAAACCAATTCAGATTTTTTTTTCAATCTGCACATTTTAATAGAGGGCGTTGCTTTCTTTTGTTTTAAGTGTTTCCTTTGCAATTAGTTTGCTTGTGAAATCGCCGTTTGACCGGTTTAATGTGAGTTTGTATTTTCTCAAACTTTTGTTTGAATTTCTTTTCGGAATTGGTTTTATGTATTTCATGTATTTTTCCCTGGACTTATACAAAACCTTCGGGGTACTGAGAGATTTACTTTTGGCGTTTAATTTTGCCTCTCTCTCAATAGAAAAGGTTTTGTTTTATGGCTTCCGAGGCCAGTACCCCCTGAAGACGTCGGCTTTGGTGGTCATATTTTTATTTTATTTCCTTTGTTTTCTTTATTGCTATATTTATTCTTTCTTTAGAAAATTCTGCTGCTTTTAAGGGCGTTTCTTACAAAGATAGTTTTTTCAATATAGAATTAAATATTTTTTATTTTTTACTATTGGTATTATAATTTAATCACCTGCACTAATAAAATAATATATTTATGGCAGGTTATTTACTGTTAAGATTGATTCCTACAGCAAGAAAATCCAAATTGTCTTATCATTCTGTGTTGAATAGGCTTTAAAGTTAAACCAACAATAATTAAAGTAGGATCATTAAACAAAAAGTGTATGTTAAAGGATGCTTTACTCCAAAAAAATAAATAAACGTAAATTTATACAATTATTTTATGGTTTTTAATGGCTATTATTATCAAATTACTGCATTTGTATCACGCAACTATGAAGGTAATTAAGAAAAGAAAATAAAAGCAAAATTCCTGAGATTTTGTGTTTGTTTGTTTTTTCGAAACAGCAGAAAGGAAAAAAATAAGTAAGAAAGAAACTTTCAGATTTTTTTTCTCCGGGGAAACTATAACCGCAAAGTAAACTAGCTTAAATGCGGCAACATGCAACCGAATCCTCGTTAAATATTTCAGAAGTACAATCCTATTATCTCAAGATACATCCAAGAAATGAGATGCCAGTGAGATGCTCTAGCTAAATGTCGTTTCCATTTTACCTTTATGTACTACAGTACCTTCATTTTTGTGATAAAATGAAACTTAAGTGCTTTAAGAATCCATTATGGTTTTTCTCTTCTAAAATGTTTTGTACATAAATTACAATAGTTTTTTTTAACTATACAAAAGAATGAATGTGAAATATATTTTTAAAAGTTTATAAAATTACGCTAGTTTGAGGTGAGGGAAAATGAAATGAATAAAAATGTATATGAAATTTAGCTTTTGTTATTTAAAAACAATTACCATTTAAAATTTCATTATAAATAGCCTGTAGTTCATGACAATTATCGCTGAGAATGGTTAGAAAGAGAGGAAGTGAATTAATAAATTGGCGCATTTAATTAGTTAGTGAATTAATACAAAACCAAATTATTGAATCGTTAGATCACTTATTATGCGTATTAGTGATTTATGTCATAAATCTGAGTATAATAGAAGTAGTAAATCAGAATATTTCGTAATCGTTTATGTTCAGTTAATTTTTTACTATTACAATAAAATATATCGAATATAATAAAACAAA